>NW_008648994.1:1816028-1848051 GCF_000247585.1 Phytophthora nicotianae INRA-310 | reverse complement strand
GACTCGATGTCAAACTGATAATGCACAAAAACATCTGGAATCAATTTTCATGTTAACCTGCTCTCCGACAAGCACAACATGGTAATTTTGAGGACAACGACGATCAGTTATTGGTACAAACGCCAAGATTTAGATGTGTTGCTGCATTTTCTTGGTATAATGCTTGTAGGACGTGCAGTGGACTTTAAAAAACCAAACTAAAACCTAGTCTTCGAACCATAGACAAAAAATTTAGTCCGGACTTATTTTATATTTTGTGTCACTAATTGTTTTACTCCACGTCCATTGCATTTACTCTCCCTTAACCGACAAATCTGTCCGTCTGTCCGTCTGTCCTGCACCCTCTCTTACCGACTGCACCCTTCTATTAGCCTTCTCTTCTTCAACGCTTAACACTGGAAACTCGCCTACGAGATTGATTTGCATTATTATCCAGCCTGCATCAGGTAATCATGCATGACGGAAAAACACAATCTGATTGGCTGTTCAAATAAATACGATTCGGTTTGCTTTGAATGCGTGTTATTTCGAAAAGCGCGCGCGAGTGAACACTGCGAGGACTGCAAGGACTCAATTGGGGGGACTGTGAGGATTACGAGGATTGTTATGTATGTGCTTTACGTGTTAAAGTTATTATACTCTTTCAACTTTCTGCTTAATTTTCTCGGCCGCCCCTCTTGCGCTTCGGAGCCCGACGCTGAGGCGCCCATGTGCTCGCCAGCGGCATGGGAAGTATCATACCCAATCCGGGGTCAGGGGCAGCATAAACAGCGACAAAAGCCAGCTTTGCTGGGCTGTATGCCACACACCGGACCCAGCCGTCGGTAATGGGACCCGGTGCATTTGGTAGAAATACGGAATACACCTCTGAGTCCGCGGTCGGGCATGGTGTGACCACCCGCGGGGTTTAATCTATTGTGGGGTTTGGGAGAAAGAGCGCAGTGACGTGTGTGGCTATAAACTATTCTCGCTTTAGTAGACAATTGACAACTGTGTTAACTTCATAACCTTCTCAATGGTATTGTGACGACAAGCAACATTCTAAACAGCTGCTTGATACTGTGGATAGAGTTTTGTGATGGCGCGCAATCGGAAGTACAACTCTGAAGCGGAAATTGAAGAAGCTTTTCGCGGGCCGGACGGGTAAGAATCTGTGATGGATTGACGACGCAGATTAGCTAGCCGTACATTGGCTCTGTATCGATATAGGAAACGGCTACAGCAAGTTGATGACAATGCGCGTATGACAAGTGCAGCCGTGCAATCTGGAAATATTGTGCATGTAAACGCCCAATTCGTTGATGATGATGTCTCTACCTCACGTTCTATTCGAATTTGGGATCACGAAGACCGTGATTCTGGATATGTGTCGGCTTTTACGATTGGGATTGCGTCGGCAGAAGCAGCGGCGCCTGCGAGGGAGCGCCGGCACCCAGGACGACGCTCGAGGGCGGATATGACACCTTCTCAATTACAGGCTGTCCGTGCAGCGGACAGGGCTCGAAAAGCGCGGCATATAGCCAACCGGTCTGAATCACACATTATCCGCGATCGAGAGATAAATGCTGCACGGCAACGAGTCCGGCATCGGATAAAGGTGCGTGGAGCAAACATAGCTGCAATGTCTAACCAACGCAGTCTTATGACTGAAGACGAACGGCAGCACGGCCTCAAACGTGATGCATCAGCACATACTTACCAACGAGCGGCTTTGACAGTACAAGAGCATCAAGAAATTCAGAGACGTAACAATGCTAGCCATAGATTTCGACGCCAGACAGTGTCGGACGAGGAACGCCAGCAGCGGAACGAAGCAGAGCGCTTGTTCGGTCGTGCCAATACAAGAAGAGACTCACGTACCACGAAGATTTCGATCCATCAAGCGTGCGCGGGGGTCGACACTATTTTACCCGTTACACAGACGACAGTCGCGAGGCCGAGAGTGTCTGTCCTAAGAGCAATGCGTGGAAATTTCCTGATGAGACGGACGCTCGGTGCTGCCATAACGGGTTAGTGTCTTTACCCTTTCCGCGAAAACCTCCAGCGCGTCTTCTTCGTCTTTACAGAAGCCCTGTCTTCAAGGCGAATATACGAGCATACACAACAATGCCTTTGCTTTTACCTCAATGGGCGCTTCGTCGCCCCCTCCAGGTGAACGATAGGGTAACGAGGACCGGTGTCTTAAACTTTAGGGTGCAAGGATCTGTTTGCCGCCATATGGGATCACTTCTACCTCCTCCCAACAGGCAATCCATGTTTGCTCAAGTTTATATTAACAATCCCGATATGGACGCACGTGTGCGAAGCCGAATGGGAATGATGGATGGTGTAGACCCCTCTATCCTTCGACAGATCGACGAGGATATGGTCGCGCACAACCCGTACACGCAGCAGTTCATCAATGCGCGAAGCCTCTTGATTCGACGCGCTGGACCTGCGGTTCAAGCGGCTGTGAAGGAATTTGGTCGTGTTCTTCAGGCCGGTGAGGTGTCACGTGAAAACGATCCGCTGTTGCGGTTAAATGAATTCATTCCACCTGAGGATGACTACCGACTTCGCCTGCACGTTACTCGCAACGCCAATCCGGGAACGCATACTACACCAACAGCTTCGGAAGTTGCTGCTATAGTAATTGACCAAAATGCAGCTCAACACCGGGTTGTTATCCTTCACGCACGTGGAGGGGGGTCAAGCGCACCTTTGAGACGCACGAGAGCTACGACCTGCTGCAATAACATCTCTTCTTTCCGTACGGCGAACGTGGCTGGTCTTTTTATCTTCCTTATGTTGGGAATCCTGTCGACTCCCACGGAAACCCATTGACAGTATCACTACGCGAATACGAGTCGCATATACTCCACGATGAACCGATAGCGAATCGCTAATCCTAAAAGGAGGACGCTGAACACAGCAGTACTGCGTCGATCAATGGGCCAAATGTGAACAAGAGCGTTTGTGCTACATCGAGAAAAACTAGCTCCAGTGAGTCACTTCAAGGCCTTGCTGATGCGCTGCGCAACGAGTTCGTTGAAGTCCATCGAATGGCGGCTGACGGATTCGCGGAAAGAACCTCTCCGAATAGTGCTCAACCAAACAGCTATGCCAATGGAGACTCCCGGGAACCGGATGCGTCGGAAAATGGATGCAAAATTATTATACCCAAAAAGTTAACTGGTGTGCCGCGCTACATGTATCAGCGCTTTCTGGATGCGATGGCAATTCTGCAAGAAACTGGAGCGCCCAACATGTTCATTACGATGACGTTCAATCCCAACTGGACAGAAATCAAAGCCAATTTGCGACCTGGTGATAAGGCAGCAGATCGACCTGATATCGTGTCACGTGTGCAGAAGTTAAGAGCGCTTAATAAGGACCTCGATCAGGGACTCTTGGGAACGCGAGTACATGTGATCGAGTACCAGAAACGGGGCCTTCCCCCGCCCATATTCTTCTAATTTTGCGACCAGATGATAAACCTGTGAGCGCAGAGGATGTTGACAAGCTGGTGTCGACAGAGCTACCCGACAAGGAAAGTATCCAGAGTTCAATGAAACGGTCATATCCAGTATGCGGCATGGTCCATGCGGTGCGCAGCATCCTCATAGCCCTTGCATGAAGAATGGAAAGTGCTCCAAAAAAGTTTCCTAAGCTTTTGTCAGACGAAACCGTAATGTGCCCGGACAAATATTCTACGTACAGACGCTGTCGGCGCCCCGACGGAATTCTGCACCACAGAGGCAAGGTGTGGAACATCGCGACTATTAATCAGTGGGTCGTAGCGTACAATCCGTTCCTATCGCAGAAGTACAACTGACACATCAGTGTCGAAGTCTGAGTGACGAACAAGGCGGTGAAGTACATCTACAAGTTCGTCTACAAGGGTTCGATATGACGGTCATTACCATCAAGGGAGAGGAGATTCAAGCTAACGAGATTCGACAACATTTCTCCTGTAGAGGCTTGCAATCGACTGATTGAATATCCAACCCGAGGGTGCTCGCACTCCGTCGTCAGCCTACCAATTCATTTAGAGGATATAATTGTGGTCGCATATTGGAACCAAGCGACGACCCCGCAGCTCTAACACTTGACGGGTAGAGGCCACCGGACTATGCTAACCAAGTTTTTCGATTTATGCTCTCGCGATCCAGTTGGAACTGCCAATCTGCTGTATAAGGATGTCCATACGAAGTACAGATGGAAGGACAACGCGTGGCAGCCGTACAAGATACACGTGTCTTCTCTAGGTCGAATAGTCCACGTGTCCCCCAGGGATCCGGACCGTTTCTTCCTGCGACTTCTGTTCTGCCATCGGTACTCACCAAATCGTTCTTGGATCTTTGGACGGTTGGTAGCATCACGAACACAACGTTTCGACAAGCCGCCCAAGCTCTAGGGTATCTGAAAGACGACGAGGAGAGGCTCCAGTGTCTCAAGAAGGCTGCTGTAAACAAGATGTCGTACCAACTGAGACAGCGTTTTGGGATTATATTGGCTTACTTTCTACCCACCAAGGCAAACGATCTCAGGAAGCAGTTCAAGACGCACATGTCGATATTTCGGGCGAGGACACTGATCATCACATCGACCGTGCTGCAGAGATGCGACAGAGAATGGCGGAGTATAAATGCCTGAAGTACTTGGCCGAATACTTGGAATCCAATGGACAAAACCTGGAAAACCACAGTCTTCCCGGTCTAAACACATACAGCGATGTGTCTGGGGAAGTGGAAGGCCCTCAGCCAGCGACGATTGTAGAGCAAGAACTTGGTGCGTACTTGCAAAACGGTCTGGAGAGAGTTGTTGAGCAGGTGGATCGGCTGAACGATTGTCAGCGACGAGTTTTTCACGAGGTCATTTGGGCCGTGAACAACCCAGTTGGAAGCGATAGACTCTTCTTTTTGGGTGGTCCCTGTGGAACAGGGAAATCGTTCCAACTGGAGCAGATACTTGCTCATGTTCGCATACAACGCAAAATTGCAATTGCAGTCGCTTCCAGTGGTATAGCAGCTACTTTGTTGACAGGAGGACACACCGTGCACTCAACGTTTCGTATACCCCTCAAACATACTGAGTTTTCGGCGTGCAGCCTTCCTTGGCAGGGCCAGAAGACAGAGCTGATCTGTAATGCCAGTCTGATCATTTGGGACGAGGCTCCGATGATGAATCGAGCTTGCTTCGAGGCTGTTGACAGATCCTTGAGATATATCATGAAGAATGATGCGGAGCCATTTGGAGGCAAGGTAATGGTTTTTAGAGGCGATCATCGACAAATTTTACCAGTTCTGAAAAATGCTACACGTGCGGAGACAATAAATGCTTGCTCAAGAGCTCACCACTATGGGAGCACTTACGTCAACTCAGGCTAACCAAGAACATGCGCGTTCGGACTGCCCCAAATCCTGTCAGCGCAGCTGAGCTGCCAGAGTTTCGAAGTTCCTGCTTCAAATCGGACAGGGGTGCAACGAGGAGATAGGTGAGAACGATATCTGTCTCCCACGCGATATGTGTGGTTTTTTCCGGAGCGTAGAGATGTCTCGCCGGATATTGACGAAGACAGCAAAGACGATGACGAGGACTTGGAGCCGCCACCGAACTTAACCTTCTACCTCCGTTGGACGAACACACCCACGCGACCTAGATGAAACCGAAGTTGAACGAAGAACCAGGACCGTCAACACGCTGATTGATGCAGTTTATTCGAGTATTGAAGGTGAAGAATTACCCGATGATTATTTCGTGGAGCGGGCAATTTTGGCGCCAACCAACGCAAGTGTTAGGAGGATCAACGATATGGTTCGGAGCACTTTGCCGGTGAGACGAAAAAGTACCTATCGATCGACTCACTCGAAGGAGTAGCGGATGAGGATTTGTTTGAACAGGAGTTCTTAAACTCCTTAAACTTCTCCGGAACACCCCCTCATCGGTTAGTGTTGAAGGCTGAAACTCCAATCATTATGATCCGCAATTTGAACAGCAAAGATGGACTTTGTAACGGGATGCGGCTCAGAGTGGTGTCACTTCGGGAGCGGAGCATTCAAGCGAGGGTTATGACAGGGCCTTCCAGGGGTAAGACTGTGTTCATCCCTCGGATTATTTTTACGACGACAAAGAATTCCCGTTTAGGATGAAGAGAAAGCAGTTTCCAGTGATGCCAGCCTTCGCCATGACAATAAACAAGGCCCAAGGTCAGTCAATCCACCATGTGGGCATATACCTGTTACAGCCTGTTTTCACGCACGAACAGCTCTACGTGGCGCTTTCTCGAGTGATTACAAGGAAGGCGGTCAAGATTGCAATTGACCCCGAATCGATAGATGAAAAAGGGACCGTGTACAGAGAGACTTGTGAGGAAGAGCGAAGTTAGACTAAGCAATACATATCTTAAACATTCTGCAGCGTGTTCCTTTAGATTTATACTCCGCCGTAGCGCAGCGGAGGCGGACCTACAAATTTTAGACGGACGACTCATGTCCAACGCACCCCCGTAGCGGGCTCCCAGAGCGCTATTCATGGATAACCCTAAGCTATAGTAGATACACTTGACTATCAATAGCTTGTGATTGATTTGTAGCCATTTCGCTGCACGCTCTGGCCTAGATTCCGGTGGTCGACTACCACGAAGATCTGAAGGGGCAATACCAGACTGTGAGCCAGCGCTTACGAGCGTCTATGATGGCGAAACAGGAATGAAAACGAGATGGAGACGCTTGAAAAAGTGGGTCGCCTCTCACGCGATATACGCGCGACGTAATCTCGATGTCTCGCTTCCCGTTGGCATCGGCAACACTCTTCTTGACAGACACAAGAGCACGATACAGCGTTCGAGTGGTGCTTTCGTACGCTTGGACACGTGAATCCGCTTGACGCAATGCTCCGCCCCCTATCACGAGCGCTGAAAAAAGCTGAAAAATAAATTCTTTCTTGTCTTCCTCAGAAAACACATTGCAGTTGTCCGAGTCCGGGTTCGCCAACATCTCGGTGAGAAGATCTCCAGCAGTGCAGCCGTCGAAGTCTTCGTCGATGCATCCACGCACACTACCGTCGCGGGCCACTATGCCTGCTGATTCGAGCTTCTCGAAGAATGCCATGCTTGTCACGCTGACGCGCAGCCGCTCAAAGTTCAAAGACGTGATCCCACCGCAGATATCGGACTTGGATCCGTGGTCTTTGGAACGAGGCGCTGCGTTGTTACTGAGATGCTCAGGAAGCTACTAGAGCATAGCTTGTGTAAATAACAGGAGCGAAAGTCTAAACACGAGCAGACGTACCGGTAGAATGCGACGCACTATCTCGTCCTGGAAGAGTTCTCTCAACAATGCTTCGTCCGCTTCGCTAGGTAATCTTCGATGCACGAGGAAGCGCTGCAGTAGTAGCGTATCGCTCAGATTCCACTGAAGTAGCTTTTGTCGAATATCATAGTCTTGTAGAACTGGGAGGGCATTCGGGAGGTGCTCGAATGGGCCTGTTGATGTCTTTACAAGGTCACTAGTGCCTAAATCTGCGTTGCTGTCGCTGGCATCCATCACGTGCACTTGTCTAAAAGATCTGGGTAGTAGTCGATGAGTCGGAGTGACTCTTCCGTACCGACTTAACCCCTTTTGATAATAAACAAGGTGAATGGCGGAAGCCCATGACAAGTTAATTGTTCAGAAATTATCTCCTCTCTTTCACTTCGATCGGGATAAGAGGTCAGCAAATTGGACGCACTACGAACGTGCGTGCTCTCACTTGGCGAATGTCTTGCTTCGCACGGAGAAAACTACTAGTAGCGGGTGTCCATCGAGGTGCACCCGCATCGAGTCATTGTAAAGCGGCACACGGTACTTGACCTCGCCTCCCTCTTCCTGGCGGGCGACGCGTTTCAGCGACAGAGTGCAGTGGCCGTTCACAGACTCGTTCTTCACCCAAACCAGCATGTGTAGCTGCTCAAGCGGCCGCGTATGTTGAATAACCGCGTTGAGCGACAGATTCAGTCCGTTGAAACCTTGACATCGCTCTCCGATGACATCACACTGCTTGGAATCCTCTCCAATTAACGGTGCTACTATGCGTGTCTTCTTCGGAACAACAGTATTGGAATCTCCCCAAACCAGAACCATATTGAAGACCCTTAAAACCGTCGACACAGAACGGTTCTGAGCTTTCATCTGCCGGACAACGCGAGCCTGGTCGAAGTAGCTGCCATTCACCGCACTTGAATACTTTTCTCCATCGCTAATTCCGCTAGCGACGGAATATGACCGCGAATTGCGACGCGATAGCCTTCGTGGAGACCCCGAATTCAATACGTCGCTGTTTTGCTGCGGAAAACTGAGAACAAACGTGCCGTACACAGGACTGTGGTCACTCACGTCCATCCCGTCTCCATGGTTCACGGACCGGTAATTATCAATAAGCCGCTGCTGGGACGTCGGGTCCGGAACCTTTTCCGGAATTAGTTTCGAGTCGCTTACTAGCAGTGAGTGGATCAAGATGCGATCGCACCATCCTGGCACACGCTTCTTCACCTTGCCTCCCTTATAAAACGGTTCCTTGTATAGCACGCGCCAAACAAGAGATGGCCACAATGGCAGCGTCTCATTCACTGGTCCGCGCTTAGGGAACTTTTTGTACGTCGGATAGAAGTCTGGGAACTTGTGAGGCTCCGTGAAACCTTCGAAGACTCCTCCGTTACGACGGTCATTCAACAAACCGTCAAACTTGTCGTGAAGCTCCAGATTTCGACCTTCTTCCAGCATGTGCAGTACCATTTGAGGGTCCAGCAAAATGATGCGGTAGTTCATGTCGCCCATCCACACAACGTGATGGAATTGCTCCGTCAGATCGAAGCTGTAGTGACCCATAACTCGACCTAGACTAGCGTTCAAATTCCGGATCTGCTCTCGACGGTACGTATCGTTTCTTGCATCCAAATGACAGTTTACGAACACAATGGTCGTGTGATTGATCATGAGAGCCACAGCAACGCCACCCTTGGATCCACTCGTAAGTTTAAACTTGTGTGCACCAGCTCGTATCAACTTGACTTTGTCCTGAATATCAGCGCAGTAGAACACAGCCATGCCCGTGAATTTAGTACCAACGAACGCTCCGTCACCACGACCGTGCACTGCATCAATTACAGCATCAGGAGGATAGTTCTTGTGGTTCACCATAAAGTCGCTGTTCCTCATCTCCATGCGATAATAGCGGGCTCCTCGTTCATTGCGGTTAAGATACGCCTCCACGGCGTGATAGACATTCTCCGATACACCTTCCTGCACTCCGAGGACATACAACTGGTAGCCATGCGGGAGGAAGTTCTGCAGCATGGTAGCTGAGCGCTGTTCGTCAATGATACCTTTGCCGTCATCGAACGGGTCTGCGGCGCCCATGTTCCACGTGCCCACCCACATTCGTACATCGCGTATACTCGCTCGCTTCGTTGTCTTCAAGGCTGGTGATGCTGTTGGTCCAATAGACAAACTCCCTGTGCGCAGCCCTGCCTCAAAGTATGAGCGTGGTGAAGTGATGCGAGTCTCGGGATCGTCATCAATGCTCAAATCGGCAGACGACGAGCTCTGCTGCGCCACGACAGAGGAGGACTTCCGCGCGTTCTTGAGTGCGAAATGCTGCGACCTCATGCTGGCAAGATCCTCTTCGATCTCGGAGCGCTGGAACGAGTCGCTCTTGCGCGAGGTCTCATGCGTGCTTGGCGTCGGTGCAACAGTTGGGGCTGCTGTTCCGATCTTGTTCCCACCGTTAGCGATGGTGGATGCTGCAACGGTAGCAGAGGGTAACGTGCGCAATTTCTCAAGCATAAGCTCAGGCTGCTCCAGATCGGCCAGGTTGTTGCAGCTAAAACTACTCTTGACGTTGTTCGTGCCATTCCAGTAGCCCGAGCGCAGCTTCACGGCTGCCTCAGTGGCGCTCGCAGCCGACGCCAGGCGTCTTATACGTGTGCGATGAGATGCAGCGGCCGCTTCCGCCACGGTCAGGCCTGTAAATCCAAACCCGTTCGCACAGCTTCTCGACTTGTTTAGACTCCCTCGTGGCTGCTTGCCACCCATTGATACACTAGCCGTCTCGGACTCAGCCATTCTCAATGCGTGCATCTCTCCACCTGCAAAGGACTTCGGCGGTTCCTTGCCGTTCTTCAACCTGAAGTTCTCGAGCTCGAGCTCCTGAACTCGTCTGCTCAACCTCGCCGCTGTTTCTGCCCACTCGCTCGATTCGCGTCGAGGCTCGACTCCTGTCGCTGTGTCGGCGCTTGCGTTGCGGCGCAGCGCCACCGCGACGTCCTCTGTGCGTCCTATACTAACTTTGCGCCGTCGTTCTGGTGTTTCGTCCTTGCCAGCACTAGTGTTGCGTGGAGGGAGTCCAAGACGCCCCCACGCTTTCGATTGTGGGCTATTCGTGACGCTGCTGCCGTCGCTGCTCCCTGTGGTCTGTTTCCTGAGCACAGGAGAGGAATGGGGCAATGAAGCCGGAGATGTGGGCGGTACGGGCGGTGTCTGTATCGCTGCGGCATCGGTGGACCCACGAGAGCGCGCAGGCGACACAAGTCTCCGCACATCGAGCGTCTTTTTGGATGTGGGTGCTAGTATCTCCTGTAAATCCTGTAGCGTAGCCGGCTCCTCGATCTGCGAGAATGCGCGGGTCACACGGATCCTGGGATCTCTAGCTGCTGCTGCTGCGGCCGAAGAGGTGACGTCCGACCGACGGGCGGCCATGTTGTTCTGGCTGTCGAGGCTGTTGAAGGAATTGTTTTCGTCGGCCATGCAGCGGCGGTACTGGACGTTTAGGAGGACGCGGCTCTCCCGGAAGTTCTTAGTTTAAGGTCAAGCTGAACCCACCTGGACGGATTAGAGCTTTTCTACGCTTGTGAATTTTTATACTTTTTTCAACATGCGATTGTGTGGCGTGCCTGGTGATGAATGTGAAAGAGAAATACTGGGAACGGCGACCCGATCGTGACGGCATCACCAAACTCGAATTTAATTAACCTACACTAATAGTACTGACTAACAAACTAAAGCGTGCTTACTGTTAATCACTGCCTCCATTTCGCTGATCAGTTCGCGCTTACTTTAGATCGATCTATGCCCAACATTGGCAATAGGAGAAGGTGCTAGCTGGTGACGAATGTACATTTACTTTATAGTAATTGTAATAAAAATCCACAATATCCGCCAATCAAACACTGTGGACAGCTTAAAAAACAGCAATTGACTGTGAAAAGCAGTACTCATGGAGAGCGGGCGGCTTGACGCGTTGGTGCTCAAGTTGCGCCACCCTTTGACCAAGATCCGGTCCCGGGCGCTGCGCACTTTGCTCTTCAAACTGCGAGAGCGTCTGGTGCGCTGGCAGGAGCTGGAGTCCCTACAGAGTTCGCTGATTCCAGGACTCATCTCTTGTCTGGAACCACCTTCGGAGCTCGAGGCGCTGCATGTGCTGGAGCTTCTCGTACAGAGCCACTCGGAGGTGTTTCTGGCCAGTCTGCAGCACTTCGGTGCGGCCCAGAAATTTCAGCGAGCAGCCCATACCAGCCCAGAACTGCAAGCCAGTTACGAGAAGGTCAGCAATTAGAACTTGGAGGTTGGGTAGAACGCTTCTAATTATGTGGCGTTTTGCGTAGCTCTTGAGACAGATTTACGCCACTAAGTTCGTACCGATAGAGGACGAGAACAGAGAACAGGTCAGCAGGTTAGAGGAGGAGGAGGAGGCAGATGTGGAGCAATATAGGGCAAGTAAGGTGCAGCTAGAGCGACGACGCGCTCCTAGTGTCGAAGTTCTGGAGGCTGGCGGATGGAAGTTTGCTCAGGTAACACTGACGTCGGTGGATGACCAGTATTTGTTCGAGTTCGAGGTGAAGCTGCAGCTGCGGACCGAAACGCGTGACATTGTGGCAGCATGTGCGACGTTTAGAAACGAATTGCTGAGGAATTTCCCCGCAGAAGTTTTCTTGCAGAGACCGACGGTGCTGCAATACTTATTGCATCTAGTGCAGCAACCAATTTTGCCTGGAAGTCCTGGAACAACGAGTCGAGAGAGTGGAGATGGCGACGTTTTGATGGAGAAAGCGATGGAGGTGTCCTTGGGCGTGAACTACTTTGATGAAATACTGAGTGAGACGTTTTCAAACAAGCGTGGGAATTTATGTGGAGCGGTGGCGATGGCGAGTCTCAAAGCGATCGAGTCTTTTCTGTATGCGTTGAAACTTTCGCGGAGTACGTGTCTTGATCCGACGTACGTGGTACACGCACCTAATGTGCATGTGGAGTTGTTCGATTCGTATGACACACGGCGGGTACTATATCCGCGTGTGAATGTGGAAGTCGGGGATGGTGTGGGTAGAACACCTAGACAAAGGGGTGATAGTACTGATTGGCTGGAGCAGTATTCAATGAGTGGAGCCATCTACAGGATATTCATAAGCGTCTTACCCTTAATGCGCTCCGCTAGACACCCGCGATTGCACTTATTGAACCTCCTTATTTCGGCGCTTCCTGATTTACCTGAGAGAAGTTGTGGAGATGTTGAGGACACAAGCGTTCAGGAGCTGGATAAATTGCGGCTTGAGCGCATCCTCGGCATCCTCAGTGGAATCTGCAGACCTGTACCACGAGAGCAAGCAGGAAACACTATGGTTGACAATGAGCTAGAACTCACCCACTCAATGACATGGAAACTGGTGGAACTTGTCCTTCGGCTGCTTCGACTGTATCCGTCATCTCATTATCATGTGGAGGAAGTTTCGAACGCAGCGGAAAGGAATGGGAGTTGCGCGAAGACTGGAATTATTGTCCCTAGATTGTTGTGGGAAGCGGTGAAATTATGGACTGCTAATCCAGTATTCCCTAACGTAGCAGCTCACGAGTGGAAGGATGAATCGCTCATACAGGACTTGTCCGGAATTGACTCCTCGATCCCTGCCTTCATGAAGCTAAAGCAGTCTTCGCAACAAGATGCGAAGCTAATTCTCGAGTTCGTGGATTTTGCAAAGGCCCACCGTGAAAAATTAACAGATTTTGGTCCATTAGGAGCACCAGCCATTTTGAATCTGGAAGTGTCGCTGAAAACGATTCAGGCCAGGTTTGCATTTGATGACGTGGACACCGAGATCATTGCAGACGCCACGCTCCAGGCAATCTGGTTAGCTTTGGCTTCTTATGCCGAGAATGACATAACAAGGCCAACAGAAAACGATATCGATGGCATTCAGTTCATTTTGTGTGATCTGCTGAGTGGTTTTGGTGAGAAGAAGGCGCCTACGTCGCATGACCCGATGGTATGTTACTTTTTCCGAGGTCTTATGGTTCTTATTAACAACCTCAGCAAGGAGTCTAAGCGCGTATCTACCGATTTCCGGCATCGATTCTTTACCGACGTGTTGTGCGATCCCAAGTTCCTTGTGTTGTTGCTGCTTACGTTGGCAAGACAAGATACTGGCAGTCAAGCGAACAATGCGGCATTCTGGGCTATTTTACGTGCAGCTTTGAATCATCTAGCCGATGTTTCTAGCGACAAACTGGTGCTTCTCCAGCCCGTGATCCCATTGCTCCAGCACTTTGCATACATTGAACTGTCAGAAGGTTCTTCTCCAGAGCAAAGGTCAACGCAGCCGCAGCTAGCTGAAGTGTTGAATCGAGTGGAAACGATCGTACCCGACCACACCAGATATCTTTTAATGTGCCGGTGCTTGCTACACGAATCGTCCTACATTCGCAAAGCAGCAGCCTCTGGGATTCTTCGGTTGCTGTCTCAAGTATATCCGTCTTGTGTTGACTGGATTTCGAAGCACAAAGAAATACTAGACGACCCATTTGGAGGTACATTTGACTATAGTGGCAAGAATGTGGATCTCGAAGCAACACTCATGGAGACGCCCTTGCCTGCTAGTCATGCAAGTGAGTATCAACCAAGCGAGAGCGAACTATCGTCACGTTTGAGTAAGTTATCTCATTTGTATAAAGTAATTTCCGGGTCATCTTGTGGTTTTGAGAGCATGAAAGAGGCAGCACTCACAGAGTTGGTCATGTTCATCGAACACGCATCAGTGGAGATGTTCACACTATTTGAAGAACTGGACAAATTTTCGGATATTATGGATGTGCTTCGTGCAATTTTCGAGACGAAGGCTGGCAGAGATGACTCGACGATGATTCTACAAGCGCTTATTTTGTTTAGAACTCTGTTACTCCGTAGCAGACTGTTGCGCTTCGCTATGCGGCATGATAGTGGCATGATGAAACTTCTTATGCCGTTGGTTTATCACCCGTCACCGTCGATTCGAGCGCAGATGTACTACATTATTCTTCTGCTGACATGCTCGGCTGAAAATTTTATTCCCAAGGGAGCACCAATAGAATTTTTGAACAACGGCAAACCTACGGCCAATGAAGATGCGAGAGTTCCCGAGATGATCAAGTCGACGTTTGGACTGTATGCCAGTCGTTGGACGCGATGCTTTATCGTTACGTGTTCGCTGGAACAGCAGCTGCAAGCAAGTTCTGAACTTTTGGCTAAGCAAACGGACTCGTCGTGGTTGCAAGAAGTGAAAAAGTCCATCGTTACTCAGGCCTCATTAACTTCTGACGGTGACAAAGAGGAAAGTGGCGGTGAGATCGACTTGCTGCTAGGTGCGGAGTATACACTGATCGCCCAGAAGCTTCGAGATGCGCCGTCACACGGAAAGTGCTTGAATGCTGCTTACCATGTAATGACAATATGTGTTGCTTGGCGCTGTGCACGTGAGCGATTTGTTGAAGAATGGGAAGCAGATTTTGAACGGTATTTCGCTGTACCACCGAAAACTGAACGAGACGAAGTCATCGTCGGTGCGCTTGTAAACACTCTCAGTGTGATGTTCTGTGGCATGACCAGAGCAGAGCAGCTGCGAGCGCTCGTTGTGGTGAAGCGCAAAGTTTTGTCGCTGCTGAAGAGATCACAAAGCAAGGCTTTCTCTCTTCAAGTTGCGCGGTTGTTGCTCAACGTGAGTGAGTCCAAGGTCAGCGATTTATTCTTGTCGCTGGCGGCTGATACCGACATTATCTCGACGATCTGCGCCAAGTACACAGCCATCTACGCGACAGAACCTGTTCTTCACAGTATGATGCTGGAGATTCTGCTACGCTTTGCCCGAGGTATGAACGAGAATGCAGGCGTTCGCTTGTCAGAACCCTCACGCGGAAAAATCTGCAAGCGTCTTCTGGAGATGCTGTCACCGTTGCTTACGGTCGTATGCCGTCACCGTATTCCAGGCTCCTTTATGGAACGGGACGTATTTGCTGTTGGATCTCAATGCATGGTAGCCATTCTGCAGACACTACCACACGAGTCTCTGTTGGCCAGTGATAGTCCACTGGAGCATACTGACAGCAGCATTCTGCTCGACAGTAGCTGGGCGTCGCGCTTTCTCTTCGATCACGTGGCTCCGATCCGCGAGCTTGGCTTTCGTGTTATTGAACATACTGCAGCTTCGCGCCCCTCGTCATCACGATTGTTGGAGATGGCGCTTGAAACATCCACAGATGACGACGAGTGTGATGCTGTCCGTGCGGCAGCCTGCACTGCATTGACTGCAGAGCTTCTTCGATACCATGATCGTTCCCCAGATCGACAAGCTGCGCTGGTTAAGATGTGTCATGGGGCCGCATTTGCAGGAAAAGTGCTGCGCTCCCTTTCTGAAGCCTTAAAAGGCAGTAAATTACTCGCTCGTACAGCTAGTGCGTTTGCACGACTGGTTCGAGTGTTGTGCATTCAAAGGAATGATTTGGCGTCGCATTTTGGAGATATGCAGAAAGAGTTGGAGGCCGCTGAAGAGGAATCTGACATCTACCCGCTCCTGATTCAGGTAAGCTCGCGCAAGGACTTAATGCTATTGTCTTCTAGCACCCTAATGTATTGTTTCTTGTGTAGATGCTTTCACTCCGAGAATGGAAGGACAAGGCTAATCGCTTCAGTTCGTGTTGTATGCTCTTACCATCCTGTGATGACAACGCCTGGAGACGCTCGCTGCTTCCAGCCATCTTAGATCTGATGGCTGAAGTGCTGAATCTTCTCCAGGCTATTTGCCGTGATGGTGGATTCGATCAAGTGGCTTTCTTCCTCATGGTATTTGCTCTACACTATCTGCTGCTTGATCTTGCCCGCGACTGACGTTATTGTTTTGTGTAGCACACAACTTTGCAGTATCAGCTGATGGAACTTGTTCGGGATGTCCACGCTTCGTTGGGCGTTACAGTCTCGCCAGCTACAAGACGTAGACATTATGACGTTCTCGACCTCTCCGCTGGCACACTCAGCATCCTGTTGGTGCAAGCTTTTGACCAGCGCAACGAATACGATGTAAAACAATTCGGAGCACCACAAACACCAGGCTTTGGAGTGGATTTTGTGGATACAGTGGCAAAACTGCTAGCACCTCAGCAACCAGTCGATTTTCGCGTATCATTCTCTCGAATTGTTCCCGCGGTATGTACCATCACGCTTACGAATGATGTTTACAATCTGCCGTACTGACTGACACCTTCTATGACCATTTTTTTTTTGATTAGATGTCCTTACTGATCCCTGGGTCGTTAAAATCACCCGATGTTTCAGTCACTAGCGCCCTGTGTTCTGTCGTGTTCGACCTTTATCAAGAGGTTGCAGAGTTCAGGCCACTAGATGCGAGCACTGCCACATCTGATCTGCAAGGTCGTGTGTTTCCATTGGCATCGGTTCGACGCGTTTCATGTGCACTCCAAGTACTACTCGAGACAAGTCCCCATCTCCAACCACTCGTTCAAGTCAAGCGTGGTGTGCCTTTTGCAATGGCTTCCATCAAAGAATCATTCACTGCGATTCGCATAGCTGGTGGATTTGGCGGCAAGCGAGCTAGGAGTTCGAACTCCAGCTCAAATACTCATGATATCTATGTGCTAGACCTCTGCGGCCGCATCCAGACACATATGGAAGTCGTAAGTTCCATCATCGGTAACGACAAGGAAAGCCAGCAAGTGGCAAAGGTACGCGGACACGATCCAGTTTGTATCATTCTCAACCTAACTATGATTCCTTCATGTCCTTAGGATGAAGGCCTCCTTAGTGTAGTTCTGTCGAATTGGAACGTGATGAAGACGGCTCATGTGCGTGGATCTCAGTTGATGCTACGAGCACTTCAGCTTCTGGCAAACTACATCTACGGAAATGACAGTGCTCGAAGCTCGATGCTTATCTCGCTGTCTGGGAGAGGGGATAATGCCCAAACGCTGTTGTCGTTGCTGTTCGATCTGGCCAGCACCCGAGGTGGCGTGACGTCGACCCATAACCGAGGCACGAACTGTGCTACCGAAGCAGATATGGCCTTGAGCAACGCTGCATGCCAGGTGCTGAAGGCGGCTCTGATCAACCCAGAATGCGTCCAAGGTTCTGTGAAGTCTGGGTCGATTTCCAGACTGGTTGATGCGCTTCAAGATCGACTGAAGCAGGCCAGACAAACAAGTAAAACGAATCACACGGAGAACGAGAACGTTGCCCACATGCTGAGTGTCCTCAGTAGCATCGCTAGCACCGAGGAAGGTGCTCGGGTGCTTTACACCAGCTTGTCTACTGTGCTTTCTCTCGTGTTGGACGATGTGATGCATCTGACCAATAAGGGAATCCAACGCTACGGGTGCTTGTTCTTGAGGAATCTGTCCCTCTCACAAGCGACCAAGAACAACTTCGCCGTTTGGGAGGAGCTTCTGGATGAACTGGTTGCGTTCTGTGTACGCGTAAGTGACTCAACACAAGAGGACGTGATCTCTCTGGAGTGCATGTCAGTGGCTCTCTGGTCGCTTGTGTACGACAACCAGAAAGCGCGTGCATTACTGCTGTCAAAACCGACGACGTTACGAGGCTTGAAGCAAGTGCTAGACTCGCAGAATTCTGGTGCGTTATTAGTTGAAAATGTGCTCGTGTTGACCAAATACTCACCGCTTGTCTCCTGCTGGGATCAGTTGAAGGTTCGTCGACGGACATTGCCGAGAATCTCCGGCGCGTGCTAATGCTCGTCCACGAGTAGACTTCACTCCACAAGATGTTGTATTTATTTCTTACCGATGTTATTGGCATCACGGGTCGGTTGGATACAAAAACTGGAGGCTTCAGGTTGGCAGCCTCCTAATAAATAAACGCACTCCTCTTGCGTCATGACGACGAGTCCTAACAGAAGTCACGCTCAGAGTATATCGAAATCCTCGTCTTCTTCACTGCTGTGATAGTCTTCTTCGTCTTCTTCGGAACTGCCGTCCTTCTCTAAACGAACGTGCGTTGTTCCTCCCGGACTCACGACTCCTTTTAATGAATGTGAGCCCACATCTTCCACAAGCATCACGGCCTTCTTCTGTTCAGCACACCACAAACAACCACTGAAGTTAATGAGATGCCCATAAACACACACTGGTCTCCACAACGAACCTTGGCAGATAGGGTCTTTACTGGAGTGACCGTAGAAGTCACGCGGCGCACCTTGCCTCGAATCATTACTCCACCACCTGCAACATGCTGGCGATTGATGCCCAGCACGTAAGAATCGATATCGTCCCGCCGACGAGAGCTCAGTTTCTTGAGTAGCCCTGGCGCCTCATCGTCGATGTCAGAGTCATCGTCGGCGAGGCTACGTGATGGTGTATCTAGATCCGGTGACTTGATCGCGTCAAACTCGGGTAGCTCCGGCAAACCCTCTTTGGACGGGGTCGTATCGAATAGGTCGTCGACATGTTTCTTCTCGTACTGTAGACGTCACAACACAACTCCGTCAGTCGCAATAAAACACCCGTTTCTTTACAATTAAGCTTACCTCTTCCACGAACTCGCGTACTTGCTTCTTAAATTTGTTTGAGCCTGCGCGCGCGATCTTGGTTGGTATAGTGGAGGCGGTGTCTGTATTTGCTCGCTTGAGTGGTTTCTTCGCTGGTTTCCGCTTTGTAGGCGGAGATCTAAACTGCTCGAACGTTTTCGCTTGACAATCTTGTGCCGACTTTCCGGGAACGTATTGAGCCACCTGCAGCAGAAGTTCATCAGTGACAACCTTATCACTAGCAGAAATCACAATAGCTGATCCAGTACCTGCGCCCAGAAGTTCGAAGCAGTTGTTGGTATCTGCAGTTTGGCATCTGTTAATGCTTCCAACTGCTCTTTCGTCCAAGCATCCGGCTCTGTTTCAGGTTCAGGTTGATTCGTCTTGGCATTTTTCTTTTTCTCCTTCGCTGGAGGATGAGCCTGTCATAAAAACACATCATTAACACTTGCTAATCAAAGTATTCTACCACTCCTACAACGCACCTTTTTGGGTTTTGGTGTCTCGTACAGGTCATCGATTTCACTTGGAAGAGATGCGACGGGTTCTTCAATAGTGAGATCTGCGTCTTCACTAATCGACAGCATTGGTGAACTGAGCTCAATCAAAATTCACGCACACACTGTCAGCAAGACACGCCTCGCATTGCTCAACACTTTCCATCTTTTTGTACCTGAGCTTGTCTGCAGCTCTCGCTTTCTTCTCCGGCAATTTTCGCACAGTTACCGACTTGCGTTTATCTGTTTTCTGCAACTTCTGCACGAATGGAAGCAATCGCTTGTAAAAGAACGCCGGAATGCCGTCCTCCATCAGTCTCATTGCCGCGCGTGGAATGCCTGCGCTCCTAGCAGCGTCCCGGTCTAGTTTCCCACTCAACGCCACGTACGTGCCGTCCTTGGCCGTGAACTTCGAAGCAGATTCACGTTTGCCCACGACAAATAGCGCCGACTCTTTCTCTACCTGCCCCATCACGATCACCTCCATCCTCTCGCTATCAGGCTCCAGCATCGGTGGCCACATAACCCGCCAGTTCTTCAGCACGACCGCCTTCCTGCTCACCTTCCGTCCCTCCTTCTCGTTACTCGCCTTACTTTCAACCTTCTGTTTCGTCTGCTTTTCTTTTTTCGCTTTCTTTTGTGGCTGAGGCGAGAACAATAATTTCTTCTGGATAACGACATCCCCATCTTCCGGTTCCTGCTCGACGTCCTCAATCATCTCCAAGCTGCTCCTTTTCGCTTTCTTCATGGCCATAGATCTCGTTACAGGCGTGTGTCCTGCTATTTCCAGTACGCCTGCGTGACGTCGCTTAAGCCGCTTTTTGAGTTTGGAAGCGCTCCTAGTCACAGCGGGAGATGCAGCCTTTTCATCGCTCTTCCTCGTCTCTTCTCGTCGCTTTTTGTTCTTTTTCTGTGACTTAAGCAGCTTCAGACACGCGAATGGATCCTCTTCTTCCTCTGCTGCGGCCTGTGAGCGTTGCTCGGGGGCGCTGAAGGACTGTGCGAGTCCTCGGATGGGGCTGTGGCTGTCGTCATAGCGCCGTTTCTTGCGAGGTTTGCGTGTGGACCGCACCACGGCATCTTCGCGGCCTAGACCCACCAGTGCACTCTCCAATACAGAGCTGTAGCGGCTGCGACTGCGCGTGTGCAGCGGCGCCGACGCGCTCCGACCCATCGACGACATACGCGCCAAAATTCAAATGCTAAAGTGAAACTTGAAATTTCTCATTTAAAGTTGAAGTGGCCCACACAACTGAAAAAGACAGTGTGACGCTGACACTTTCTTGTCCAGCATGACGGCACGACGGCGGAACTCGCTGCTCCGCTGTCTGGTATTGCTGCTGCTTGGACGGGAGACGCGGGCCGCTAGTGCGCATTACTCCCTTGACTTAACGGGTATCGCGTCGGGCACAGGTGCGGCAGTTGTTGACCATGTGACGTAAAGGAGTCTCACCAACAATTTTTTTATGATTGTTGTTGTCGATGTTGCAGCGTACACGCTCACAGTGGACATTGGCACGGTGGATGGATCTTCAAGCGGAAATGTGCGCAGTGCGGCTATTTAAATGGTTGATTGATAGTGCAGATGAGTGACCCGTTCCTATGTGTAGAACGCCTTCCGGCTGATTGCAGACACAGGCTCGTCGAACGACGCGGTGCTTGGCGCTGGATGCTGCGGCTCGGATGCAAAGGTGACCTATTCGTGCGATGCGTCATCGACATGCACCAATGCTGGTGGCGACGTTGTCACGCTAGCGTTCGCTGGAGCCAATATTCAGTACGAAACAGGAGTTTGGTAGAATGGGAAAGAATGCTGTTTCTGACAGTGTTGTTGTTACATGATAGGGGTCAGTTTATGACGGATACGTGGTCGTCGGATGAGATTGGTGATATCTCCAAGACATTCTTGGTCATTGAAGAGCAGGATACCTTTTACCGCTCAACGTATGATGGTATTACTGGCTTGGCGTATGAAGCGCTCGCGGCGTCTACGGGTGATACTGTGTCGTCGTTGTATAACGTACTGGTGGATACGGCAAAATCAACCGACGCTTTC
This sequence comes from Phytophthora nicotianae INRA-310, assembly GCF_000247585.1. Classification (NCBI taxonomy): domain Eukaryota; phylum Oomycota; class Peronosporomycetes; order Peronosporales; family Peronosporaceae; genus Phytophthora; species Phytophthora nicotianae. The sequence continues at coordinate 1,826,690 of NW_008648994.1, read as the reverse complement.
GGTATGCTGCTGTGTGGCACAATGCAACCCATGCTGCAGACGGGAGGGACCGATTTTACCTACCATTCCGGTCAGTTGTTGATTGGCGGTACGGAAGGCGTCGATGGCGAGACGTACTATTCTGGTGATATGTTATATACTCCGATTACAAGGGTACGCTTGTTTGGAATGGAGTGGGCGTTGGTTTGAGCTGTACAAGCTGACAAATTATTGGTGTATTCGTTGTCATCACATTCAGGAAGCGTGGTATGTTGTGACAGTGACGGACATTGGCTACAACGGTGCTAGCCTTGGACTTTCATGCGATAGCTACAACGAACCGCAGGCGATCATTGACTCCGGCACGAGCAACTTGGCGTTTCCATCGGATGTCTACAATGCCCTCATGGATCAAATCAGAGCAGCTACGCTAGAAGCCATCCCAGACTTTGACACCAGTTACTTTGAAGACTCAGCTTCATGCTGTGATGAGGATTATTGCGATCCTACGTCGTCCAGTGCTGCACTGTTGGAACTGCCCTCGATATACTTCACACTTGGAATGGAGGCTACTGATGGCTCAACAAGTAAGCACTTTACTATTGAAATCCCGCCTGAATACTACTGGAGGCCTGAAATGAATGGGGACAATTCCAGTATGGCCTGTCGCGCCATTGGCATTTCTGAAGGCACCTCAACTGTCCTCGGCGACGTATTCATGGACGGCTTGTACTCGTACCACGATCGCGTGGAAGGAAAGATTGGCCTCGCCGTAGCCAATAACTGTCCGAACAACGTCACGTCCAGCAAAAAAGTATATACAGCTGAAGACTCCGTTGACTGGTGTTCGTGCTTTTCAAGTACTATGAAGAAGAAGAGTTCGTGGACAACATTCCTTCCGTGGGGTAGCGGGTGCTTCTTCTGGCTCTGGTGGATGTATGTGGTCATTGCCAGCTTTCTGGTGGTGATCGCCTGTGTCTGCGTATTACTTTGGTGGCACATGACCAATAAGCGTATGAAGAAGTTACAAGAAGAGGCGTGCAGATCGAACACTTCAGGTCGCCGTACTACACGCTTAGCGACGATGCAGTCAAGTGGGTCCGGGAGGGGACCAACGCTGGCCCCTGGGTCCCCGCCAAATGACTACTATGCGGCACCAGTTCCAACTCCCCAGAGAAGATCTACCCGTTCTGGACGGTCTGGTTCAAGGCGTGGGTCTATGAAGTCCCCACGTTCTCAAGACAGGAGATCGAAACGAAAGGAGAAAGAAGTGCCGATCATGGCAGAACCCAAGTATTCCACCATGAGTTCACCGCGATCACCGTTGTCTGATACTTCTAGCATTGCGCTCCTGTCGGAACCAAATTCATCTATTGGATCAATGGAAAACTGGAAACACAAGGCGAAGCCGTATACGCCCGGTAGCCACCATTCAAACTACAAGTCGAACTACAACGATCGATGGGGTGCGTCTTTGAAAGAAAGCGAATTTTGAACGACGCCATAGCAGCGTAGAGTACTCGAAGTATTTGTCGATAAATTGTATGAAAAAATGTACTTCGAAGTATCTAGTAATTCGTTTCAGCCTTGAACGACATGAGTGAGAAGCTTGTAACCTATCTGAGCTGGGCGCTGTCTTTACTGTAGGGGGTGCGCTGAGCAGCAGCACTTTATGTGCGACTTGTGAATGCCCCCTATTGCATTTTCGGTGAACCTATGAGCAATTTGAGATTTGCCGTGGGTCTCGTAAGAAACGACGTGCTTCTAACACCGCTAATTTAGCGTAAAGGAAGTTGCCGACCCACCGAGATGCGACGTGTGGAGCAGACACATTACCACACGACCAGGAGATCCATACCATTGCTCTTCAACACGTATTTGTTGGGCCTGCATGTACCTAACACAGTGCAGCTATTACAATTGGCAATAAATACGTGAGGTAAATATACAACAAGGCAGCAATATGCAATCACCGCGCAACTTGCGCCGCATGTGGAGCCGTAAAGAGAGGGATGCAGGTCAACGGATTTGACAGCGCCTCGTTTTAACGTAAATATCCGATTTCACAAACCCTTTATATCATGATATTTGTTTAAAAGTACGACCATCATACAAAGCTTCAAGAATTGCTCCGTACACACCTGTATATTTTAAACCTTATCATCCTTTCCACTTACCACACTGTAGGGTTTTATTTTGCATCACGGATTGCGGTCCATACAAATTTCCTTATGTTCGTCACGCTATCAACTATCACAGATTCAGTACTGGTGCTCGACTTCATTCCCCATCGCGCGTTTAATCTCGCCTGCGCCGTCCTTCCCTCTCGCGGTGTGGCGAACGTCCGACGTCGCGCACACAACACACAACACCTCTCACTCCTTAACACCCGCAGCAGCCAACGCCATGGCGGACGCGCGCGCGGCCCGCGGCGACTCGGCGTGCTCGGACGACTCGGCCTTCGGGGACGAGACTCTCAGTCAGGACGAGTTCGTGCAGCGCCAGATGGACAAAATGCGCAGTCTGGACGAGGCCGAGAACATGTCGTTCCTCGAGTCGGCGCCGTCGCATCGCAGCAGCAACCACAGTGGCACCAGTGAGTTGTCTGCTAATATGACAGTCTACGAGAAGCTGCAGGCATTGGCTCTAGCTGAAAATATCAAGTTAGACGACCCGAACGGCGGTTCAGGCGTAAAAAGCAAAGACGGAGACGATGAAGACGACGACGACGACGACGACGACGACGATGACGATACGTACGAGATATCATGGGACGGAGGTCCTCTCGGACTATTGTTCAAGGCCAACGCTAACGGACAGCCTGTGATCCGCCGTGTCAATAAGAAGGGAGCAGCTACAGGCCTACAATACGCACGAGCGGGAGACGTGCTGCTTGCACTGAATGGTGTTAGCGTTTCTGCTACGCCATTTAGCGAGGTGATTGAGAGACTGAAAAACCCGGAGTTCCCAATTAAACTGGACTTTCGACCGCTAAAACTGAGTGATCTGGCATCTGCAGCTTCTGCGGCCACGTCCAAGTGGGGACTGCCTCGCACGGGCTCCTCGATCCATAGTAGCGATGCTACGTCGGCGTTCTGTGGGTCACCAGTATCGTCTAATGCAACGGTGGATATGCGGAGCAACCGAGGAGCAGGATGGGGAGAGTCATCCCCGACGTATATGCCACAGATGAATGAAGCGTCCACAGAAGACCCGACAGATGTTGAGTACGATGTCGTGTGGAGTGAAGGGCCATTGGGTTGCGAGTTAAAGCAGCGGAATGGACTTCCTGCAGTGAAGTCGGTAACCGGTACAGGTGTCACGCCCTCGGTGGCGCAGATCGCGGCGGGAGATATTCTCGTTAGTATTAATGGCTTGCGCACGGAGGAGATTGGATTTAAGAGCACGGTTACATTGATGATGCGAGCTACCAAGCCCGTGTACTTACGATTCCACCGAGGTGGGGCACGACAGCCGCCTTCTAGCTTTAACGATCTCCCGCCGAGTTACAGGGGGCCTCCAAGTAACAGGGAGACCTTCCAGGATGCACCAGGAGTGGATGCTGCGCCGCTGGATCCAAAGCAGTACACGGTGCTATGGCGTGAAGGTCCGTTGGGTATTCAAATTCGTACGTCCAGCAAAGGCCGTGTCGTTGTGGCACGACTTACAGGTGCAGGTGCTCCGAATGTTAACGAGTCAGTGAAACCAGGCGACATTTTTGTGCGAGTGGCAGGTGTGGATGTTGATTCCCTGGGTATTGCTGGCGCCTTTGAACTGCTGAAAACAGTCCAAAAGCCTGTTGTGCTCGTCTTTCAGCGACGGGGGCGCGGTCACAGTCGCGCACATTCACGTGGTAGGCATCCAGGCCTGCCTGTACCAGCACCTGCACCGGCACCTTTGCCGTCGTCGTCAGCAGTTCCTTCTTTCCGGCAATTACGTGAAGAAGAAGCAGCCGCTGCTGCAGCAGCAGGGATCGCACGAACACACAGCGCCGGATACACCCCAGCGCGACCGAGAACTCAAAGCCGTGGGGGTTCTTTGAAGCACTTTGGTGGCGGATATCAAGATCTAGAGAACTACGCAGCGTCGGATGACGGTACTAGCTTGCACAGTTACGACTACCAAGCAGACTCCCCACGCTCGAGTGCATCTCGCAATAATTCCGGCCAGCTTTTGAATGTTGACGGTAGTATGTCTGAGAATGATCTACCCAGCTACTCAGACCTACCACCTCCACCGCCATTCCCGAGTACGGAGACGAATACTACGGCTGATAATGGCGACGATGACTATCCAGAGGAAGATAGTTTCCCGCCAGAGGCCCGAGACGAGAGCCCGTCGCTCACAGGACTGCCGCCACCTCCATCTTACATGGACGTATTTACGGCTTCTGGAAGAGCAAAGGATCCCATCACGGTAGTGCCTCCTTCTGCTCGCAGTATGGATCTCCACAACATTCCCGATGATGAATCAGCAGGTGATGAATATTTCGGTGACCAGCTAGAACGCCCGCCGCCGTTCGAAGCCCACAGCAACGATGGGCCTCTACCTCCTCCGCCCATGTATCCTGATGCGCCTTTGCCTCCGGCAGAGGAGACCCCGTCATTGCTTGGCCAACCCAGTCGACTGCAGGAGCTTCGACGTCAGTACATTGAATCGGAGCGTCAACGAAATTTGCTGCAGAATGGGAGCGCTACGATGGTGAGTACTTACTCGGATATCGACGATTCGGGTCTGGTAGTGCGTCACCAACGACACCCTTCAGGCGGCTCAGTGCCAGGCAGTGCACCGTCACCTCAGCTGCCACTACCGGAACTTTGGGTGCGCTGGAGTGACGGTCCACTTGGCATCACATTTAAGCGCAAAAACGGCCAGATTGTGGTGTCACGACTAACCGGCTCGGGGTATTCGCCGGGTCTGACACAACTTCGACCGGGTGACTGGCTGGTGTCATTCAACAACCAATCCACCCGCAATTTACGGCTCGGTGAAACGATGGAACTACTGAAGCGTTCGCCAAAGCCTGTGGACATGTGCTTTATCGTTCAATAAGGGTGCAGGATGTACAATCGCCAGTCACTCGGGAATAGACCGGAGTGTTAATAGTGAATAGCAACCCCGTACCTGACGCCACGTAGAGAACATGAAGCGGAGAGTAAAGGGCTGTTGGCGACAATACCTGGAGAAGTTGGCGAGTCGCGATGCGCCTAAATAACCAAGTGAAGTGGCAACGACTGTGATTTGGTATTCCACTATGCGCTCTACCCTAACAGAGCGCGAAGCCCACACCCAAAAACTTTGGCATGGGAGATACCATGCCTCGCAAAATATTTTTTCCCCCTATGCATTCAGATACCGCAGCACCAGCGCTGCTAGTGTTGTGTAGCGTCACCGGACTGTGCACGCTTTCGAGCTCGAATAGCAGCCATCAAGTCGAGAGGTTTACTGGGTTGTGATGTCTCTGTTGGCGACTCATTCTTGGCGATGCTGTCCCTTGTGCTGAAGCGTTTACTGTTTTGCTTTCGTCGAGCTTTGATAGCATCAAAGAGAAGAGCACTGGTGGGGAGAGCTGCGGATCGATTTACTAATGTCTGCGGTGAAAGAAGCTGTTTGTCGTTTGATGTATGGACGACTGTCCTCTTCGCCCAAGGCACTCGATTCACACCATTCATAGAGCTAATATCATCACCCAGCGCTGCTGAATTCTTCTCGTGTACATCGTCGATCAGCTCCTGTACAGGCTTGAATGCTGCTGCTGCGGTGATAGAAATATTTTCACGGATCATGCCTTTATCGTCGAAAAGTAAAGCCTTAACGTCGGCCAGTATCCCCTGTAAGAAGATAATTGCTTGACACGCCTCACGAACCTCGAATGGTGAACGCGTATCTTCTTCATCTTTGGCGGGGTCACGTTTTCCCATAATGCAGATTCCCGCACGTTTCGAGAGTAACAGCGTCAGCTCACGCGTACTGTTCAACAATGAGTTACACTGGCTCTGCTGCTCAATATCGTCACCTCCCGAGGTTGGGAAGGAGATATCTAGAGCTCGTATTTGTTCCAGAATCGAGTCCATTTCTTCCAAAGCACCCAACGCTTGTGCAACCTCGCGCATGTTCATGTTGTAGTGTGCTTTCAGGTCTCTTTGGCGTTGGTTAGCTACCATTTCTCGAACGTGGGCTTGCGCCTCCAGCAAGGCTTTCTCACCAGCATTTTCAGGATCGCTTTTCAAGATCTCCTCCTTTATAAACTCAGGCTCCGGTATGAACCCCAGACCATAATATAGCTTTCGCACCCTCTCCTCCGTGCGTACTGGACACGCCAAGCCCACAAGGTCGCAATTGTGCTGGGAACCGATAACTAAATTATCAATCTCATACCCAGTTTCAGACGATCTGCAGTGGTTCGTGAGGTTTCTAGCAGCAGTGATGAAGGCTTCTTTAAGCTTGCAGTACCAAGCGTATTTCTTCTGTGCCATTTCATCTTTCTGTTGTTTCTTCCACTCTTTGAAAGGTTCTTTCAACACTCCATGAAGAGCGCGGCGCTCAAGTAATGTAAGCCCTGTAGTGCGGTATCCTTCGATAACACTCGGATGCATCTTCACGATAGTCTTTGGATCGGTTCGCAGTAGTTGCAGCACATTCGTGCGCTTCAGTCGCCTTGCAAGCTCAGCAGGAAATTTCGCTCCTGTCGGCGTGGCGATCTCTATCAATTCTCTCTCAGACAATCGTGAGATGTCCACTGGAATCGCAGACCGTAACAAGCGTAAGGCTTCGGCGTTCGCTTCTCTATTCGCGTCTTCCCATTCTTGCTCTAGAAGCCGTTGCTCTTCAATGTACTCGTCCGTCATGACAAGAGCCATGTGATACTTCTCCATTTCCTGCTCAAGAATGTAGTATTCCTTACGCGCTGCAGCTTGCGCTTGTTTGTCTTCCATAACCACCTCGGACGAGCCGATTTCCTGAAGTCTCCTCGAGATCTCTGCCACTTTTTTCTTCGCCACTTCGTATGGAATAACCTCCGCCACGGAGATCCCAGCTTGTTTAAGCTGTCGCTCCAGCACTTTGAGCTTCTTCTTTAGTGCCTCACTCTCATCATCTTCGTTAGCGTACAACTCGGTCTGTCTCAACTTACTCAGACAGATCGAGTCGCGATTGTGCGCAGCTTGTCTGGCGTTCACTTCTTGCATGCGAAGTTTTTCTTGCAGTATTTTTATTGTAGCTCGAGCTTCTCGAAGTTGAGTCTGTTGCTCCGTGGAAAGAAGATCTTGCTGGCTTTCTTGAGTAGCGATTTGTGCCTCCAATGCTTGAATGCGTTGTTGACTTGCTTCGACCTCCTTCTCGAGCTGCTTCGCTTTGAGAACAGCCTCAAGCTCATCTTCCATATTACGGGATCCAGAAAAACTACCCGACGAGAAGTTCTCATAAGCCATATCGCTGCTGAACGACACGTCTGACAGCGTGTTGACCGTATTCCGCGACGAAGAACGGTCTGATGTATTCTCCGATGGCGAAAGCGAAGGTGATACTTGGAATGGCATCGCGTTAGAGACTGATAGTTCAGGTGGATCCGGATTCGAGGCAGCAAGTGAACCACCACGTGATGCCGACTCCCGATGGTCAGCACTACTATCATTTGCAAGCTCATAACTGTCTGCTTCATCATCGTGACTCTGTAAATTGCTTTCCTCCAGTTTCTTCCTGTATGCTACGAAGCAACAGGAGCAAATGCGGAGCTTATTCTCCATTACCGGTAAATTCACTTCTCGGTGCACGGAACACCGACTGCAGATTACTTCACCGCACATCCGACATGAATGACGCTTTCGAAGAACGTTGAACTCTCTCATACAGACATAGCATGCCTTCCGAGCGCTAAACAGGGATGTCAATACACATACGAGTAAGTTTATAACACATACACCAGCTTTACATGGAAAAAGAAGCCTACCTTCGTGGGATCCATTGGCCTCGAGAGACGAAATAATGATGATCCAGCAGTAAACCAGATGCCAATCTAGAAGCACACACAGTTGACGCAGTGATTGCACTGACTGCTTGGGCTCCGTCATCGCTATCAGACTCCAAGCTGGCACTGCCACGAGTCATTGACGCGGATACTAAACGGGTTTTGTCGGCTTCGCGTTGGTTGGATTCATCCTCGCTGTTGTTGATGCTGCTGTCACTGCCACTTTCGCTGCTGTTGGAACCTATTTTCCTTTGTCTTCGTCTCATTCTTTTGGCTCTTTTCTTCGTGGAACCACCCCTGCCATTGTCTTGTGGAGATTTTGTCGTTTTTGTGCCTCCATCCACGTTCAGCATGCTATCATCGAATAGTACCACGGGTAGAGGCTTATCACGCTGCACAGTCGGATAGAACGTACTTCTTCTAGGCACGTGTGTCTGACGCATCGAACCGGTGCCCGTCAGTAACTCACTGCCATTCCTGCCATCCTGCTTGCTGCTTGCTGTAGCAGCTAGAGCCTTCGCATTACTCGATGGCGACAGCAACACAGTATTCGCTCTAGCCAACGTCGCTCTCTTCGCGTGGCTAATCCCTCCAGGCGCAAGTGCCAACGTCGGCTTCCTCTTCTCTACAAAAGCTGCATCGTCTGGATACAGCTGGATGGTCTTCCTTTCGCCTTTACTGCTCTCTCGACTCAATAGCGCTGGCCGCCTGTCCCATGATTTCTTGGGAGGATCCGATAATAACGTGATCGACGAAAGCACATCGTCGTCCAGTCCGTCCAATAACGACGGATCGGAGCTCATGAGCTGCACGAGCGCCTTCTGCTTCGTCGGAGAGCTCAGCACTCGGTCCATCGCTCTCTGTTCTACCTCTTTAAGGAGCGAGTGTTGTTCTTCAGCCTTTTGTTTCAATCTACTCTTTGCGGTTGCTTCACTTGATAGAAATTCGTAACTGCTAGAGCCGGGAGGGCGGGCGAACGTGCGCAGGCTGCAGCGACATACAGCGGGGCTCGTTCGGTTCTTTTTCGGTCTCTAGTCGCTGACTCTCCGCGGCTTCAACTGGCACTGATGCATGAGCTTATGCGTCCATGAAGCGCTTCCACGTCCAGTGCGCCCACGGGCTCCTTTATTAACGCGCAACACACGCCACATGGCGCCAAGGTTGTCTGACGCCCATTTCGATGAAACTTCCCTGGAAACCGTCGACAGAATGCACGTTGAAGTGGTGTGGGTCACACCAAATTGAAGTGGCAGATTGTAACCCTTTTTTATTAATACCACGGTAACTACGACAGTTCAAACAAGCTTGATAGAGCGCGCTTACGATTGACGGACCCATCCGCATGTACAGGTCATTCTGTCCGAAAGTTAGGAGCAATTCAGGCTTTGCAGTGTTGCGATCTCGAACTTATACAAGCATTTGACTCATAGAGTGAAAAGGCGAGGTGATAATTGCCATAGGATGCACAATGCTGAACGGCGAACTTACCAGCCGAGAGTTCAGAAACCCATCTCGGAGAGTACCGATGCAATAGATCGTATGTATTGTAAAGACGCAGTCACTTAATGACTACATATCCGTGTACAATAATGTACCATAATCAGCGTCAATAATCATCGTTTGGGCGATACATACACGCTTACTACAACCGCCACACCACAACAAATCAAACTGAAGTAACGTTATACGAGAAGTTCTACAAAGTAATTGCCTAGGATCTGCTGGGTCACGACTCACGATATGTTGACCGTCACAATGTCCGATTCTTCTTTGTAAGTCTCGCTCTTCATTCGCGAATTTGCCTCACAGCAGCCACCGACAGCCAAGTAAGATGGTCGCTACAACCACCGCTCTCGTTTTCGCTGCTGTTGCCACGCTAGCAACCTCGGGCGTCGACGCTCACGGCACGCTGGTCAAGCCTGGGCTCAAGTTCACGGGGGAAGGCTACGGTGGCAACTTCGCCGCGTTGGTGCCCATGACAGCGCTAACACCCCAGCAGGGCGACATCTTCACCAACTATCCTGATGCAGGACTGAATGCTGCGGCATTTGGTCGTGCCTTCAAGGCATCCAAGTACAAGTCACTCAAGGAATTTCTGCTGACCAACCAGGATATGAGCAAGGGCCGCAATACCATGCCCAAGACCCCCGAGTGCGGTTTCACGGATCCCACCGGTGGCCCTGTTCAACCGCTGCCTGACCAGTGCGAATGGTATGGCGGCAAGATGAACCACCCCGGGCCATGTGAGATATGGTGCGACGACGAGATTGTCTTGCCATTTACTGTCAACTGCGCCGACACGTATCCGGATGGTAAATTCCCGTACAAGAAGGCCATGTGTGAAGGCAAAAAGCGCCTTACGATGTACTGGATGTCAACGCTACTCGAGTGGCAAGTATACATCGATTGCGCCAAGATCGGTGAAGGTGGTCCGCCGGCTTCTGCAAGCACGACGACCACGAGTAAGGGTGCCACCCCGGCGACCCCATCAGGTGATTCGTCGGGTGCAGCGTCAAATTCAACACAAGGTGGGGCGCCAATGCAGCAAAACTACAATGCAGATAACATTGGAGGTGAGGCGAGCTTGACGACCAAGCCACAGTGCAAGCGCAAATTGCGTCTTGATGATGAATAAGGGGTTCTTTGGTACTTCAAAGGAACCAAAGTTTGTAGCGTTGGTGAAGCAGCTGCACCGAAATATATGTGCGCCAGACTAC
>NW_008648994.1:1737499-1815558 GCF_000247585.1 Phytophthora nicotianae INRA-310 | reverse complement strand
AAAAAAAACACTTTCTATGCGATCCCATACGAATTTCTATTTAAAAAATTAGTACTTAGTGATACTGCCTTTCTGCTTGATTACAGCTAGGCACCGGCGAGGCATGGATTCCACGAGCTTCAGCAAGTACTCGTGCTCGATGGAGTCCCAAGCAGACAGAATTGCGGCTTCCAGTTGATCCACAGAGCTGTACTGGCGGCCGTGAGCATACACCCGCGCCGCTAGCACCGACCACACGTTCTCGATCGGGTTACAATCCGGCGAGCGTGTTGGCCAAGCCATGGTGTCGATTTCAAGGTCAAGCAAGAAACCCGTCGTCTCGCGCGAGGCGTGGATTGACGCATTGTCTTGCTGAAAGACAAAGTCAGTGCCATGGTTAGAGTGGGCAAACGGCAGCATATACTCGGAAATAGTATAGATGTAGTCGCTAGAACATTGTCGTCCTCTCAAAATGGCCAACTTGCTCTTGCCTTGCGCACTAAACGCGCCCCAAACCATCACGCTGCCTCCCCCATTTTGGCGACGAAGGTACGTTTGAGGAGGCTGCCTTAAGTCACGCCAGTAATACTTGTAGCCATCAGGACCGTCAAGGTTAAAAAAAATTTATCTGAAAAACAGTATACTGCCAAATACCTAAGTAATACAAAAACAGTTAGCATCCGTAAAAATTAAATTCCAAACAAACGTACCCGGATTAAGTATGTGCTCTTCAGCCCAGGTCATACGTGCGGCCTTGTGGGCGGCAGTGAGAGGTAGCGTGCGCTCCATCTTGGTGTAGACGAGATGGTCCACACGCTGCATCACTCTCTGCACCGTTCTTACCGACGACTTGGGGCCAAGCCTTGTCTTCAGCTCGGCTGCGAACTGGTCACCAGTAGCCGCTGCACGCACTAGCCGTCGGACCTCCCTCTCCGTAAGTTCTGGGCGTCGACCGAGTCCTCCTTGCTTCTTGACTTCGTCTGTCAAGGGACCTTGTTCTTGTCTGATCGCCTTCCGTACAGACGTGCGCGAACGGCCGCTCTTCCTTGAAATCTCGTGCAACGACGTGCCCGCGTCGTGTAGGCCTATAATCCACCAGTACTCTTGGTCGTTGAGGGCTTTACCACGGCCCATTGAAGAATGAGCGGTCATAGCACCATGGAGAAGGCAGCAACTAGGCTTAAAGAGCAAGTCTCCGCCATTCGATCTGTCCACTTAAATACGAAAATTTAATCTAGAAATTTGTATGAATTTTCAAAGAAAGGGGCTGGTCCTAAATTGTGTCGTCGCCTCTGAAAGTGGTGGTTTGTATACCAGCTACACGAAGCTTTGCGAAATCGGAGTTGTTAGCACAAGTAGCGTCATGCTATTGCTAATAAAGAGAACATATCTAAATGGCGGCCGGTAATTCAAAGTAGAAGCTGATATATTGTCCAAAGTATACCCCCGATTAGGGGATCCTATCATTTTGGCGCGCACGGTATCATGTTGTATTGAAGGAGTCCAAAATTTTCATCGCCATATCAATTGATGGAGAATTATTTCTGGGAGTTGCAACTGTCGGGATTACGGGTTGTTTTTTTTTTAAAAAAAAATGCAAAACGGTCCTTCCTTTGATCCTTCCTTCAATACAGGATAGCCTTCATAAATACATATCTTGATCAATCAAATGCCCCCTGAAAACGGAATCTGTGTCCAAATTGGACTTCTTTAGTCCTTATTCTCTCAAAACTGGCTCATCCCCGCTTGCAGTCTTTGGTGGCGAGAGGCCTCTCACAATCAGCGTGGAGAGTATGCTCACAGGCCTCTGCGCCGATCAAGTCCGTCCTTCTCGCCTCCTCAACTCCACTCAAGCAGCAACGATCGACGTCCATGACAGTCACAGACTCCCCCTCACGACGGGGTCCTGACAGCACCTCACAAGGAGACGACGACTGTCAGGACGCGGCGGACAAGAAGCGGGAACTCCAACAGCAGGATCAGAAAAAAGTAGAAGAAGCCCGCAAAGTCCACGAGATCACCGAGAGCTCCTCAGACGAGAGCGGTGACGAAGCATCGAGTAGGACTCGCAGCACAACGTCGAATCGCTCCGAATCGGTCATTCTAGACGCCGCGGCGTCTCCTGCGACCGTTGAAGATGAGGAGGAAAAATCGCCCGAGATGCCACCGCCAGAGGTGGTGGAGGAGATGCGTGCAGGCGTTTACATGCCCGACCCTGAGGTAGTCTACAATACCAAGAATGTGGCCGATATGCACTATTTGTTCACGAACGACAAATTGAAGGAGGAATCGCCCGCTATTGTGTTACGGTCCGACCCATTCTGCATCCCTAGAGTCACGGACAATGTTCCTAATTATCGACCTATGCTCAACCCGTTGAGCATCTTTTTGGGAGAAGATAAACTCTTGCCGGGGAACTTTCGGTTGGATCCGACGGAGAGACTGCCGAATGTTGGAGCGTCCAAGAAGGATGCGATGAATGGACCTAGAGGAATCCTGCCCCCTCCTGGAAACTCGTCATCATCTACGAGCTCTGGGAAACAATTTCGAGGAAAAACGAGTGCGTTTATGGGGACTATGCCACGTCAAACGGAGTTTGCAGAGATTCCAGTATCGGAGAAGCTTTTCCAGAACCACGAGGTATTTCGGCCTTCACCGCCTATTTCTCGGGTTCCAACGTCCCCAATTAGGGATCAAAGATCAGCTACATCGATGAACAGCAGGTCATTCACAGCGAACAGTGCAGAGGGTGGCCAGACTTCAGTTACGATGAATACGAGCTCATCTGCCTCCCTGTCCGACGCAATGCTGCTATCATCGATACAGCATACACTTGACGCCACGACAGCAGCTCTTACAGCAACGGACAGCACTATGTCGTCGCAAGACAATGCCACAGATTCCACTTCAGACGCTGCTTCTGTCTCGTCCGGATACCAGATCCAGCCACTTCAGCCGCTGGAATCGGTCGCAGACACGTTGACAAACTACCTTCCAACCCGCAGCTCATCTACGTTGGACAACCGGCTGATGGATGGACAGTTCTTCAACGCACCAGGAGGATACAATCCTGTTGGTGGATCGATGAGCTATGCTGGTAATGCCGTTGTCCCCGGATCATTCGGCTCCGTCCTAGCAGCGGCCGAAGTCCAAGCCAGCAACCCGTATTCCGGTCTTTTCATCGATAGTGCTGGAGCGCAATCTGTCAACCAGAACATGCAGACTTTTTCCTCTGCGCTTGGCTCCATTTCTCTCACCACTCCAACAAGCGGCGCTGCTGGACTCCACTCAGGACTCATCACTCCGCAAGGAGACGTTGCAAGGTGTAGCGAAGGAACGCCTCGTCGTCCAGGAGCGAAGAAACCTCGGGCGAAGAACGTGTTTCGACCGTGTTCAACACCGGGATGCACAAAAGGTGCCCGTGGCAAATCTGGACTGTGTCAAAAGCATGGAGGAGGCAAGCGTTGTGCCGCACCGAACTGTCCGAAAGGTGCACAGGGTAGCAGTAGCATGTGTCTGTTTCACGGAGGTGGCTATCGCTGCACGGTGGAAGGATGCAATACAGGTGCTCGTGGCACTTCAGGTCTTTGTGCCAAGCATGGAGGTTACAAGAAGGGCAAGGCGGGGGCGACTGCAAAGCGTAGACCCAATGGTGAGGATGCTGCAACCAAGAGGGTACGCACTGATGAGCCGCAACAAGAGCCTGCTGCTGTCAAGACAGAATAACCAATGTCAATAAATGACCATATTTAACAATCACGATGGTGATAGCTCGGCGGTCGTCTTACCTTCCTGATAGCCGGAAGCTCCATATGAAACAGGGAATGTGGGTCCCCTGGCTGAGGACATTTGCGGCACATTCGTGTTGATTGCTGGATTACTCGCATTACCTGCTTACATTGTTGAGGGCCGCAAAGCATAGCTTATTGTCTTGCTCTCTCATGCATGACGCTGTATCGAATGAATAGTACCAAATCCGATTAGGTGCCGTCTCATCCTGGTCAGCGTAACAACGCGCTCTTGAAAAGACGATTATCAGCACGCGAATTACCCGATGCGCTAGAAACGCTACGAGTTCTTGAACTTGTTAGTGGCGTCAACTAGCTCCTTGGCGATGCCAGGCTCCATAGCAGAGTGGCCGGCAGTCTGCACCACACGGAAATCAGCCTCGGGGAAGGCCTTGTGAAAGTCCCAAGCCGTCTTCATCGGGCAAACAACGTCGTATCTGTCACACGGGTCACATCAAAATTACATACTCGTGCTATACAATGCACCATGACAACTACGTTCTCATACCTTCCCTGAACGATCACCGTCGGAATGTGGCGAATCTTGTAAGCATTTTCGTTCAGGAACTCGTCATTGGGGAAGAATCCCTTGTTGACAAAGTAATGGTTCTCAATACGAGCGAACGCCTCCGCAAATTTCGCTTCGTCCATCGACTTATCCGCAGCATCCGACTGTGCAACAGTAGCAATTATCACATCAGATATCTAACAAATCACAATAGTCAACGCAAAACTTACAGGAGGGATCAAGTTGCTAGTGGTTTTCTCCCACGTCGTCCACGCCAGCGCAGCAGGAATGCGAACCTTCGGGTCATCACTCGTCAGACGTTTGTGATAAGCCTTAACAAAATCGCCACGTTCTTCCTCGGGAATAGCGTCCCGATACGCTTCCCAGCGGTCCGGATAGATGAAGTTGGCGCCGTGTTGATAGTAAAAGTCGATCTCCAGCTTACGTAAGTGGAAGATGCCACGCAGCACGAGCTCTGTGACCCTCGTCGGGTGCGTTACAGCGTAGGAAATAGACAGTGTGCTGCCCCACGAACCACCAAAGACTTGCCACTTGTCAATGCCCAAGTGGCGACGCAGCTTCTCCATGTCTTCGACCAAGTGCCACGTCGTGTTGTCCTCCAGGGACGCGTGAGGTTTGCTGCGGCCCGAGCCGCGCTGGTCAAGCAGGATGATGCGGTAGACCCGCGGGTCGTGGTAGCGTCTCATGCTCGCCGAGCAGCCTGCACCTGGTCCACCGTGTACCATGATGACGGGCTTGCCGTACGGGTTTCCGCACTCCTCGTAGTACAGTTCGTGCACAGGCGAGACCTGGAGTGTTCCCGTGTTGAACGGCTGGATGGCCGGGTACAGAAACTCCTCGGGGGTTGAGAGGTAGTGGGGCTGGTCGATCTGATTTTCTTTCTTCTTAGCCGCCTCTGAGGACGCCGACGTCGAGTAACTCACCGCTAACGATGTGAGCGCCACGGCGGACAGCGCCACAGCGGCACGACGCGCTTGCTCGCGCTCATTTTTGGTGGGGACGTTCACGGGACGCGGACGCGCATTTTTGCTAGTGGGTAAAGCTAGCAATTGCAGCGTCTTACCGCCAGCACGGCGCAATGAGAGCAATTTGGAGAGCATCGAGAGTTTTTTTTTTGCTTGAGCTAACGAGAAAATGGTGATATAAACATGAAGATACCTTCTGATAAAATATGGAAGTCCTTTTTTTTTTTGTTTTGTGGTATGGTCTCCTCTGCAAAGAAATATTCTATAATAGGAAAAGCGAAAAGACGGTGAAAAAATATTTCGAGAGATCTGATTGGCTTGGATGGGTTGGATGGCATTCAGACGAAAAAACCCCATTAAAATTTTAATGGGTATTTTTCGTCTGAATGCCAATTAACCCAAATAAACATGCCATCCAACGGCAAAAGCGACATTTTCATCGAAAGTTCGTGAGTAATAAAATATTCATGCAACTTAAATGAGCGGTGTGATTCTCTAATGTCTTTTTTTAACTCATTTTTCCATCGACGTTGTGTATTGTCCGAATGCCAAGAGGCAGATCCTTCGAGCGCTCAAAGTGCCGGCCGGATACAGGACTATCCTCACTGTTTCTTCTTCTTCAGCATCTTCTTGTTGCGCATGTCCTCTCGGAAGTCTTCATATTCGCCATACAGCGCACTATACAACATTGTCAGCACAAACTCACAACAAAGTACAACTAAGGCTTCACACATACCTGCGCTTTTCTTCCTTCTGGATCTCGTCGAAAGAGGCTTCCATGTTGATCGAGTCGTCCGAGTCATACGAGAATTGCCTCTTTCGGTTCTTGCGGAACATCGCAGCAATGTGGCCCGGACGGTACTCTCCGTCGTCGCTTACCACAAAGCTATCGTCTGAGTCTTCGTCCTCAAACGGATCACGACGTCGCATGCGTGATTCCTTCTGAAAGCGATCACGGCGCTGTGAAGCTGCAGACGTCGAGTGTTTATGCCGCAAGTCGTCCAGAGCCTGCTGTATCAAACGGTGGTGACCTTTCTTGGGCACCAGAGACGGCAGATCCGACTTCTCGATAGTACTGAGGAGCTTCACCGAGTCGAAGCCGTTCTCAAAGAAAGCTGGAGCGTATTCGCTCATATCCACACTCAGTCCCTTGAGCCACGACAGCACCTCTCGCTGTCCTTCTGTGTAGTTCACTTCCTTCCTCCTGGCTGCTGTGCTAGTTTTCTTCTTAGTTGCGCCTGTACTGGCCGTGGATGCGGCGCCTACGCCACATACACGAGGATACATTTTGTCTAGCATGGCCTTGCGTGCATCCAGAGCGGGAGGAAGATTTCTCGGTGCGGAGCCACCTCTCGAAGATGATGCACTAGTGGGTCGCGAGCCAGGCCTCGCTCTGCCATTCGCCTGTGTGCTACTGCTACTGCTCCGTGCGTGCTCAGGCTCCCGACGTCCACTATCACTGCCATTACTGGCTTGTCCTGACAGTGCTCTGTATTTAAGCTGGCGTTGTCGGTGCCTCTCTTCCGCTGACCTGCAACGATTTATCACTTTATTAGCACCACGAAGGCTGCATTAGAGCGCACAGCACGAGACTTACATATTAGCAAGTGAGGTAGCAGGACGTCTAGCCTGTTGCTGCACTCTCGATGCCGGCAGCACTCGACGAGCCACTGGTGGTGCCGATCCCGATCTGTGGTTCGCGCTGGAGAGCGGTCGACGCTGCACCATCTGCGCTCTGCTAATTGAACTTCTGGACGGAGCGGTGGACACTGTTGTACCTCTCCGCCCCTTAGAGATAGGGCCACTCAGCACTTGTACAGTCCGCGAGTCTCTCTTAGCTCTCTCACTAGCATAACCTTCCTGTAACCTCTTTCTGGCGCTCTCAAGCTTCTTCTGATCCCCTGAACCTGTTGTCCATACACAAGGTAGAACGTGAGTCTGCCACTCTACCTTTGGTCGTTGCAGGAATTCTACTCACTTCGTTTCGGCGGCGATGGACTAGGTACTCGCTGTCTCTCGGGTGGTCGACTGGACATTGACGAGGAGGAAGCGATGCCAACCTCGTTCTTCCATTTATTAGTGAGGCTCTGACTATATCCACGTACAATATCGTCGTCGTGTTTCTTTAGTTTATTGACGGCTGCGCCGATCTTGGTGCGTTGTAGCAGGTCTTTATCCACTTTCAAAGTCGTAAGCTTTCCCAGCAGCCGCTGCATGTCAGGCACTACGCTCTTGTCGGACTTCCAGCCGTCGCGCTGTGTTATCTCTGCAATCTGTCGGGCCATGGCGGCCACGTCCTTCTCCCCCGTCACGGCCATTGTTGGTCTAAAAGACTTCTTCCGGCGTCGTCCCCTTGCTGCCCCTACGCGGCACTTGTCTAACAAAAATACCGGACAGAGAAAAACCTCGGATGGAAAAACCTAGAATACATGTGGTGTACATTAACGAAATGGTGTGACGTACATGAGTCTCGTTTGCGTCAATAATGCTGCGGCTGGCAAGAGTGCGGTGCTTGCGGCCGACGGCGACGCGCCATGCGTCGTATCTACTGGGAATCGAAACCAGGTACTTGGAGCTGCAATAAGACTGAGTTACATCGGACTGGAATTGGCTACTAAGATGCTGCTGGTCATTGTAGTTGCGACGACACAGCGGCAGCGGTGCTAGACCAGGACGGACGTGTGCTGAGCAACGTCATTTCGTCGCAGTGGGAGCTCAACGCCAAGTGGAGAGGTTTGACAATTGTTAGCGCTGCAAAATGTCGTACTTAGATGCGATCTGATGGTGCCATGCTGCCACTGCAGGGATCGTTCCGGCGCTTGCTGCGCGAGCGCACGAGGAAAACCTTCCGCATGTGATCAACGCTGCCATTGAGCAGAGGTGACTAGCGTCGTGGTGCTGAGCTCATTGTGTCTGCATGTACTAACGTGCTATTGTCTAGTGGACTGGAAAGTCTGCAGCAGTTGTCGGCAGTTGCAGTGACTTCCGGTCCGGGACTTGCTCCATGTCTGGATGTGGGGCTGCGGACGGCTCGCCAGATTTGCCTTGACAACCCGGACATCGCGTTCCTGCAGATCAATCACCTGGAGGTGCTGCAACTATCGAAGAAAACGAGATATGATTTTTTTTTTAGCAGTAGCTGACTTCGCTTGTGTTGAAATGGCAGGCCCACGTCCTAGTGTCACGGTTGCCACAAGTACGTAGCTCTGTGTCGACTGGCAATAGCTAACCGCTAGTTAATTAATTGTTGTTCTTGTGTGCTTCTTACAGCTTGAAACCCCGCGACCAGAGTTTCCTTTCGTCGTGCTGCTAGTGTCTGGGGGTCACTGTTGCCTTGTGCTAGCCAAAAGTCTGGGAGACTATGAGCTGTTGGGCAATACGCTCGACGACTCCATTGGCGAAGCCTACGATAAGGTGGCTCGAATGCTGGACATTACTGCCTCAGGCGGCAAGGGAGTCCATGGAGGCAAATTGATTGAGGACATGGCTGCGCGCGGCGACGATCGTGCTTTCCCATTCACTGAGCCTATGAAGCATCGAAAGGTGAGATTGTTAGCTTCCACTTGTCCTCAGTGCAGGTTTAACCTAAAGCATCGCAGGACTGTGACTTCTCTTACTCCGGAATCAAAACTGCTATGCTTCGAGAGGTTAAGAAGGTGGGAGGGACTACCGTGATGTTTCATTTTTTTTTTCAGCACTAATCGTCATCTCCATAGCTTGGCGAATTAGACGAAAAGATGAAGGAGGACTTGTGTGCTTCTTTCCAGGTAGATTTTGGTTCATGATATTACCTGGATGAAACCTCGGCTAACATGTTTAATCCGTTTGCACGTGGTTTGTTCATCAGCGAAAAGCAGTAGACCAGTTGATAACTCGAACGCGACGAGCGTGTCAATGGAGCAAAGACCGCTTGGGGGATCATATCACCAGCCTCGTACGTCTGCCATTGCGTGGAGTGCAGAAAGTTTACTTTGTGCCCAGAACTAACCAATGTCGCTGTCGCTTCCAGGTTGTATGCGGCGGTGTGGCATCCAATCAGTATCTCCGAGGTCGCATGCAGACAGCAGCAGAAGAAGAAGGGGTGGTAGCCGTATTTCCGCCGGCCAAATACTGCACTGACAATGGCGTCATGATTGCTTGGGCAGGGCTCGAGCGATACGCAAAGGGTATGCGTAGCGACCCCGAGTGTGCACGATATCAGCCTCGATGGCCACTTGAAACACTGCAACCACTTTAGCGTCGGTGGATTTCGCAGATAGTAGAATGAAATAGACGTATGTTTGGAAAACCTGGTTTCCTTGCCCAATCCCTTGCTGCGAGTTTGCAGCCGCTGGTAGGCTTCAAGATGCAGGACTTCTCTACCGACCTGATGAGCTGCTTGAAGTGAATCCAAAGTTCCCAGCTAAAGAAGCAGTATCCTCTCCTACAAAGCCATCGGCCTCTGCCATGCATAACTTTCTGAGCAGAAGTATGTCAAACGGACAATCGGATTAAAACTTAGTTTTAAAAAATGATCTATAGTTTTGAAAACTATAGATCATTTTTGAAGTAGACGATGGAGTCTTACTTGCGTAGATGAAAGCTCTTGCAATTCCATCCAAATACGTTTCATGCCAGGTGGGGCTGTACGAGTGATTAAGTCTGGCTGTGCTGTAGGTTCAGCAAATGATGACTCATCTTGTGTATCGGAAAGATTCACAAACTTCAGGAATTTGTTGTAGTCGACATATCCGCCCTTACCGGCATCAAATTTCATAGCAAGTAAGTTAGCGTCTGTGTCGCCGAGAGCGACGCCAAGATGATCCAAGACCAATTGGAACTCTTTGAGTGGCAACACTCCTCGGTTGCTTGGATCATATTTTCTAAATGGCTGCCTTACTTCGCGATCCGTTGGTACTGCTGTGTTTACACTCGTTCGTTCATGCCACCGTTTGAGAAATGTTTCCCACTTGAAGAATCCCCAAAGCATTTCCTTGTAGTGTACCTCGCCAATGTTGCCGGTATCAAAGTGTTTGAAAAACGCCAAACTCTGTTCTTGTGTTAATTCAGGAGAATCTCCGGTACCGTTCTCACGCAGCATCCGCTGAAACTCACTATAGCTAAGTGTTCCACTACGATCGACGTCATACCGACGGAAAGTCTCGATACCATTCTTTGACTCCAAAACAAGACGTCGAACCTTGCGCATTGCGCTCTCTAGAGCAGTTTCTTTTGCCACCTGATCCGCTTCTCCTAAACTGCGGCGACGACCGTGAAGATCATACACAGCGTTTCCATTTCGAGTACTACCAAGAATTAGTTCCATTTCCTCCTTCGACAGGGGGCCAGAGCCAAGTCTTATAGCACCACGTGAGGTCTTTTCGGTATTGCCGATGACAACACGAGCCTGGCGTTTCACTCGCTCCTGGTCACGATGGGCAGCGATCGTTGCTTTTTTTAAACGAGATTCCATCGCATTCAACTCGTCACGATACTCCAATGTATCCGCGATTAATTGCCGGACTGCTTGAGCATCGCGACGCTTCTGTTCGTTCATACGGAGCTTGCGAGCCGAGTCTTTCAATAGTTGAGTATGACGCAGATTCGCCAGTTTTTCAGCTTTATCGTGCTGTTGCTTAGCAGTTTGCACGTCACGCCGCGATGTACCAAGCTCCTTATGAAAATGTTGACGGGCATCTGACCACACATAGGATGGCTCCTCATCAAGTTTAACCACATCCAGCGAGTCGAGACGTGGATTTAATCGCACTGTCGTCAGTTTGAGTTCTTTTTTCTCGGATCTAGATGAAGATGTCGAACTTGCAGTACTCACAAGACTTCGGCTACTGCTACTGCGGATCGAAGATGGTCGTTTCGATTGCTTTTTTGCATTTTGATCCTGCGCTTGTAAACTCCGATTTGAAGTGCTAACACGAGTAGTTTCCGATAGTTGATTAGCATTATGTTGGCTCGCTTGTTTTTCCTTTTCAAAGCCAAATTTCTCTTCAGATTTTGAGTCTAGTGAATCCTCTGACTCAGCGACTTCAACTTCTTCATACGGAGGTGGCAAGTCGCCGTCCTCCGTTTCTTCTCCACTGGCATCATCACAATGGCCATCATTCCCGTCGTTATCATGGTCCTCTCCATACACTGGATCACTCGCATCGCCTGACTCGTTGAAAACCAAGTCGATGTCGCTATCCTCAACCGCGTACTCAGCACCGTTCTCGCCGCACATGAGCACGATCCACTCATCTGATTGTTTATCACTGTCGACGTCCACTGCTGTCGGGGTGATAACCATCCAAGACAGCAACCACCTCACTAGCTCCTCTTTGGGCGGCGCTGGCACCTGACCGCCACCTGCCAGCCATTTTTTCAGTCTCTGGTCCAATAATACGTCTGCTTCGTCCCCTCCCGGCCGTCGCCTTTCCGCTCCCGCTCCGACGAACGCAAACTCAAAAGCACATAGCATCTGCCGCTGGTTCACGATCCGCATCAAGTGCATATAGGACGTCAACACGCTACGATCACCCAGCATCTCTGCCTCCTCAAGCAGTTCCAGGTCGAAACGGAGCGCAAAGCCCGGCGTCCGCTGCTCTGCCACGGCCACACGGGCGAGAACCTTTTGCTGCCGTCTCGGATCGCTGCACCATGGTGCCACTGCCAAGGGAAACTCCGCGCACTCCCAGTAGAAGGTCATGTTGCTGGCAACTTGCTAAGCCACCAAGAATGCTATTTTTTATTAGATGCCTTTTACTGGCGACGTCACTCGTCCTAAACATCTGTTCCAAACAGCAGAGTCATCAAAATGGCCTGTCTCTACTCTATACCTACACAAAGTGAGGCAACTGCTCCGAATCAGCCTACGCATTTTGACAATGGTCTCCGTCCTGCAGTGAAACTGGTCGAAAGGCTCGGCTGTCGTCTGCTGCGACGATTGGCGCACACTTTATCATCATTCCGTAGAGAAGAACATGCTGGTGCGACTGCTGCTGCTGGCGTCGATGCTAGCGGTGGCTTTTGCCAAGGAAGGCGTGATGCGGACGCGCCCCGTGCTGCTCATGCCGGGCTTTGCGTCGTCACAGCTGCAGTCCTGGAGCCATCGCCGCTGTGAGACAGGATTCCGCAAGAATTTATACCGGGACATCAAGTTCGGTGACCGCTTATGGGTCGACGTAGCGCGTATATTGGCGCAAAGCGATTGCTGGATCCGATGCATGAAGCTGGACATCACGACACAGGAGGAGCTCGAGTGCAAGTTGCGGTACGATCAGCGGATACAGTTCAGTAAGTGGACAAGTTCGACTAATGAGTTTTTTTTTTTTGCTGTTTGATGGACAATCCGTAGAGCTGCACAAGGCCTTGAAGCGGTGTCTGAGCTGGATCCAGGCATTGTGACGGGTCCGCTGTCGACGGTGTGGCGCAGTATTATTCACGATTTGGTGGACCATTTCGAGTTGGACCCTGATCAATTGGTTGTGGCCACGTACGACTGGAGGTTGCCGCCTAGCAAGTTGCAGGAGCGCGATAAGTACTTTTATTCTCTAAAGAAGAAGAGTAAGTGGTCTGGTGCTGGAGTTGGTAACATGTTGCTAATTATTTGAGGTGTGTTGCGCTTAGTTGAGTACACAGTGGAGCTGGACGGCAACAAAGGTGGACTTGTCGTGATTGCGCACTCGATGGGTAACGGTATTTTCCGCTACTTCCTCGAATGGCTGAAGGAGGAAGTGGGAAGGAATAACTGGCAAAAGTGGATCGATGCCCACATCTCGGCGTATTTTGCAGTCGGATCACCACTACTCGGAAGTGCTGAATCAATTGAGCTGATCACTTCAGGTCTCACGGAAGGCCTACCAATCACGCAGAGCGAAATGCGCAAGCTCGTTGTGTCATTCGGTACGGTTATACTTGTACATAAGACTTTTGTTTATTGGTATTGACGATATCTCAATATGTAGGCTCCATCTTGAGTTTCATGCCGATATCTTCGGGTTTAAATTCGCCCAAGGACAACGAAGTTCTGATTACTGTGCACTCCCAACAAGGAGTTATTCCAAATGATGACCCAGTGCTGTCTCGTAACTACACCAGCGCTGACGTTGCCTCGGGGCAGCTTTTCCGCGATATGTCTGTGCACGATCCGATCTTCGGTAAATTGGAGACATTACGCAAGAAATTCTACGCGGAGGATCCCGTTCTCGATTTCTTTAAGCCCTGGGAACGTCCTCCGATTGCTTCGGTCTACAGCGTTTACGGCGTCAATGTTCCAGTACGTTGCCCTATCGAAAACCCTTGTTAATGGCAAGTTTATCTTACTTTTTTTCATGCAGACCAAAATATTTTACGAGTATGAAAATTCGGAAACACCCGGGCACTGGTTCCAGGTGCAATTCACGAATGAAGAAGGACAAGAGCCAACCTGCAGTAAAACGGGTGATGGCACTGTGCCTTACCATTCGCTCTCCTGGGCTCACACTTGGCTGGGCTCTAAAGGATCCTCCGTTCGTGTCACCCAAACTCCACAATCCGTTTATTTTTCGGCTGAAAACATCACGCGGGTTCGAGCTGTACGACACGCGAGCAATCATCATGCAGAATACTCGCTGTTGAATGGCAAGTTGCCCATTTGCGAGGCAGACGACGGATCCTCCTCTTTCAGTGGCACCGCGGGCTTCTTCGCTGGGCTCTTCGGACCACTTAACCGCGACAGGATCACATTCTTCGAGAGCTCCAAAGAAATGGACGGAGTGACTCAGTCGGTATGTACATTACAGAACTAGAAAATTGCTCATAGCATCCACTGTAATAACGCTGTATTTGTCTCTTCATTGCAGACTGGCGTGTGGGAAATCGATGGGGTAGGTCACCGTGACATTCTCTCCAATCCGGCATTTCTTCGTGAGCTACGCGCCGAGTTGCGTCACATTTTCAACGGCAAAACTAACTCGGACAAGGTAAGTCCATCGCTTCTTGACAAGTTGTGCTATGTGAAAACTAACAAATTCATTCAATGTATTGAACAACGATGCAGTCCTCTCGTCCGCCGGTCATCGACAGTGACTGCTACTGGAACTACCGCCACGCTCACTGCGAGTTCCCAGAGTTCTGTGAATACCGCTATGTCTTCGGAGACATGACGTTCGACCAATCCTGCCGTGTTCGGCTTAAAGGAACCCTTCCTGCGCCTCCAGCACACACAAGTCCCTTTCTTGGTGTCTCGGCATCGTCACCAAGCAAGGAGTCAGTCGAGTTATCATTTACGGGACCGTACTGCTCCGCACCATGCATGCCTATCTCGTCTTCATCACAGGACATCACAATGTCTTCATCGTCCAATTTTAATGGCCTCGGCTCTCTTCAACAAGAGCCGCTGCAGACATGATAGTTTTTCCTTAAACGTAGTAGAAGTAGTACAATTCTAAACGATAGCTAAACTATGAAGCTTCGTATTTCACTTGACATTTCTCTGAATTTGTACGGTTTAGAGTCTTGACTTGACTCATAAAGCTCAGCTTTTTACTGGAGCAGAGCGTCCGCGTGGTGGTTGACGTGTTCCTCCACGAACGAAGCGATGAAGTAGTAGCTGTGGTCGTATCCATCCTGCATGCGGAGCGTCACCTTTTGGCCCACCGAGTTGCAGGCTGCCTCGAAAGCTTCGGGCAGCAGCTGCTTGTCGTGTAAGAAGTTGTCTTCGCGACCTTGGTCGATCAAAATCGACTGGGGAATCGGGCCCTGGTTAAGGATAAGTTGCGTCGCATCGTACTCCTTCCAAGTCTCCTGATCGACACCTAAGTAGCCCGTGAAGGCCTTGATTCCCCACGGACATTGGCTCGGGTGCGAAATGGGCGCGAACGCCGAAATGGATTTGTACTGGGTCTGTATAGCACTCGCAGATGTCAGTACCAATGTTAACCAGACAGCAAAGCAAATCTCCGTACCGGGTTGCGAATTCCGAGCACCAGAGCTCCGTGTCCGCCCATGGAGTGCCCCATAATGGAGTGTTTGTCCTCCAATACGGGGAAGTTGGCAGCGATAAGCGCCGGCAACTCCTTGGTCACGTACGAGTACATGCGATAGTGTTCGTCCCACTTGGTCTCCGTGGCGTCCACGTAGAAGCCAGCACCTGTGCCGAAATCCCAGTTGTCCTCGTCCCCGGGGATGCTCACTCCGCGCGGGCTCGTGTCCGTGGTGACGATGGCAATGCCACGGCTAGCCGCCACTTTCTGCGCCTCGGGGGCTTTGACAAACAGCAGCTCATCGTTGCACGTGAGCCCTGCCAGGTAGAAGAGCACAGGCACCTTGTGGCTGTCGCTGGCGGTCGGCGGCAGGAAGATACTGAACTTCATGGTGCATTTGGTGGTGGCGCTCTCATGCGAGTACTGCTTGATGACGCCCCCAAAGGACTTGACCTGCTTCACGAGCTGCATGGTGTTGACAGAGGAAAGAGCTGCTGAGGGTTTCGCTAGGGGAGCTTGGATACGAAAGTGAGTGAGGATTGATTAGGATTGGCATATACAGTAGCACAGTGCTATCTATCTACGAGCCACATTTTTTTTGTCCCATGTAAGTTAGCAGCTCGGTTACAAGTTAGTTCTTAATTGCAAAGTGGGTTATATGTACTTCAATCCAAGAGCAATGCATGTTATCTAAATCAATTGCACGACCTCTGTGAGCAGTGGCTGGATGGCGTTGAGGCCTGGCGTCACGTTCAGGCGTCGGATGACTTCAGCGAGACCAAGCTCGACCGACAGACTGCGAGCAGCTTCAAAGTTGTGCAGCAAACGACCGAGGCCGACGATAATTCCTTCGATGGTTTGCTGTTGTACAGCAGAAGAGGACTGGAGCCTCGAGATTCGATCCAGCGTCTCAACAGCGCCGCAGACGATGGTGGTGACCACCACTTCCTCTCCGATCTTCATTGCCAAGCAGCAGTTGCTAATGATGTGAGCACTCAATACTCGAGTTTCTTGACTAGAGGATGTATCAGCGATCGTAGCAAACACGAAAGGCAGGAAACGTGTGGACCCGGAGAGAGCCATGTCGCTGAATCCGGGGTTGGCGAAGGCGTTCAACAGCACAGAGAGTAGCAGAGTCTTCTGAGCGGACGTCAGTGGTGAAGGCTCGACTTCTGTGGCGTGCACAATAGCCTCGAAGCACTCATTCTTCTCTGTCACAGCATCCGTGCTAGACGGTTGCAGTAACAGCACGCGAGTCAAGCCTAACGTCGGGAAGAAGAACGTGGACTCGTGTCCTTGAGCCAGCAATTTGCTGGCAATCTTCCACCATTCGGCACTTTTGGTCGAGTCAGCTTCCTTGTTATCCTCGGCGACTTGAGCCGACAACGCATCAAGCGCCGATATCTCGTCTTCAGACAGCAGCTTCTCAGTGTTACGTTCCTTGATGCGCTGCACCATCTTGTCCAAGTGAAGCGCAGGAGACCCAGAGATCTTAAATCGACGCGACGCTAAATCCACTGATGGAGTCGTACCAGGCGTCGAGGGGGCAGCAGGTACAGCTAAATTGGCACGTGATGGGTCGTTGAACGGGATCGAGAAGAGCTGATCGCCCGGGGCCGCGTGCATTTGGTTGTTCATGTTCTCCAGCATGGGTCTCAGCATTGCTCTATCGACATAAATACATCTATGTCAGCTCAAACGTTCCTCTTAATAACACGCACATAGATTCAGTTGTGCGTACCCAAATGGCGAATTGAGTGCCTCATTGGGTAGATCCAGAATGTACTGCGGAATGCCTGACCCCACGAGGAAGATGGACACCTCGTCCGAGAAGTTATTGCAATTATGGCGCAGCAGGTCGTAGGTGGCGTCCGTGAAGCGAGAGCTGTTCTCACGTAGGAACTGCTCCAGCTGCTGCTGCGTCCGACTCGTCTCGCCCAGCGTGATGGCACGCACGGGCTGCATGCCATAACGCTGCACCACCAATTCCGGCGCCATGGCTTGAATGCCTCCCCCACCAAAGAAGTATTCCTTGCCAAACACCAACACACCCGTGTGCCACACACCGTCGATGGTTTTGCCTAGCAGCGCCGGCGACAGTTGCCGCGCCATGCCGTGGCTCAGGTCGTACACGTGGAGAGTCACAGTCGACATCTTGGTTACAAAGTTAATTTGATTCTGAGGACGAATAAATCGAAGTGTTCCAGAAGGTACCATAAAACTGGTACCAAAAGTGCGTCAGCCTTTACCATCATTCTGAGCATGATTCATTTTGAGATGGCTACACATGTTGAAGGCAACAACCTAAACAGAACATTGCACTACTGCAGCGGTCTGTAGCCCTGCTTCTTATTCGTAAGCGGTCCGTGAAACTTGCGACCGAGGAAGAGGCCAGCGAGACCAGAGAGGATCACAAGGACAGTCGTAGTGAAGTACGATACAGAGCCCTTGTGCGCGACCTCGACAATCACGGTCTTGGCAGTGGCCGTCGCTCCGCTGCTTGATGACGCAGGAGCAGTAGTAGCAGTCTCAGTGGAGTCAGGCTCAGCGTCTCCACTGTCCTCAGCGCCATCGAAGAACCCCACCTGCTGTAGCCACCACTTGGGATAGAAAATGGATTGAACCGTGAGCATCTTAGCGTAAAAGTTGGAGACCTGGTAGCCGTCGTGGAATGCCGTAACCAGGTAGTCGAACAGATCCGACGAGGCTCGGTGTGCGCGCTGAGCGAACGTCTCGCTCTGCTTCGTGAGAAACTCCACCATGGCCGGCACGCCCCCTTCTCTCTTGTGCTGTGCAGCTTCGATCAGCACGCTACGTAGCATACCGTCAGCGTGACTCTCCACTTCATCCTGCACTCTGGCAACGAACGGACGGGCGTACGAATAGAAGCGAGCCGCCCAGTTTCCAACCAGCGCATGGATCCAGAAAGAAGACTCGCGGTCAAAAGCATACAACGAGCCACGCGCGAGTTGCTTGGGGACATCAGTCGACTGTACAAACACAGGCGTGTACGTCGTGGCGTGAGGCGCATACTGGCCAAACCAGAGGAAGGCGTTGTCCGGGTTGTATGGGTCCAAGATGGATACAAACGAGTAGCTAGCACGGAAGATCGAGATCGCCCGCTCGAAGTGACCACGATCAATGTCTTCCTGAGTAAGGTCGCCGTTCGGCGCCGCGTCGTATCGGTTAGGATCGCCGTACGGGCCGCTCTTCGGTCCCTTGGTCATATCATACGGCGTGCCCTCATAATGGTCCCGCTGGAAGCGCATGATGTCTCGAGGGGACAGAGGAGACGCTGGCTTGACGGAGAACGGGTAGTCGCTAGCAAGCACATCGGTCTCCGGAGACAGCTTAAGCTCCGGGTTAGCCAACGTGAACAAGCGCCAGATTCTACGTGTAGAGTAATATTGGTGCGTATCCTTGCGAGGTTGCGCGTAGACACGAGTGAAGTCGAACGGTGTGCCCTCGTCAGGCTTCCAAAGGTTGTTACGGATGGCCACGTCGTGGATGTTAGGAGACGCCAGAAAATCCGACGGGCGGTTTAGATCCAGCTCACGGATCACGAATTGGTTGGCAACACCACTGATCTGGTCGCTTGGGACGCGCTGGGCAGCCCAAATAGCCGACTTGCCTGTGTCGTCTGGTAGGATGTGGAAAATCCACGCCTCTTTCGTGTCTGTTACTGTAAGCGCTTCACCAGCTTCATCATACACGTCCTTTCCTTCCCATACAGCACCGTAGTATCCGTGCTGCACAGCTAGATCCCCCATCAGCTGAATAGCCTCACGTGCTGTCTGCGCACGCTGCAGTGCAATACGAGAAAGCTCTCCAACATCAAACAGAGCTTCGCCCCCTTGGGTAATCGGTTTAGTCCAGAACCGCGCGGGACACGTACTCTCACCGATAGCCACCTGGTGTTCGTTGATGATACCATAGGCTCCTTCAATGTACGCGAAGGTTTGAGGTACTTCTGGGATACTGCCGATAGCAGGCGTCGTAGTCCAGTTATAGAAGCGAGTATCTAGATTTTCCGGGAGATATTCCTTACCACGAGCACCACCCACTGACAGCATAATGATACAGAAGTTAGCAATGTTGTAACGTTGTACATGTAGGATCTAATAATCTGATTTACCATATCGCGGGTAGTCGAAGGCTGCGAGCACGACGTCGTGCTGAGCGCCGTCCTCATGCGTCTGGGCCGGCACCTTGGCAATACGGAAGTCGCAAGACGAGCAGTCGTTCGTATGAGTCGTCATGGGGGTGCCAGTAGTCGATGCCTGCAGTTTGCATTAGATTGCGTCAACAACAATATCGGTGCCATTTTCGCTTGTGGAAGTAATGCACCTTCGCTCCGACGATGATGGCCGTGCAGCGGTCCTTCGCCTCCACAAGCGAAGCCAGCGTAACAACCGCTAACAGCGGAGCAGCGCGCAGTACTCCGACCATAATGGAACTGTTCTCCTTCTGCGGCAGAGTCTTGCTTGATCTCGGCTGCGTCTTTTGTCGAATGAGTCACATTGGACCCTGTCAAACAAACGAGCAGCCTGATTGGACAAAAAAGATCATCACTAACCAAGCATGAGCCTACCGGCCTCTAGGTCGCTGTTGGCAGAGCTCACCAATGAAGCACCGATAAATGACGGCACATCGCGATCACCCCACGTCATCGTAGAGAATATATTCGTCTCCAGCGGCACGTTGGGGAAGTACACCGATTGCCACTTTAACCGGGCAAGACAAGCTTCACAACAGAGATCGTCGTCATCTTTAGTCGTTGGCGTCGTTATTCGGTTTCTGAGCTGGAGTCACCGCTGATCGTTTTTCCTCAGGGAGAGCGGTTGTTACAACACGTGCTCGTCAGAAGTAAAGTTGCAGGTCCTCGTTCGTTACTAGCAAGAGCTTTCTAGGTGGTTCCACGCGCCGGTCGCATGTTGATCCCTTTGCGGTGGTTCTCATAGCGTGCAGTTTGTGCCTGTCTCCTTGTATCGTCCAGGCGAAGCTTGCGATCGTTGATCTCCGGTCGACAATCAACTTGGCTGCAAAGAGAGCCTTAACTCGGGCAAGCTCGAGTGCGAGACTAGACTTTTAGTGGGAGAGTGGCAACCACCGCTCGATCAGATCATTGCCACGAGCGACAATCGGTGTTGGCCATGCCGTCGCTTCAAAGTGACGATGTCAGCAACTCGGAGCTCATATTTTCCATCGACTGTGGTTTACCGAATGTGGCATGTTGTTTTACAAACAGAAGTCCTACATAATAATACTGGTACTGCTGCTGCTACTACTACTACTACTACTACCAACACCTAGTTCACTACGACATCTCAAACTGCTCATCGAATTCCACACTGTCGGCTACCGCCCATGCTGCCGATAACCGATGAATTAACGATTCAGAATCATGGATCGAGGCATGATGATCGAGCCTCGATCCATTTCGACGTTTGCGATCTTGGGCCGTTTTTTGAAGCTGCCACAGCTGGCGAGTCAAGGCTGGGATCTGCCGTTCCAAGCAGAACGCCAGTCCACAGCCGTCTGCTTTGACAAGAACCTGCCACGACTCATGGTATGACGGCTACCAAAACGCTGAGGCGTTTCTGTGGTTTCTGAAGTTTCATCTTGCTAGTGACGTGGCCGTGAGAGAGTGTCGAAGCTACATGCAGCAGCTCAAATCCAGCGGCGCTGCCAAGGTCTTTGCGAATGACGTCGCCACTGCAAAAAATACTTCAGTACCATCGGGCACAAGCCAAATCATGATTTTCCTTTTGGCATACAGTGTCCAAGTCATTGTAGCAGTTAGCGCAGAAAGGCGCGGGGTGACTGGCAATGTACAGTGCTTTGTACTCCAGCCACCGACTTGGCTCTCCGAGTACATGTAGTAATACTTTTCATGTAAGCAAGTTGTAGTATTGAAAAGTAATACTCGTTTATTTTTGAAAGTAGTAAAATTAATGTGTTAGTACTAAAACACGTACTAATACTTAATCTCAACTGAACTTGTTGCTTGTTCAGTGCTTTGCCAACACATTTCTGTTAGTGACAGAAAAAGTATTATAAACGGTAGTACGTTTTCAAGAATGGTATCTGAAAGTATGATAATAACTGACGGTGAATATCAGCCATAATAATCCTTCAATATTTGTCGTTATTACTAACACGCAATTAAAGTGTTTTGCACACCATGCGGTAACGGAAGACAGTGGCACGCTTGACATTTCTCAGCCTAATCCCGCCACAGCGCACTATTCGGAGTGGGAGTACGGAGCAAGCGCTTTTGTATCGGCATTTCTGCATTAGCGAGAAGAAACCCACGCGGCTGGGGGTCGGTGAGGACTTCTATACCGACAGAGAATGAATCGCCCAATGGCGATGGTTGACCTGCGAGACTCGAGTTTCCTGCAGGACGTGGAGTCGCCGCTAACGGTTCCCAAGGTGACCCCCGAGTCGTCGGAGGGCACGGTGGTCAGCTCGGACGAGGAGGAGACTAACAACCACAGCCACGCCAGCAGCACAGGCCGACCGCCAATGACGCCCATGCGGACTGGTAAGGCAACCGCAGACGAGGTTTTCCTCAGAAATATGCTTGGGCTGCTGAACAAGCGCGGCTACAACGTGCGCGATTCAGCACTGGAGACGTCCATCACTTCATCCTCCGCTAGCTTCACGCGCTCCAGTAGCATCACCAGCACGGGCTCCACTATCTCGTCCGTTTTGCTAGCGTTACGCGAGCCCAATCACGGCCAGACGCCATTCCACATCGCCGTACGCAAGGGCGATGTACAGATACTGGACGCATTACTCGAGCACGAGAGTATCGACGAGCTACTGGACGCCCCCGACTTTAACGGCAACACAGCGCTGCACTTCGCCACAGGCAACTGGAGGCACCCCATGTGCCTCACCATCACTGAGAGGCTACTGGAAGCAGGCGCCAATGTCAACGCACAGAACAAACGCGGCCTCACGCCGCTAGCCGTGCACATGCTCACGCTCAAGATCGACAACCCGACGCTCATTGTGAAGCTGCTTGAAGCCGGAGCCGACCCGAACACAGAGGCCGAAGGTGTCGCTGTGTTGCATCTCGCTGCGCGTCGCGATCTACCCGTGATTTCTGGAGTGTTGGTCGCCTTTGGAGCGTCGATGTTGCAGCTGAACACGGACGGACTCATGTGCTACGAAGTGGCGCCCAATCGCGTCAAGCAGTTCATGGTACGCAGCATCAACAAGACGCCGGCTTATCTGCCAATGACACAACGCAGCACTTGCATGCGATGCAAGTCCCCGACGCTGATTAACTCTAAAAAGGCGTTCGGCAACATGATGAAGAAGGTACTGGGCATGCACATGTGCGCCCACCAATGCAACTGCTATCACTGCGGGATGCTCTTTTGCTCGCAGTGCTTAAAACCTTCAGCCGCTGTCAGTGCGATCCCCTTCGTGCGGGACGACGACGACCCGGATGACAAGATCAAAACCTGCCGTTTGTGTGAAGCAGTTCTGCTGGAGCGCAAGAGGAAGCAGGCGACGCAACACGCCTTCGACATGCACCTCATGGGCTTCAACAGGACCGTATAGACACTGACGGACTGCGCATTTTTAAACGCAGACACTATCACCGCAAAGGCGACAACAAAACTCGACGGAAGAGTGGAAAAATTGTAAAGACAGAGGAGACCGCACCAAAGGGAGCGACTCGGCGGCCTTCTTCTCTATCTTCCCGACTGCTGAGTCGCCCGGACCGATAACTTAATATGAGCAGCGTGCATTTTTGTTTTCCATTTTTTTTACTCAAACATGCTGCCGAGACCGTTCTCTTCTGACAGTCCGTCGTCGGCGTTGGCGCGTTTGGCTTCACGCATCGCTGCCTTCTCCTGGCCGCGCTCGTTGTGTGCCGGATCGAACGTCGGATATGCGTCCAGTACGAACTTGCCCTGAGTACTGGTAGCTTCGATTGCACGAACAGGGAATTGTGCAAACGCAGTGAAGTGATGTAGCGTAATTGCAGTGATCACTGTAGTGTCCAGTGTGAGTTGACTGGAAGCTTCGGTCTGCTCACCATGGAAAGGCACATGGACGAAGTGGTCGCAGATAGCACGCTGCTCCTCCGAAAGCCCAGGGAACTGCATACCAATAAGCGTAAATTAGTACAAGAGATGACGCCGGGTGCCTCATTAACTAACCTCGTTGTCGACGACGAATGCGCTGGTTCCTTCATAGGGTGTCGCGTGGGCCGCTGATACATCACACAACAGATATCAACCCAGTCAATCAAAGATTCCTGACGCGAATCTCCGCAGGAAAATCTTCGCACAACACTTCATGAAGCTTTCAAGGCTCGTACGTACCAAACGACTCGGCTGGTTGGTTGCTTAGTCCGAAGATGGTGCAGCCTTTTGTTTTCAGGTACTTGCGAGCTTCTGCAAAGTCGTAGAACTGTACGACGTCCACGTATTTCTGCGCTCGGTGCGCTCCATGCGTGCCGAAGCGTTCGGAACCCACTGCTCTCCCGTAAACAAGCAACCCAAATTTTTCGTTAATCCACTCAAGAATTTTTGGGACACGAGTCATTCTCGCACTCACCGACCAACACTTGGGCCGTCCCGAAGGCGGACGCAGTGCGCAGATATGTGCCCAGGTTTTGGCGTCCACTCTTGTTGGACAGGACCATGTACAACTCCACCGAGCCCGCAGCGGAGCTTGTCGTCGTCATGGTCTCCTTTCCAGTCGCTAAATAGCAGCTTTACCTCGATTTAGTGACTCTGTGACGTGTGAGAATCAGGTAACACTTTCTGTAGTTGCCTCGATGCACTGCTCCTTGGCGAAGAACTTGCAGAAACTGCGATGAGTGGACCTCCCTTGACTGGCCTGGAGCACTTTGGAGTGTTTAGCGAACTCATTATACCGAGCGCGTAAATGCCAAATGTCCTCGTCTTGTAAGTCCACCAGCGGGTGCAACTGCGACTTGTCCGCGACGAATTCCAACTCAAGACGTTGCAGTCCTGCACTAGCTGATTCGTCCTGAGGAGAATTTGTGGATGGAAGCACAGCGCCGTTCGTGAAATGTAACATTTTACGTAACATTCCAAAACAATGTCGGAATTTTGCTGCAGGGTGCACATTAGAATCAAGACACGAGCTGTCTCCGAACACCGCGATGCGACCGCCGTAGATGGAAGGCACTTGATAAAGACCCAGTACAGGAACATCCGTCAGAGTTTTCTCGGATCCATTTAAGGTCTTGGCACTTTGGTCGACAGCATCAATGTAGCCCAAGTATCCGCCTACGGGGAAATTTGTGAGATACGATCCGGACCAGTACGGGAACGACGAGTCGTTGCCTGAATCCATCAGTGAAACGCTGGAGCTGTACACCACTCCGTCTCCGAATGCAATGTGGAAATCACGCAATAACTCGTTAATGGCTGGGATGTTCGATCCACCAGTGATAGCGTGCCACTTGCTTAAAGTACTGGTGTCGAAAAGCTGCAAGGAATCCAGGATGCGATTGTCGTACCAGTCAGCGAACACAATAAGTGACACGTTCGAGTACTTGACGGCAGCTTGAAGCGCTACGATTTCATCTCTAAAAAATTCCTCCTCGGGGTCGACAATCATGACGACGCCGTATTTTCCAAGATCCAAGCACGAGTATTCAAACGGTAAGATCTCCACGAAAAAACCTTCTCCGGTTAAGAAGTTCCACATCTGGTGGTAGTTTGTGTGCGGGTGATCGCCTGCTACGTCCATAAGATCATGTTGGTTTTCCAGGTTGTCGCGCGGTACGAATGCTGACGGATAGGGGATGTTGTGGAACTGGTCCCACAGAATTCGTTTGGGCGCTGGGGGAGTAGGAATGATCTTGATGGTTAGTGGGATAAGCAGCTCGTCTACTTTGATGCCGTTCTCCACCTCCAGACGTAACGATCCCTCAGCAATACCCTCAAAGGCAGCAGCTTTCTCTTTAACCTCAATAAAGACACCAATCGAGCCAAAGTACGGCCATATCGCGGAAGGCGATGTCGTCGAAATCGCCAAATGCTCGCCATTATTGCCGTTTATCCACTGGGGTGGCTTCTTGATTGTACCGACGACGGATGAAGGGTTCATGATGGTCAGATTGACCATAAGAGGCAACGCACTGTGATAAAGTGGTTGTAAGCAGTACGGCCACATGCGAGGACAGTCCGTTAAGTCAATTCTGTCCGGAAAAGAGCTTGGCTTCAAGACGGTAGGGACAACGTCACTGTCTGGTCGTGTGACATTTTGTGCGGTTTGATAACGCGCCCACAATTTTTCTACTGCTTGACCGGCTTTGGAGATGTTGAGAACTCCATTTCCTTGCTCGAAAATATGGTTTCGAACCAAATGCTCGGAATCGTAGCGAGCTTCCAGTTTGTCAGCACTTTCAAGTAAAATTTGTTTCATCGATGCTGGGTTCAACAGGTTCCACCTTTCTTCAACAGGGATCATGGACGCCAGAACTGCTATTGACGCCGATAAAATTGGTGCCGACGCACTGGTTCCAGAAAGCACTTTACATCCACCTGAGGCATCCGCTCCAGGAACGTCTTCAGCGAGTGTAACGATATCGGGCTTCACGCGACCAGACCCAAATGGAAGTTCCCACGTCGTCATACCACGTGAAGAAAACTCTGCGATCGCGTTGTCTTTTGTGACCCCACCTACTCCGATGACTTCGACTTGATCTGCTGGATTGGACAGCAAACCATAGTGAGGCCCATCATTACCGACTGCAGATACCTATAGGTGAAAGCCAATCTGGTTAGTTCATTACTTTCATGCAATAAAAGAATAAAGTCGTCTTACCAGAATTATTCCATGCGCTGCTAGTTCCTTAACTTTGTCAACAAACGGCAGGTCCTGGAAGTCCGGTCCTCCTGTACTCAAATTCAGTACTTGAATCCCCTTAAACAGCGCATAATTAAATGCATCCAAGTACCAAGACGTAAACGAAAGCTGCTCCCCAGTAAACATACGAAATACGAATAGTTCCGCTTCCGGTGCAATCCCCGGACATCTCGAATCCGTCCCACTTATAACTCCAGCAACAAATGTGCCATGACCCACCGTGTCGGTATTCTTTGGCTCATGCGTCCAGTTAATTTTCTCTTTCACATTCGTCAATTTCGACGACAGTCCCGTATCGAACACCCCCACTTTCACACCTTGTCCTTTAAAACCCCGTTCCCAAAGCTCCCGCACCCCCAATTCATCCACCAGCAGCGGTGACTCTTTCCTCAATCCAAACAATTTTCTTGTAGGTTCATTCATTGTCCGTTTGCTTCCCACGGTCTGCAATTTATGTGCTTGGTCTCGCTGTTCCAGTTCCAGTAATGCAATATTCCTGTACGCACTATTCACTCGGATGGCTTTAATCTGCTCCGTGCCTTTATAGTTTTGCATTGCTCCTTCAGACGCATGACAAACATTCTTGCTTGCAGCTGTTGCATCAGCTTTCAATTCACAGGAAAATATGCGCAACACGACAAAGTCTGTGGGTGCTTGTCGTGCGAATTCGGATCGTCCAGTGATACCCAGCGCAAAATCGGCCGCTGCAGAGCTGATGTAGCTACTGACAAGCTGTTCTTGGAACTCCAATGCGTCATAGTCACGTAACTGCGCGATATATTCCTGTGTCAATGGATTCTCGTAAAATCGGCATGGCTTTGACTGCGCCTGTGTAGCTCCAGCGACGGGTAAATGCGACAATACACACACCGCTAAAAGTGCAGTGATCCTTGCTATCACCCGATGTATCGCACGCCGCCACGCGACATCTGTGAGTCCCGCACGGGTCCCGAACATGAGCGTCTTGCTCTCCATGGCGCTCCAATCATCAACCGTACTGAACTGGGTGAAGCAAGAATGATGGTCTGATACTGAAACCAGGATAGATGCATGAGAATCAGATTTTTCACGTAATCTGATTCCACGTCATTTTGAAGCCACTTTCAACATGGTGGCGATCGTCGGGTTTGGCTCGCTCCTCTCCGGTAAATAGTAAGCATTTCGCGTGCAAACTACGGCCTCTAATAGTTCTTTGACACCAATGCAGAGGCGTCGGCACGCTCGACGTTCGGCGACGGCGTGCACAACTTCCGCCTGGCGACCGTGCTCGACTACCGTCGGGTGTTCGCTCACCCAGCTTCCATCTTTTTCCAGCGAGGCATTGCCAACCTCGAAACGAAGGTGCAACTGATAAACTATCATTTTGCAGTTGATCCGATGGAGTGTTGGTGATAATTGTCAATTGGGTGTGGCAGGAGATAGCGAGTTTGTCAACGGCGCCCGCGCCAGGGTGTAAATTCCTAGTCAGCGTATTTGACATCCCCGAGGAGCTGTTACCGGATTTTTACGAGCGCGAGGAGGAGTTCAAGATCATCAGTGCAAAGTTTCAAGAGCTGGATGGCAGTGCTGGAGGCGAGGTGCCTTGAGTATATTGTTTGAGAAACTGGTGGAAAGTGGAAAAGTGATGAGGCTTTGGTGGTGTTTGTGAAGGCGCTGATGTGCACGAGGTGGAGCGATGAAGAATACATTGCCAAACGGTAGGGGGTTGCAGCTGAGTGTGTGCTACAAGGAATTGTGTCCGCCAACATAGTTGCTGTTGCGCAGGGGGCAAGATACTTTCGACTGTAAGTATAAAGTCTACGGGTTGAACACGATTTGGGGCTGGAACGCTGACAGCGGCATCCTTCCGTGTCGAGTACGGGGAAAAAATCTGTGGATCCAGTAAAAAGTAGCAACTTGAACGAGAAATTTGTGTGACCTTCTCTCATTTAGGTGTACCTTCGCCACTGTCTGCTGGCTGTCAAGAAGCTTGGACAGGTGCGTTTGCAGCAAATTTCCTTCATTGGAATGGAGTACGCTGACATGATGGTTATTAACTTACCTACAGGATGTGTACGACGACTTTGTTGCTACTACGTACCTTGGTGATCGTGCCACAAGCATCAAGGAGTACATCGAAGCCAACCCGTCCATCATGCTCGAGCGTCCTCCTCCTCATCTTGTGGACCGTTACAGTGGCTAAACGCTTCTAGACTAAGTAGCAGCGTTAGGCAGAAACGAATAAGGACCGATACGGTATGTTTTGAGCTTCATGTTCTCAGGTTGCAGGACTTTCCGAGGTAAAAGACTTCTTGTTGCGGGAGTTTTTTTATTGTCTATGCGAGATACGTCTCACTGATGGTTAGTTGCTGTTGTGGTCATCCCTGAAACTTCTTGCGACGGTTCCCATTTTTCAGTCGTTTTCAATTCTGGAAACCATTCTCCGATTTCGCCTTTGTGGAGGAGAAGCACCAGCGTCGTTGATGTCATGAGGATTTCTGGAAACTCGCATCACTTGAAGAAGACCTCGTTGTGGGAGAATGATAACCAGACCGATCCGGAGGCTGAGCTTACAACTGCAGATATTGTGGCCAAAGCTACTGCTACATTTCGAGCTACTCTCGGAGTAAATAACCCGGAAGGCATTTGGAGTGCATTGGGATTACATATCCAGAAGCAGCTTGTGCGGCACAATGCAGTCAGTATCACTGACTTCGGTGCGTTTGGCTTTAACCAGAGTGATGAACCAGTGTTCGTGCCGGACCCAGTGTTTCTCCATATGACGCGACTGTGCTTAGCATCTCGGAAACGTGGCGATCAAGTACAACCAGCTTTATCAGAAGATGAGAACGTTGCAAGTATCGAAATACATGAAGTTGCTGCTGAGTATCTGCAAAACTGCAGCAAAGACTTGGTGAAATCGGTAATCACTAGTGTTCTGGCTTGGGTGATTGCGTGGGCGAAAGACGGTCAGGAGTTGAGACTAAGCTTTCACCCAGTTGGTGAATGGATTTGTGATGGTAACAGTGTGGATTTCAAATTCTCGGAATATTTTCTTAAGAAATTAGAACTCATCAAGTTAAAGGGAGACAGAGCAAAGAACCCAGAGTCCTCGAGCGATGGCAACCACTGTGACAACCAGCTTGAGGATCAGTATCACGTAGATGATGATCCCTATGACGTTCACTCAATTGTATCAGGTGCCACGAAGATGAGTTCTAGCTCTAAACGTCTAAAAGGACAGCGCGCAGTGGATATCTCTCCATCCTCTGTAAAGGAAGCAACAATAAGAAATGCTGCTCCTGTTACTCGTTCTCGATCAAAACTATGGAAACCAACGCTCTCATCGATAGCCAAGCAGTTACCGCCTCATGGACAGCGTCGCACCCGTACTGAAGCATCGGCGAAGGGGACAAGCAGCAACAAGCGAAGAACAAGTTCGAACCAAAAATCTGCAGCTAATCGAAGCCGGTCTGTATCATCGAAAATTGATCCAACCGACATCGAAGCTGCTGCGAAAGAAATAGTCGATGCTGTGAAAAACTCTCGCCCCACGACAGCATCCAGCACTCGAACTTGTAGAACCAATCAGAGTGCTAAGACTGCTTCGCAGCCTACAACACAGCAATTGGAGACTATTGATCGATTACGCAAGAGACTCCGAAGAACCAAGGCAGTGCAGGGACTCAACGCGATAGTTGCAGTCTTGAATCCTATCAAGACGAGCGCCGTATCGTCCACTGAACTCAGTTTATCACTACGAAAACTAGGTGTCAAAATCTCATCAGCCGAGCTCAAGGAGATCGCGACATCTTTTGCTCACGAGAAACGAGGGTATATAGACACTCGCAAACTTCTCGATGCTCTTCGAGGGCCACCGTTGAGTGGCGAAAGACTTGATCTAGTGACAAGAATTTTCCGTCAACTGGATCCAGAATGGTCAGGGTCGGTGCACATTGACAATTTGGTCAAACATTATGAAGTGGGGTTTCTGCCACAAGTTCGAGACGGGAAGCAAAGTAGACTGGAAGCTCTCACAGAATTTCTTCAAGAATGGGCCTGCATCACTGTTGCTACCGACAACATATCGTTCGAAACGTTTGCCGAGTACTATCATGTAGGTATCTTGCTATCATATTGTGTTAAAAGCCTTCATCTTACCCCTGTGTCATCTATTCTTTGTCAGAATGTAAGCGCCTGTATCGATAGTGATGCTGACTTCGCGCAGTTAATACACCAAACCTGGCATATACCCCAAGATCAAAACCAAAACCACGATAATCATTCATGTTCGGGAAGCAGCAACAACGTAGCAACTTCGACCTCCGCTGTGGCGTCGGGTGATTTTTCAGCTCCTCCGTTGGATGAGAATATATTGTCTGATACAGAGGGGATGATGATGCATTCAGAAACAACAACTTCTCCAGGCGAGGTGTGGTCGTATCTCCGCACCTTGTTACTATTCCCGCAAAACTTCGAAGATGGGGCCAGAAGATTGCCAACTCTGGATAATATGTGTCGCCGACTAGGTGCAAATCGCGTTTTGGGTGACGGTAACGAGAGGATGAACATCAAAGCTTTTGCTCATGCGCTGGTTTTGCTGGACAAACGGTTGCCATACAAGAAAGCATACGATCTGGGGCGCTATGTGGCTGCACATTGTTGCAAAGAACTTGGCGATAGTGAAACCATAGTGCTTCAGTCACTGTACGATCAGATTATGACTAACCCGAACGAAAAAACGGCCAAAGAACTAGCAATGGATTCCAACTACGTCGAGTACTACGCCTCAAGAGCTATCCACAGGATTCGTGCACGCGTGAAAGAGCTTCGTACCAGCGATAACGCAACTGACAGTTCTTCACTCGTGGATCTGACAACTTTAGAGAAATGGTTACAGGCATCGAGTTCCAATGGGGAATCCCTTCTGTTGAAGTACGAATTGAGAAGCGCTCTGCTAAAAGTCGGCATCGACATCACCTATCACGATCTGGATTACCTCTTCGCCTACTTTGACGTTGATCGCCAAGGTTTCATCAACTACGAAACGTTTTTGGATGCACTCCGTAATCCCTCGCGTGTTCTACCAAAACTTACCAAGCAGAAGGAAAAGCAAGTGATGATACCAGAACGAGCTTGCGAGAATACTACTAACGTCCAGCCATCAAATAGTTTGATCTCGACAGTATCAGCTCCGCCTGCTCGACGTAGAAAACAGCTCACACCTCGAGAGCCGCAGCCCAACTACCGTCGCCGAAACGTGATCTATCGAACGATCTATGACCAAAACGCAAGACCGATTTTCACCGACTTATCACTGAACCTCAATTTCCTCGGAATCGAGCGACGACGTCGCTGTCATGCTGCACAATTGATACAAACGGTATTTCGAGGATTTCGCGCTCGCCAGATCGTATCCCAACTTCGTCGTAAAGTGGCCGCCAGGAATTGTCGCTTCAATACTTTGGCTCAGGAACAGCAACAATGGCTTGCCAACAAGAAGATCCACCGAACTGCTCTACCGACCGCGTATGGTTTCTAGACAAGATGTTTTTTTATAAAGTCGATAGTGCTTCTTCCTTTAAAATTTACATGGAGAGGTGCCGGTGGAATTAGCCTCACAGACCCATTCCAACGCGGCCGCTCAGAAATTATGCAGGGCAAATCTCTTGATCGCGATTCACCACAAGGGCGGCATGGCCGCCCGTACTGTGCCTTAGGCAAGGCCTGCCCTTTTTTGAGTTGGTCGTGAAGATGCAACGCTTGAACCTATAGAATAAACTGTCACGGTTGTACGTGAGGGTGAACGTATTGTTTTTTTGCTTAAGCTGTTCAAATTGAAGTGATAATGTTGTACATGAGCAACATAAC
Source organism: Phytophthora nicotianae INRA-310 (assembly GCF_000247585.1). Lineage (NCBI taxonomy): Eukaryota > Oomycota > Peronosporomycetes > Peronosporales > Peronosporaceae > Phytophthora > Phytophthora nicotianae. The sequence continues at coordinate 1,783,637 of NW_008648994.1, read as the reverse complement.
AACTTCAATGACGTGTCAATTTTTTCCTTCTTCAGCAAAGGAAATATGCTATCAAAATGAACTGAAAGACACGATACGTGATATCCTGTGGCATTTCGAGGGAGACACTAAAACGGCAAACGCAAAATACATTTAAAAAAAATCTTTCAAGCAGAGAATGACGTGTTTACGTCTCCATCGGACAAGATTTGGCGACAGCAAACGCCGCAATTCTTAGCCGTTGATACACAGTATAGAAGCGATAAGAATGCAAGCATGTGATACATGTACGGGAGCCATGCCAGCTTGTATTGTCACGAGCGAAAAAGCAGCGCTTGACACGAATCACTGCATGTCTCGGACAATATTTCCGCCATCGAGATATGCTCGTCAGCGCGGACCCTCGAGCCCGTGACTGGCAACGGTTATGAGAAAAGCTGAACACATAAGACCCAACTAAATTTCATGACATCCAAGAGGCTGCTATCAAGTGTACGCGGTGAACAAGAAAATTGGAGGACGAGTTATTTCGCCCTGGGCTGAGAAATGGCGGTTTTGCATTTCATTTGTCTTGTGAAGGCGATTGGTAGAGGGACGTCTATAGCGAGTCCGACAAGGCCTACGTCTCACTCCTAGAAAAGAGACCTCTGTTCAACATCAGTCACAAATGGGTGGTGGTGCTTCAAAACACGCATTGTTACGGCGGTCTGACAGTCGATTAGATGCTCTAATCGCTGAGGCCAGGAAACACCCCGAGCAGGGGCGAATGCTCGATCTTTCCTTACAGCAAATTTCTCCCGGAATGCGTGCAGAGATCGACAAGACTCGGCCGGCAACAGATCGCCCAATATCACGACCTTGGTTCGATGAAACAACTACTTCCTTGGACGGGGCTTCAGATACAGTGGAGAAGGGCGTCACGAATTCTGACGCAGATGAGAAGAGCGGGCGCGATGGCGAAGAAGAAGAGGGAGGCTACTCCACTGACGACTTCGAGGATGATGAGGTCACTGAATGGAAGAAAGGTGCCTCTATCGGTGCTGGAAGCTACGGAACGGTGCGTACGGCTTGTTTAACAAGATTGTGATTCTTCTATCTTACTTGTCTCCTACCCTAGGTGTACTTGGCCCGTGATGAAGACACTGGTTGTTTGATGGCAGTGAAGGAGATCCCTATTTTGGAGGAGACCGACTCTGCGATTCGAGAAGCCACACGAGAAGTGGAATTGCTGCGAGGCTTGAAACATGAGAATATTGTGAAATACCTCGGCTGTCACGTGGATAACACGGCACAGACGTTGTCAATCTTCACGGAATGGGTTCCTGGAGGTAGTCTCGAGCACAATCGTAAGCTGTTTGGAGGCAACGAAAGGGTTGTACGTCGATTTACGCATCAGCTACTCTCCGGAGTCGCTTATCTCCACTCCAAGAATATTATCCACCACGACATTAAGGTAAATCTTCAACTTTTTCCTACTCTTAATCCACTTTACTGATCCCTTCTTATTTTTTTTATCAGCCCGCAAATATTCTGGTAGACCAGAATGGTGTCGTTAAGATCGCCGACTTCGGTTCTTCTCGGTTAATCAACAGCGCCACCATCCCCAATGGCTCGATGCTATCACTGCACGGTACTCCGAACTACATGGCACCCGAAGTCATCAAACAATCAACGGGTCGTAGTCGAAAGGCTGACATCTGGAGTCTTGGCTGCACGGTTCTTCGTCTACTGACAGGAGGTCCTCTTTGGGGAGACCGTCGCTTTGATTCCCAAGCTGCGTTGTTGTACTACATCGCCAACATGGAAGAGCTCCCACCGCTACCTGATACTCTGTCGGCCAACGCTCGAGAGTTTATCCTGGCTTGCCTCCAGATCGATCCGTCCATGCGTCCAGATGCCACAGAGTTGCTCAAATATCCGTTCGCTCAATGTGCTGGACAAAAATCAGAGTCTGTTTCACCCGAACCAGTTGTAACTACCCCTCGGCGTCACACAGCACCGTCAGTACCACCACACTCACGTAAATCGCATTACCGTACTCGTTCCGAGAGAAAGGATGTAGCCCCAAAGAAGAGCGATCCTCGTTTAGATTCAGTTCCCACTCTGACAAGACGTCCGTCCCTCGTGTCGACACTGTTCGCTTCACCACAAGACGCCAAAACGGAGCTACACGCCGATAAAGAGATGGCTACAGAGGCCGACTGCGAATTAGTCCTTGCGACTTGTGGCTCTGACCCGGACTCGCCCACTAGACAAGAAGAAAACAATGATTTCGTAATAGCAACCTGGGACGACCAGCCCATTCTGTCCGCCGCGGCACGAAAGGAGCGTGAAAAGCGTCAAGCGGAGGCCGCCGAGGCTGCTCGAAGACGCCACGAACGCGAGCAGAAGTTCCAGGAGGAACTCGCAGCGTATCGCCATGAATCGTTCACTGGTCGAGCGTAGCTTGTCAATGTACTGAAGTATTTATTATCCCTTCTCCAACGCTGCACTAATTAGCGGGTTGTGACGTGTCACTGCCTCCACTATTCCCTTCAATCCCTTCAGCATCGTCTTCGTACTCTTCGTCGTATCCTTCAGCCATCGATGTAAGAGGAAGTGGTGGGCCCAGTATCAAGTTGCAGAGGAGACTAAAGCTCTCGGACACCAGGAAGTAGAGTAGCAACCACTGAACGCGTACAAACACAGCTAGTAGACAAATGAGGGCGGCGTAAACCGCCCAAACGTCAAGTAAAGCGGTCTTGTGCCATGGAGCTGTCAGGTTTAGTGTAGCCAAATGATCGAACCCCAGTCGTAGCGCAGCGTCGATCACGTCAATAGCTCGATTGGTGCCACCAGCGCGTTCCAACAAGGTACCGACTTTCCTTGCAGCACGGGTATAGGAGGAATTGGTGAGTAACTCACTGACTGCACCGTGTACATACGGACCCGACAGGAGATTCTTGTCTAGCGAAATACCCGCTCCAGAATCCTCAACACGTGCGGCCACATCCGGTTGGTCTACTAAGAAGGGAATACACAACAACGGTTTACCCATGACCAAAGCTTCTTGAGCTGACACCATTCCACAGTGCGAGACTACAAGTCTGACGGCTGGGTGACTCAGGATTTCCAGGTTCGACAGCGATGAACTAGGTGGCTTTACAACCAGAGAAGGCGGCAATGCAGGCGGTAAAATACCGCGTTGATCAGTCGGAAGAATCCATAGAATCTTCACAGGTGGATCTTCAGGTCCCATTAGCAGCCCTTCTACGAGTGCTTGAGCCTGCCATGCGTCGATGTACGCCATCGTCCCCAGATTCAGGTATACCACGCCTCCAGCAGCTGTCTCAAGGTCATGCTCTGTAGACTTGGCTCGATGAGATGCTGAGCGCTGGCGTAGCCGCAACGACGGTGTTGAGTCAATAGACGCATCCAGCCAGCTCAGTAGCGCCGATGGAAGAGGCTGACGTTCTAACTTGCTAGCATTTCCACCTGGTACCGGCATTATCGGTCCCACAGCATCCACAAGAGGTGAAAGAGGTTGCGGATGTTCAAGACCAAATGCTGTGTTTAAAATCACACGAGCTCCCTTGAATAAATCGTGTTGGGACCGAAACGGAGGCAGGTCCAACTCATATCGCATCTTGTTGAGCTCCATGAACGGCGGTGTTAACGCCACTGATAGTAACCTCGGGAATAGAATATTCATACACCGATTCCAGAGAGACATGTTCTCGCTGAATCCCGTGCCCCATGCAGGCACATAACTTGGCGCTCCACCAAGATCAAATAGAAGGGATGGCGAGTTCAGAATGTAGGGGATTTTCAACTTATGCGCGAGATCTTGAGCTCCCACAGAGGCAATATCCATCACCAATAGGTCCGGTACATTAGTATTGGTCCCGTTGTTTTCTAGCTTAGGTAGCAATGCGTCGAACATGGGCCTGGCTGCTCGGACGTAAATGTCGTTAAACATGGTTAAAATTCCTCGGAAATTCGAGGCGTCGCGCGTCATAGCTCGGAGCTTGACACGCAGATCTTCGGCAGAGATGGGGAAAGCCCCAGCGGAGAGGAAAGGGACTCCGTACGCGTGTGCCCACTCCCGTCCCGAGTCGTGGGTGGCGAATGATACACGGTATCCTCGCTCTTTCATCTCGCTAGCCACTCGGAGCAACGGTTGCGCGTGTCCTTTAATAGCGATGGATACGAACATAATGTGGCGCTCATGTGGGTCTACTGGGGGTACTGGAGCTGGCGCGGGTGGCGGCGCTGAGCACGAAAACTCGCCATTGTCGGACAAACAGACGGGGTCGGGAGCTACAGATTCGGGAGCTTCTACGGAGAATTTGGAGCTGGAACTTGCTGATGAACTAGAGAATGTGGCGGTGTAGCTGGTCACGTACGTTGCATACGCGAAGACGGACAGCAAGAGGATAAAGAGAGGCCGCAGTAGCGACGTCTGCAGCTGGGGGTGCCGCACCATACGTATTGCGTCCCGATAAGTCTATTGGATATGTGGTCCACATCGAATATGAGTGGTGCACACCACGTGATCTTGAAGCGACGTTGAGTAACAGACAAAGGTTTAGCGGAGTCACTTGTTCTCTGGAACAAAAAGCCGCCAAGTTGGCCGAGCACTGATAACAGGATGATTTTCACTGCTTCCGATGGCAAGAAGTTCGAGGACCGAGCAGCATGGAGGCTCTACGAGTTCGAATTGACTTACACGTTCCGCAACAAAAAGAACGAAACGCTCATGAAGCTACCTGGGCAGATTGAAGGGTGCGTCGTTACTGTTGTTTGAGACTAATTTATTTATTTATTGATATTGTTTTGACTTTGGTGGCGGTGGTATGGGCTTCGATAGACAACCTTTTGACATTTCAGACCTGGAGGGAAGCACAATCATGCTGCTGGATCACATCAACCAGGTGCAGATCGACAACCTGTCAAACTGCCGGGTATTCGTCGGTAAGTCTGTATTAAAAGGAAAGTGCGTTGAATGGATCCATATTCACTGTAACTGTGGTATTAGGTCCGAGCTCGGAGTCTGTTTTCGTTCGGAATTGCACCAACTGCGTCTTCACCATCGCGTGGTAAGAACCGCATGTGTTTTCTTGTATTCTAGCGCTATCTGAGAATACGTTTGGTTTTATGTCGTTGCCAGCAAGCAACTCCGTACTAGGGACTGCTCGGGCTGCTCCATCTATCTGTATTCGCTGACAGATCCTATAATCGAGACTTCACAGCAGATGGCATTTGCCCCATTCAACGGGGCTTACTGCGGCATTGAGCGGGTATGTTCATGAATCTAAAGCTTATCTGTAAAACAGAAAACCTCGTTGACGCTGATGTTAATACGTGCTACAGAACTTCACGGACGCACGGTTGGAACCAACAAATAACCACTGGTCACAGGTTTACGACTTCAATGATCCCGACAAGACAGGGGCCAATTGGCGCATTCTCAGTGAGTTCTTGTGACTCCTTCAGTCAGCTAACATAAATTGACACTGTATTTGCATCTTAGAACAAGAGGAAGAAGTGGTGCCATGGGTGGTCGACATTGAACTGCAAGTTCCTGGTGCGGCTACTTCGTTGGGTGCTTGCGTGAATCCTGTTGCGCGTGACTCCGGCTTCGTTAAGTACACTGACAGCTCTTCGTCAGCCACTGGCGGCATGCAATCGTTCACATTTAACACCTCTCAGAAGGAAGCCACGAAGGTGATGCAGACTACTACATCGGATACCCCGGTTACACCTTCCATCCCAGCTACACCAGCGCCAGCGCCACCTCAACCTCAGTCTGTGCCGATCGCTCCCACGACTGCAGCTCCAGCTCCACCAGCCCCTCCTGTCCAAGCTCCAATGGCACCTCCACCTACTCCCGTCGAAGGATCTCACGCTCTGAAGCAGGCTATTGCTGCCACAGCAGAACACGTCGCACCCCCGTCTACGATGGCTCCAGTGCTGCCTCCTGTTGAAGGCGCCGACTTGACCACGAAAGGGTACGTTAGTGTGTGTCAGACATGGCTACATTTTAAACTCTTGATCTCACATGTTGTCGTGGTTGCACTACAGAAAGGAAGAGCCCGTCGTGGACGCCGTCGTGGAGCAAGTCACAGAGATGATGGGGATGATGTAAGGCCGCAAGATACAGTAGAACGGAATACTTTGCACATGTGCTGTGGATTCCCCAAACATGACTACAAAAATAAAACTTGCTTTCAGTATACCTTGAAATTGTCACAATTGAAAACTGTGGCCATGGCACGGAATAGAAATGTCGAGAACCCTGTTCGGTCCGCGACGCTGCGTAAATGGTACGCTAGGGCCTGGTGGGTGGGCGTGCACGTGTACGGCTATGTGGTCCTGGGTGTCAAGGGCGCTTTGAGTCCGCAAGCGCTGCCAACCGGTCAGTTCGTGGTGTATTTGGTCGTGGCAGTTGCAGCCATTTCGTGCTACGTGGTGCTGCAGTGCTCGTCGCCCGGACAGCTCGACAAGAGACCAATGCTGGCACCGGTTCAAACTACAACACCTACAGAACTTGGTAGTTCACCACGAATGGCAACGGAAGATGATGACGACACGGAATTGCTAGGCGATGGAGAGGAGAACGAACATCAGGGGAGCAGCACTGATCTGCACTTCTGCAACGAGTGTCACGTGTTCCAACCACTAAGGACGAAACACTGGTGCGACAACGGATCGGTCTATTGGTATAACGACGAAGATGCAGCAGTTCTGACGTAGTTGTTTGTGTGGTAATTGAAGTAAGGATTGCGCTCGGTGTACGCGACAATACGACCACCAGTACGTGTTGCAGTCGGCAGTGTTGATGGTTCTACTACAAGACGAATAACTTGATGCTTTTGCCGTTCACTTGCAGTTGCGACTGCGTTGGGACTTGCGTGGGCGAGAACAACCGTCGGTTGTTCGTGTTGTACTTGTTCCTGCAGATTCTGGAAGGTGCGGCGATGATCGATGTGACATCAGAGGCTTTCACGGAGCAAGACGACGTCAACGACTGGTTCAAGGCCAACGCGTTGTTCATTGTGCTGTGGTTCATGCTCATGTGCGTGCTCCTCATCGTCGTACCTCTCTTCTGCTACCAGGCATACCTCATCTCGACGAACCAGGTGCGTACATACCCTGGATTCCCGCGATTGTAACACCCATGCCAAACATGCACTAAAGGTGATGATGTTTGCACCAACGAAAGCTAACACTATCGGTGTTTTGACAGACCTCATGGGAACATGCCCGCCGCTCATCCATCACCTACTTGCAAAATTTGCCGGACAAACGCTCTCCATTCGACCGCGGCGTTCTACAAAACTGGTGGGTCTTCCTCTCCAATGGTGACAGCAACAAATGGGTTCATCAAAGTGTAGCCAAGCCGATTACGTCGCACCCAGATGACTCTTCCTCGCTCGTATAGCAAATAATATACAATTTTGACTAAATCACAGACTAAATCACATTTACATGCAAAAAAAAACACCTGTGTCAACCTGCACACGTGTTCGACCGCGGCATTGAGCTTCCGCAACGATCACAGCCATGGTCCTGACCTCCTCGGCGCTCAATGCGGCGCTTATTCTCGTCTCCGTTGCTGTAGTAACAGGCGCCGTACTGTTATTCGCCTGGATTCGCGCTCCTATTGCTGAAGCCAAGCGGCTCGCTGAAGAGCTGGACCCACCGCAAGAAGCCACGTACCAAGACCCGAATACCAACAAACTGTGCGTACATGACTTCACAATGAAGACATTATGAGTGCAACCATCACTAACTCATACTACAATTTTTGTGTGCGTACAGATTGCCATTTGGGTCTTTAGGCGACGAGAAGGCTGAGGTGTCACTGACGGTGGTGATTCCAGCGTACAATGAGGAGCAACGTATCCTGGTGACGATCAAAGACACGGTGGCGTTTTTGGATGAAAAGAAGCAGAAAGATTCTTCGTTCTCGTACGAAATTATCATAGTGGACGACTGCAGTACGGACAGAACAGTGGATGTGGTCATGAAGGAGGTGCAGGAGTACTCGGTGGAGCGTATCCGTCTTTTGAAGCTACAGAAGAACCACGGCAAGGGTGGAGCCATCCGCAAGGGCATCATGCGAGCTCGTGGTCTGCAGATTTTGTTCGCAGATGCAGACAATGCTACGGAAATTAGGGACTTTGACAAGCTGGCCACGGCCATGGACGAAGCTGCAAACCCTAATGGTGTGGTGGTGTGTGGTAGTCGCGCACACCTTGAGGAAGAGGCTATTGCCAAGCGAAACCCGCTCCGGAACTTATTGATGCATGGCTTCCACTTGATCGTGTCGACGCTGTGCATCAAAAATGTGCGGGACACACAATGTGGGTTCAAACTCTTTGATCGCACAGCGGCACGTGTGCTGTTTGCTCCAATGCATATCGAACGCTGGGCATTTGACGTCGAGCTGCTGTACCTCGCAGCCAGCAGCAAAATGGCAATCAAGGTGCATTTTGCTCAAATACTGACGGATTTAATTTTTTTCTTACTTAGTTTTTATTTTGCAGGAAGTCGCGGTGCAGTGGACAGAGGTGCCTGGTTCCAAGCTTAGTGTCATCTCTGCTACGATCACGATGTTGCGAGAAATTATTCTCATCCGTTTGTGTTACACTGTCGGCATCTGGAAGATCAACGATGGTGGCTTCCGTCTCGCTAAAAGAACGTGATTGCAAAAATCCGCTAGGGTGTTGTGTACTTACTAGGTTTGAGCTACACAGAGTTATCCAGGGCTCACAAGTTAAAAAAATTCATGCCTATATGTGTGCTACAACTTCCGCTGGGGGTGCTCAATGGGGAATCTTTCTGTGGTACCATTGATTTGTCTGCTTTGGGGTCTACATGAAGGAAGATACACATAATAGTTAGCACAACAAGCAATGCGGTGGGCCTAGCTTTTCCAACGTACTCTTGCGCTCACAATGCCCAAAGATTTTCGTTTCTTGCGAAGTTGACCATGTTCCCTTGAAGCAAGATCATCACGATTCGTACTGTGTTTCGCTTCTTTTGGGCGATGATCTGTATCAGCCGATCTGTTGGACAGCAAAAAGCTTAAGTTCTTTCGGTCCATCTTGGGAGAATTTTGCTTGTCAGCACCAAGGTTGAGAGCTCGTTGCTTGGATCGCTGTGGTTTCGTGGGGGTTCCGCTGATGTCCTCTAGTTCGTTTTTCCGCTTGCCACTGCCCAGGGGCTTCAACCACGACTTAAGTGATCCACCTGCTTCGTTTTTCTTGCGATAATTCGTTCGCTGTTCACTCCACACTTTCTTTCCAGGATTATCGCGTAACTCAGCATTCGTTTCCGCCTCAAGCTCCTTTTTCTTCCCATCTAGCGCAATATACTCATCTAAGCCCCAAACCGTGCGCTTCTTCTTCTCAATATCCTTGATCACATCCTTCTCTTCAGCATGATTCACAAACTTCTTCAATTTGAGGCTCGTCTTCTTCTTCACTTGACGTTGCTTCTGCTCTGCACCAAAAAATCTGCTGATCCTCTCTTGGCTTTTCTTGGGTGCTGCGTCTGTCTGGTTTATCTTCTTCGGTGTTGATTCACTTCGTTTCCTCTTGCATGACTCCTGCTTGTCGTACTTAAACTTTCGCTCTGCCGTGTCGTCCTCTGGTCGGTTCTTCCTCGAATATTTTTCATCACTACGGCTCTTCTTGAAGACGCTCTTGTCATGAGGTCGACTACTCGAATAGTGATCCGTATTGTCTCTTGGCGTCAACGGCTTCCTCTTCTTTTTCTTCCGTTCCGGCGTCGTAATCGCATCGATCGAACTGCGTTGGCTACTGGTAGTCTCTCCTTCGTCAGTTGAACTTAACTTCGTAAAGTAATTACTCATAACTTTCTTGCTACCAGCGTTTGCCTTTTCTTCCTTCTCCTTTGCTAGTTGCTTCTTCGTGGCCTTCATTGCATCGGCAAGACCCTGCATAGTAAAAAAAAAAAAAAAAAAAAGTCAGCCATTCAGCTTTATAAAAAATGAAAAGCACCGTCTCACCTTTTTCAGATCAGCATTCAAGCGATCCGCACGCGTCTCGCCTTCTACTTCTCCATCAACCAATCGATACGTCCGCAACTTCCTCCACTTTGCATCTAAAGCACCAATCCACCCCATCTAAGTCCAATACTTTCCTCTCCAAGCTGTAATTACTCAACACATAGCAGTCACGCACCATCTGACGAAATCTCTACATCGTTCCGGTCTCGCTTCCGCTTCAACATGATGGTCAGCGGGAGCCTAATGCAACACGCCACCACATTAGAATAAAAATGCACGAATGTCTCTATTCTGTAACATTTCTTCTCCAAATTTCACGGTCGTACATCTCCTGGGTATCCACGCGTATAGGAAACTCATCTTCTTTGCGGTCTATGCGCAGGACTTTGGATACACGGTGGCCGCGCGGGTCTCCCGCCACGAACGCCTGTAGCATCAGTCCGCCGCGAATTGTGAGACTTTTAGAGAAAATTGGAGCACGAAAATTGGTAGCGAGCTGCGCACCATAGAGAAGTACTCGACCGTATCGCCAGGGAAGAGCGTCTCGGCCTGCAGCTCCGACGCCGAGAGCCCCACCATCGTCGCAAAGGTGCCACCACCGTCTCGCTGAAAAAAAATGACGCGCCAAAAATCAAAATTGACGATTCGCAAAAACTCTCACATAGCATATTTTATCACAAGTTTACGCACCCTTTCATAAAAGATCTTCCAACATTTGACTCATCATGGGAAGAGCGGATGTGCTGGTGCTCTTCGCCTTTGACAACGTCCTAGTAGACGTGGACTCGGACATCCACATCGCCCGAGCACTCGACGCCGATCTGGTTAACACAATCTGGTCCAAAAATGCAGCAGACAAGAAGATCGACCGTGCCAAAACCATGGACGAATTCTTCGTGGAACTCGCTAAACATCACCCCGAAGTGACACACGAGGATATCCGCAACGCAGCGCAACGTCTCCCATTCAGTCAAAGCATACTGGACGCCGTCCGTCTCGTAGTAGACGACTTCGGTGCCACGTGCAAAATCGTGAGCGACTCCACCGTCTTTGGCGTTCGAAGTTTTCTGGAACATCATGGTTTGGCCGATCAAGTGAGTGAGGTGGTAGCCAACTCGACACACTTTGAAGACGGAGGCAAGGTTCTGAGAGTGAGACCTTACCATGGAAACCATTTGGCACCGCATGGCTGTCGGAACTGTCCCAATAACTTGTGCAAAGGTGTTGTACTGGAACGGATCCTGCAGCAACACCGGTACGCAAGAGTGCTGTATGTTGGTGGAGATGTTGGAGACGTTTGTCCATCGACGAAACTGGCAGCGTGAGTGATGATGTTGCCAGAAGATATGCGTTTTATTTACTAACATTTTACTGTGCGTTTTTAGGGACGACGTGGTGTTTGCTCGCTGTAGTGGAGAGAATGAGTTATTAACATTGTTGAACGAGAACCCTGATCAGATTCAGGCACATATTCGTCAGTGGAAGACAGGAGAGGACGTTCTCGCATACTTCCGAAACTTTTTCTATCGACAGTACGCTGAATGTCGTCAAGCGAACGCAAGCGACACGTTGATTTACGCTGAGCAAGACGGGAACTTTTCAGTTCCAACGCCAATGCCTCGAGAAATTGGAGATCTTTTGGTGGTTTTCGACTTTGACGACTCATTAGTGAACGAGGATTCGGATGTTTTTGTGTTCGGGTCGTTCCACCAAGAGCTGTGCCAGACAGCGTATGAACGACACGCTAACAAGCCGATATGGCCCAGTGTGTTCGATGATATGCTCCAGGTTTTGTCCACTGAAAAGCCTCATGTGACGCCTGAGTTGATTCGCGAAACAGTAGCGCAAATTCCAATCCAAGCGCGTATGATTGACGCCATCCGCATGGCAGTGGATCTATTCGGTGCAGAAGTCAAGGTGATCAGTGACGGCAACACATTCTACATCGAGAGTATGCTGCAACACCGAGAGCTGAGTGAACACGTCAAGGAAGTGTTTGCCAACCCTGTCGAGCACGAAACCTTAGATGATGGACGCACCAGACTCCGGATCCGTCCTTACCACGCCGATCATCTGGATCCACATGGATGCACTTGGTGTCCTACAAATATGTGCAAAGGCAGCATCTTGGACTCGATTCGCAACGGAAAAGCCTACTCCCGAGTGATTTACGTTGGTGACGGGACAGGAGATTTCTGCCCAGCATCCCGTCTAACAGAGTGAGTCATTGACATATGCGTTGACCCGCAAACGTATCGCTAACATTTGATATTGTGGATTCAGGAATGACGTCGTGCTTGCGCGCTCTCACCTTGTTAATGGAAATCCGTACGGATTGCAGAGACGAATCAACGAAAACCCTGGCATCGTCCACGCGCCCGTTGTGTCCTGGAGTACAGGATACGACATTTACCGTCGGTTTGCTCAGTTTTGTCCGTCTCCATACGTCAGTCCTCGTACCATTCCTCGAATCTCCGGTAGTGTACTGGTCGTGTTTGACTATGACTGGTCGCTGATCAACGAAAACTCGGACACTTTCATCTTCCAACAATTATACCCCGAACTTCTTGGTACGTTGCGGGAACGGCGTAAGACTCAGCCGTCGTGGACGAAGATCATGGACGATATGCTCGGAGTGTTAGCAGAGGACAAGTCGGACATCACTCCGGACATGATTCGAGACACAGTCGCCCGTGTTCCTATTCAATCGCACATGTTGGATGCTCTTCGTCTCGCTGCGGAAATATACAACGCCGATGTGAAGATCGTTAGTGATGCCAACTCGGTGTATATCGAGAGTATGTTGGAGCTCCGTGGACTGACGCAGGATGTAAACGAGGTCATCACAAACCCCGCTTCATTCGAGACGTTGGAGAATGGTCGCAGTCGACTCCGTGTGCGTCCGTACCATGGAGAAGCGTTTGAAGCTCACGGGTGTGAATGGTGCCCTACGAACATGTGCAAGGGCCGAATTGTCGACATCTTGCGTAAAGCGCATCCATATTCGTCTGTGCTGTACGTTGGCGACGGCTCGGGCGATTTCTGCGCAGCGACGCACCTGACAAAGTACGCTATTTTTTGTGTTTTGAAGAAAATGTAGAGCATGCTAACGTGTTTTCTGGTATATTTTCACAGGAAGGATGTCGTATTTGCACGCGCAGATGAAGCGGATGGGAGATCGTATGGGCTCCAGAATAGAATTGACAGCAACCCGAACCTGGTCGAGGCTTCTGTTGTGCCCTGGAGCACGGGCGATGACATTTATCGCCATTTCTCGCAATTCTTCCATGCGCCACCGCCGTGAAATGGAAGACTTCGAAGTATCAGTTCATTCGACGCGCTTCAACTACATGTATTACACTTTTTTCATTCCGAAGATGCCGAGGTTCTGGATTGATACAAAGCGTTGTTTATTGTCGAAGTTCGTTGTCGACGATGGCGATTTCTATCGCTCGCTCACTTGAGAATGCAAGCTCAATTTCAGGAGGGACGTCGTGCATATAACTCATCTCGATTTGATGCACTCACGTTGAAATGTGAGTCGTCACGTCATCATTGATCACAAAGATTGAAATCTTGCTCTGAGATTCTCAGTCCGAAAGATACCGACAGGCTTCAAAATGGCAAGCATGAAACTAGGAACACATCTCAATGCGGACGTCCTAGTGCTCTTCGCTTTCAACCACACGCTGGTGGATGTCGACTCGAACGTCCACATCGCCCGAGCACTCGACGCCGATCTGGTTAACACAATCTGGTCCAAAAATGCAGCAGACAAGAAGATCGACCGTGCCAAAACCATGGACGAATTCTTCGTGGAACTCGCTAAACATCACCCCGAAGTGACACACGAGGATATCCGCAACGCAGCGCAACGTCTCCCATTCAGTCAAAGCATACTGGACGCCGTCCGTCTCGTAGTAGACGACTTCGGTGCCACGTGCAAAATCGTGAGCGACTCCACCGTCTTTGGCGTTCGAAGTTTTCTGGAACATCATGGTTTGGCCGATCAAGTGAGTGAGGTGGTAGCCAACTCGACACACTTTGAAGACGGAGGCAAGGTTCTGAGAGTGAGACCTTACCATGGAAACCATTTGGCACCGCATGGCTGTCGGAACTGTCCCAATAACTTGTGCAAAGGTGTTGTACTGGAACGGATCCTGCAGCAACATCGGTACGCAAGAGTGCTGTACGTTGGTGGAGGCATTGAAGACTTCTGTCCATCGACGAAGGTGCCAAAGTGAGAAAACATGCCGGTTGATCAATATAAAACGTTGCTGACAATGATTTCTGTTGTGTAGCGACATCACGGTGATTGCTCGCAATGAAGTACTGTCGCTGCCGAACACTTTCCCGGACACCGTTCAAGTCCAGCAATGGAAGGCCGGAGATGACGTGCTTTCCTTACTCCGGAACTTCTTTCACCAGTATCCCAGCAAGCAGGTGGCACAAGCGAGCGTTAAGACGTTCTCACCCATTTCCCAGGTTTTCTCGGGCTCTGGACAAGTGCTGGTGGTCTTCGACTTCGACGAGTCGCTGGTGAACAAAGACTCGGACAGATTCGCTTTTCAGTGCTTCCATCCAGAGCTGATCAAGACACTCGAGGAACGACACGCACTGAATCCAGTGTGGCCAAGCGTATTTGATGAGTTGCACCAAATCTTGGCTAACGAAAAACCGGAGCTAACGCCTGAATTAATCTGTGCGCGAGTGGCACAAATTCCAATCCAAAACCGCATGGTCGATGCTGTTCGCATGGCAGTGGAGCAATTTGGTGCAGAAGTCAAGATCATCAGCGATGGCAACAGCCTCTTCATCGAAAAAGCGCTGAAGTTCCATGGACTGGCGCCATATATCAACGAGGTCTTGACAAACCAAGCCGATCTCGAGACCATGGACAACGGACGCACCAGGATTCGTCTTCGTCCGCATCATGATCAACCGATGAACTGTTCGTGGTGTCCGTCTAACTTGTGCAAAGGCAGCATCTTGGACTCGATTCGCAACAAGAAGCAGTACTCTCACGTTCTTTACGTCGGTGATGGTATTGGCGACTTCTGTCCTGCATCGCGCTTGACAAAGTGAGTTGTTGAAATGAGGTTATCGGAGAGCTCCGTGTACTAATCGATGTTGCGACTTCGATTTCACAGGAACGATGTCGTGTTTGCACGCGCGGATGAAGTTGATGGAAGATCTTATGGGCTGCAAAAGCGAATCGACAGCAATCCAACGCTGATTAAGGCGTCGGTCGTACCGTGGAACACAGGCGACGATATCTATCGTCACTTTGCTCAAGTTCTCCACGCACAGACTTGATCTTGCTGAACAGAGCATTGAACAGAGAGAGCTCTGCATACACGTAACAGCTAAAAACATTTTCATTGTGCTTACACCGCTCAGGTTAAGACGAGCTGGCAATTTTTCCATTTGCATCACGCTCCATTTGCACTGTTTTCACGCAAAGACGTCGCGAACTCCTCGAACCAGGCCAGACTCTCTGGGTTTTGCAAGGCGTTCTTGTTGGTAACCGCATGTCCATCAATAATTTTCTTGACGGTCAACTCCACCTTCTTCCCACTCACAGTATGAGGAATAGCGGGGCATGCAACGACCATCCCTGGCATGTGTCGGGGCGAAGTTTGGTCTCGAATACGCTGACGCACTTTCTTCTGGAAGGCGGGGGTACACTCGTAACCCTCTGTCATCACTACAAACAGCAGAATACGGACGTCTGGAGTACCGTCATTCAGAGTATAACTCTGTCCGACAACCACCGAGTCGGCCACTTCTGCCATTTTCTCCAGCACCTTGTAGATATCCGCAGTTCCGATACGGACACCACCTGTAGAGTCAATTTTCACGTGAAATTAGTCGATAAACACGTAATTGAGCAATACGGGCTATCCCCTACCTGGCTTCAAGGTCGCGTCAGAGCGACCGTAGATGATAACCCCACCACTCTTCGTTACTTCAGCGAAATCACCGTGCTTCCAGATATTTGGGAAGGTATCAAAATCTGCAAAATACTCACGAGTCAGAATTCACATCGATAGAAAAAAAATCTGCAGATTCTTAGACTTACAGGCGCCATGGTACTTGGCTCCGCTCTCATCATTCCAAAAGTATAGCGGCATCGATGGGAACGGTTGCTTGCAGACAAGCTCGCCTTGTTCTAGGACGATTTCCTGGCCGTCGTCGTTGAAAATGCGCACGTCTAGACCCAAACCTCGTGTCTGGAGCTCACTGTCGCACACTATACAATTCGGTATTAGAATATTTACCGATGAAGCACTGTATAAACTTTCCCTACCTGGGAGATTGGTGCAACCCAGAGCAAAACACCCATTCAGATCAGTTCCCCCGCTGATGGAGGCGAACTGGACATTGCTCTTGATCCCCTCGTACACAAACTATAGCGGTGTCAGTTTGTAAAAATCTTGTGATTATTCAAAAAGTGTCATTGAACCTTGAATATGTTGGTGCTTGCCGGCGATCCTGTGGACGTGATCAACTTCAACTTGGACAGATCAAACTTTTTGCCGGGAATGCAGCCCGAGTCCATAACCGCAGCCAGGTATCGGGCACTTGTGCCAAACACAGTCATACCAACGTCCTGTACATCGACGTTAGATTTCAAAGTTTCCAAATAATATCATTGAAGAATGCTGACCTGCGCGTATTTCCACAATGCGTCGGTGGATGGATACAACGGGTTGCCGTCAAAGAGCACAATCGTTGCTCCAACGCCGAGAGTACTCACTAGCCACGTCCACATCATCCATCCCGTTGTCGTGTAGTAGAACACGCGATCTTCCCGTTGTATGTTCAAATGCTACAAATAAACACTGTTAGCTTCACACATTTTCAGCACAATTTCCAGCCAAACTTAAGTATCGTACAATTGAAAGTTCCTTCAGGTGGTTCAGCACCACACCCGGACCCTGAACCAGACACTTCGGTAGTCCAGTAGTTCCACTACTGTACATCACATAGACAGGGTGGTCGAATGGTAGCTGGGCGAAGGGGATCGGGTCCTTCACAAGCTCCACAGCTTCCTCGATAAATCGATCATAGTAGATCGCGTTTCGAATCGTAGACAGATCCAGGTCGTGAGCCTTCGAAACGGTAAAGCGAATAACCACAACTTTTTCCACAGTCGGCAATTCATCGATGATTTTCTTCACCTGGGGAAATGTATCGATGCGATTCCCCTTGTAGAAATAACCATCAGTTGTAAACATCACTTTTGGTGTGATCTAGTGACAGATATTATAACGAAAAAATATGCCATTAACCAGCAGGTGAAGTACAATAACAAGAAACATCGACATACCTGAGCGAAACGATCCAAAACGCCTTGAGCACCAAAATCAGGCGAGCAACTGGACCAAATAGCTCCCAAACTGGTGGTTGCCAGCATGGCAATGATCGCTTCCGGGATGTTCGGAATGAATGCTGCAACCCGATCACCAGCAACAACACCCATCTCTGCCAGCCGAGCAGATAACGCTGCCACACGATCATACAACTCCTTGTACGAAATTACATCCTCTTGGTTGCTGGTCTCCGCCTTGAAAATTATAGCAGGACGATCATCACGGAAGCGGAGCAAGTTCTCCGCGAAATTCAGTCGCGCACCCGGGAAAAACTTGGCACCTTCGTGCACGTGAGTCAGTAAAGTTTAGCAGCAAAACTGAGGCCAGATTCCTCACCTGGCATCTTCTCTTTGTCCTCGATCACGTTCGAGTACGGCTGCGACGCCGCCATCCCCGTAAAGTCCCAACACTACACAACTCCACAGGTTAGTATTGCTTTCACTACCCAACAACCTCTTCAACTATTCATCTCCTACCGCTCCCCAGAAGTCCTCGAGGTTGTCAACTGACCATTCCCAGAGCTCCTGCGGCGTCTTGAGCGACAACCTATTACCAATATCACCATTAAACATCATTCTAAGACTTCAACAGCAATTTCCTTTGCCTACTTGAAGCGTTTGTTCACAAGTTCCGTGAATTTGGTCCAGTTGGAAGAAGCTACGAGATCCGACGGAGGGGTCCAAACTGCGCGACAATGAAAAGAATCAAATGTTAGCATTACACGCTTTTTAAAGGGGATATAATCGACCTACGAGGAGCCTCATCCTTCGCTCTCTTGGCGTCGTGGGCGGGGACTTCGTCCCCCTTGCGCTTGCCCAGCACCGCCATCGCTCTACTCTGCAGATCGCGTTCTGGCGGTAGTTCAACAGCTTGAAGTCGTACTTTAACGGACAATCGAAAAAAAAGTGTTTGATTTACTGTAGCTATTCCGGTGCAGGTTGTTGCAGGAGTGCCTCTGCAATCGATGAGGCAACTTTATAAAAAATTTAAACGAGAGCCACCCCCGCTTCCGAGAGTCGAGGACGTCCTAGGAAGGCGCGGGCGGCGGCGTTGACAGCCATGCTGTTGTTCTGCCGCGCATGCCCCATGGCTGTCATTCGAGCTACGGCCCGGAAGGTCGGCCGTGTTGATGCACGTGGTGCGTTGAAGGACGCATTCGCACTCGTCATGTTATCCCGCACGCGGCCCAGAAGTTGCATGAAACTTGAGTTGAAGCCCAGTTCCGGCGTGAAGTGGAGCAGCTCCAGACGCGAGAGCGTGTAGTGTTTATCCAGCGGGATTTCCATGTCATTAAGCATGACTGGCAAGATCGGCTTCCCCTTGTCTTCCGCGAACGCCAGTTGATCCTTCACCAGCTCACTATTGACGGTCTTCCTCGACAGCACCACTATAAACACCTCGCACTTAAGGATAGCCTCCTTGGCAGCGTGGATACGCTCTGTCATGTCCGTATACGACTGTGTACCGTCCAGCAAACACCGCACCTGGTTGTCTTGTAGTCGGTCATGCAATCGCTTGACGAAGCTGTGATGATGATCTCCATGCGAGACGAAGGCGAACTGGATATTATCCAGAGTGGCTGGGTCCCAATCCGTGATGTTCTCACCGAATCCAGCCACGCTGGTGCCATTGGCCAATCGACGTCTACTGCCGCCGACAATATTTGCCTCGCGATGCTTCTCAATCTCATCGCGTACACCGTCCAATAGCAGACGGAACTGGGCCGCAAACCGCTCCTCGTCGTACTCGTACATCACTTTCCGTTTGTTGGCGTCGTTGATACTCTTGATCGCCGACTCGAACGGTACCATTTGTCGTGTGTAAATGTACACTTGCATCTCATCCGTGACTGGTGCGCCCTCAGGAGACACGGCGATGATCGGTTTTCCCAGTTGCTTAGCCAAAGCGAGCTCCTTGAGACACCATTCCGAGCCTGGGTAGTCCTCAGTGTACAGACAAATGATCACTTCTGCGTTCTTGATGCCACGCGCGATTTCCTCACGCCACACTGAACCACCTCCAATACCTGTGGGGTCCATTAGATCAAGCCAAGACGTGATGTTCGCACGCTCAAGACTGTCGCGGATCTTCAATGCGAATTCACTGTGCGAGTGCGTATAACTGATCATAACGTCGCGGTCTCCAGCAGCCTGCTTGATCTCGAACTGTAACTGCGTCGACGTGGTACAGTCCACTGGGCGGTAACCATCACGATTCGTCTCCATTACATCCGCTCCTGCGTCCAGTAGTGCCAAGGCCGTTCCTTTCTGCTCACATTTCATAGCAATATGCAGCGCTGTATCGCCATTCGAAAGACGATCATCGATATCTGCGCCATGCTCGACGAGACATTCAAACAGGTCGACACTCACGTTCTTGGAGGATGCAGCACACAGCAGAGGAGTGTGATCACGGTAGTCGCGCAAGTTCACATCAGCGCCTTTGCTCAGTAGTAATCGAACCACTTGTGGCTTGTTGACACGTGCAGCCCAGTGCAGTGGCGACCGACCGAAGACATCCTGGAAATCTGGATCGGATCCAGCTTCTAGCAGCATGTTCACTGCTTCGACGGCGCCGGTGATTGCTGCCCAGTGCAACGGTGTACGACGGTGCATACCAGTGTAGCCATACTCGCCCACACAGTTTGGATCCGCGCCAGTCTTAAGTAGCTTCTTGATAGCTGATGTGTTGTTCTTGGCAGCTGCTTCATGCAGAGGTGTAAGCGCCACATCAGCACCCCATTCTTCCAGTTCGTGAGCAACAGGGAAGTTGCCTCGCATGTAGGCCATCTGCAACACTGTCAGGGTGTTCATATGACCAGGATCGGGTACTTCGAGGTGGTTCGCACCCGCCTCAAGCAGTAGAGTTACGATATCCGGGTTATCAGCGACGAAAAGCGGCGGCATCCGGTCGGACCAGTACGAAGCTTTGGACTTGAGATTCACGTTGGCCCCGTGTTCAATAAGCCATTGCA
Organism: Phytophthora nicotianae INRA-310; assembly: GCF_000247585.1. NCBI lineage: Eukaryota > Oomycota > Peronosporomycetes > Peronosporales > Peronosporaceae > Phytophthora > Phytophthora nicotianae. The sequence continues at coordinate 1,763,290 of NW_008648994.1, read as the reverse complement.
CAGCCTGGATCTGCCCTGTACTCACAGCACAATGCAGTGGCGTAACCAGCGTCGTGCGGAAGATTGAGGCCGCCATCTCGTCTTCAGACGTAAAAGGCTTAGTCACAAAAATCTGCGCGAATGTCCAGAACAAATCACCAGTCGTAAAGCGCACACGAGACACCTTATCATAGCTGTCTACACGGAATCCAGCCTCGAAAAGCAGTTGCAGCGCCTGGACGTTTCCAAGATACGCAGCCACATGAATGGGGTTCTTCTTGGAGCGACCGAACAGCTTGAACACCAACCTGGCATCGTTATACATTTCACGGGCGAATTCCGTACCCAGCCGCTCCTTGGCGTACTCCAATAGCGTCTCCATCTTGGCTACATTACCCAACGACGTCTCCTTGTAAAGGTGTTTACGTAAATCATTGACCACCCGTGTGCGCTCCGACTTGTACCTACTGCGTCGACGTTGTAGTCGTGATCGAATGCCACCAGTTTGATCCGTTTCTTTAAAAGCTCCCAGTTGCATACTCAGATGTTCGCGGAAGCGAGCAAAGTATGTGAGTACCACGAAATTCGCGAAAAATGTCACCACTGCGAAGGCCACGTACAAAATTGCTCGTGTCTGACTGCAATGGAAATTATTGCCTTGAAAGATGGCATAAACGAAGTAAAGAATCACCAGGAGACTGAATACCAGCACCACAACACTCAACAACTCGCAGAACTGGAAAAATACCGAGCGTTGGATCTTCTGACGGCCTCCGCCGTCTCGACGGCGTCGAAAAGGCTCAAATATTCGCAGACCTGATGCTGGCAGACCGATGATCACTAGCAGAGGAGCTACGTGATACACCAACATGGCGTACACCACAATAGTGTCACAAGCGCCGCAGTAGTCTGTGCCTGCAATACACGCCGTGGTTTTTGTACGATGGAAGGACAGTGCGTAGCCCACGTCCTGTACGTACACGCCACCATGTCCAATTTCCTTGGACACCCAGAAGGCCACGATACCTGCGATTCCCAGCGCCGCGACCAGTAACGTGCTCATGCGCAGGCGCCACGTGAAGTACGAGTTGCGGCCGTAACCAGGGCCCAGGAAGGCGTTGGGAAGCGGTTTGGGCGTACCACGAGGCACAACGGCCACGGCGTCGTCGTCAATATCGCCCAGTTCCATCATCGCTTCGTCTGTGGAGCCGCTGGGTAGTGGCGTGGCCTTGTCGGTGGAAGCAGCGGGTACAGTCGTGGACGGACCCTGCGAGCTGCGCCGACTCACGCGCTCGGCGCCGTGGCCCGAGAACGAGCCGTGCTCCGGCAGCGCGTGGTAGTCCGCGGCGTCCGTCATCGTGAGTGCGCTGGAAAGTGTGGCGGAGGGATCCCGATGAAGATGTCACGCTTGGCTTGGCGCTGTTCGCGCTGGGCAAAGTTTCGTAATGCAAGGTCTTGGAAACAAAAGTTTGTTCAACGACGCTGGAAGGAAAAAGTGAATTTTACGATTCGACGTAAGTGCTCTGACTTTGTACGTTATACTTTAAATTTGTAAAGAGAGAAGTTTTCTGAAGAGGGTTTTTGACGTTTTCTTGCTTTAATTTTTCGAGAGTTTGGGATAGTCAGCAAAGGAGACCAGCAGGTCAAGAATCTACAGACCCGTACATGATGCAGTGCTCGCTTTGCCGAGGCCAGCGACGATGCAGCGAGGAGCTCTACAGGCTATCAAATTGGCGGGGATCGAGTCTCGAAGGAAACTGCGCCGCTAGGGCATGCATCAATGTTGGCGCCTTGGGCGTTGGGTACACATTCCGCAAGAGGCCACTTTGCCGTGCAACTCCTGATATCACTTCAACTTTACGGAGACCTTGCCGCGTTGGTCAAATGGGCTTCCCAACTTGTGGCCCAAGCCGAGTGATCGTTTTGAATCCTAGTGGTCTCACTTCTTGGCGACAGTGACAAGTTGCGACTGGCAGCAAAATGCCGCGATAAAAAACGATGTAATTGCTGCATGCCACACAAGGATATGTTCTAGAGTACCTAGCATGTCATTGACACTAGCGCTGGCACTCGCCATATGCGCCAACGCCAGCAAAACTCACTGCTCTTCCAACATGCTTCTTGAAGTTGTGGCTTTTTGACAAGCATCGAGGAGATTCTAACGTGTTATTTAGTACGGAGTATCGTATTCGCTCAGTTTTTGTCCGTCTTTTGAGCGGCAGGGGTGTCACAATCAAAAGCGCGCGAGCCTCCAGCCAGCAACGATGACGACCGACGAGCCGCAGAAGCCCGAGACGGAGCTCACCGTGGATGCGCAAGCCGAGACGACCAACCAGGCGCCAGTCTCTGGGTCCTCGGCCGCGTCTACGAGTCTGGGCGGCCGTGTGCGCAAGGCCACACAAACGTTCACCTTCACGCAAGCCAAAAGTGACGAGCCCGAGGAGTTTTCGCCTCCCGTGGGCAAGGGCGTCAAAGTGCGCGATATGGAGTTTGTCAGAAGCAACGTAAGGCAACGGAATTTGCAGTGTTTTTTCAGTCTATTTTACGTGCTTTAACGATATGTTTGGTTGGTTGCGGCAGGTCGAGGCTCTGGGCAAGAAGCAGCACGACATGATCAAGCAGCTCTACAGCATCATGTACGGCCGTCGTTTCCAGCAGAAGAATGTACGTGAAGTGATCTACGAGAAGAGATGGAGGTTGTGTTTGGAATAACGAGGGCTGCGATGGTTAACACAGGTGAAAGTGATTAAGGAGCACATTCTGGACTTCTCGGGCATCACCGAGCAGGACGAGAAGGTTTGCGAGGCTGCTGCAACTGGAATGTTGTTTTAGCAGTGATCTGATTGATGTTCTTGTTGGTTGTTGCTTGTTGCAGTCGCGCGAGCAGCTTGTTGCCAAGATGGGCAAGTGGAAACTCATTTTCGTTCACGAAGTGATGGATCTGCTGGCGGTAAGGACTACGAACTTACAGCTTCTGTCTTTTTGCGATTGTACTAACGTTTATTGCGTTTTGCTTGCAGGTGGATCGGTCCAAGAAGTCTTTTGATGAGGAAGGAAAGCCTCACAACAAGGAAGCGCTGCTTGACCGATTGGTTGATTGGTTGTTTAACCCGCAGGTGACGAAGGTGCGAATGCGAGCATTGTCCGGGTGGGATTTTGGAATTTAGTAATGATTAAGTGTCTGTTGGTTGTTGTAACAGCTTGGTGAAAAGAAGGCTGCGATTGCTTCGAGGAAGGAGAAGCAGAAAGCGAACAAGCGGGCGAAAAAGACCAAGAACGCCAAGAAGAGCGAAAGCGAGCCAGCGAAGAAAAAGCGGAAAACTACCAAGAAGAAGGCGGTTGCAGCTGACGACGAGGAAGAGGAGGAAGACGACCGCGAAGTCACCGAGTCTGAAGGTGACGAATCATCCAGCGACTTTGAAGAAGCGAAGAAGCCCACTAAGAAGAGGAAAGTCACTCGTCGACCGAAGAAGTCGCGCGTCGTAGAAAGTGACAACGAGGACGACGAAGCGGAAAAGGACGAGGCACAGCCTGCTGCCGAGCAGGGGGAGGTCAATGCTGCTGATAAGGAAGAGTCGAAGCCTGAGACGGAGGCCCTGGACGCCGATGTCTGCAGCAAGGTCAGGAACATCATTGCCCACGGCAACGCTGAAGAGCTCACGGTCAAGAAGGTAAGCGCGCTCTTCTGTCCTCATCCATTGAATAAGTTTTGACGGCTGCATATTGTTATATGTTGCAGATTGTACGGCAGCTGAGTGCGGACTTGGGTCGAGACATGTCCTCGCAGAAGAAGGCTATCAAGGAGTTCATCACGAACGACCAGGCGGAGATCTAGTTGCTCTGCCAACCTTTGCACATGTCAACAAGTTGCGGTCTTTTGTTGTCTTTTTTGCTTTTGTTTTGTACTTTATCACGTCTGTTTTCCTACATTTTCATTTGTCACAAGTCAAAGAACAATTTTTGCCTGCCTCCATCCATTTCGTGACAGGCAAAAGCCATGGGCAAGAAGAGCAAGAGCAGGAGCGCGCCGCCGGCCGCCTCGGAGCCAAAGCAGCCCGCATTGGAGCCCGAGGTGGTGGAGGCTGTACAGGATCAGGTGAAGAACCAGGACAAGTCCGCGCTGTTCGACGGCTTCGCTCAGAGCGCTGCATTCTTCGGCAAGAAGGCGTCATACGCTTCAGCAGTGGTGGAAACGACCAAGCAGGAGACGGAAGCACCTAAGACTGTGAGCGAAAAAAGCAAAAAGAAGAAGAAGGCTAAGAAGAACAAGAAGAAACAGGATGAGGAAGAAAACGAAAACGAGGACGAGATTGAAGAGACGACGAATGACGAGGCTGAAGACGCGAAAGCTGAGACCAACGACGGCGAGAAGCAGAAGAAAAAGAAGAAAAAGAGCAAGAAGAAAACAACGGATGGCGATGAGGGTGAAGAAGAGAAAGAACTCACACCCGACGACCTTAAAGCGCGTCGTACAGTTTTTGTGGGCAACGTATCGCTGGATGCCTCGCAGAAGGACATCAAGAACCACTTTTCGGTGTGCGGTAAAGTCGAGAGTGTACGTCTCCGACATCTGCCCATTGCTGGCTGCGCAGTGGGCCAGGCTGGCAACCAGAAGCTCATGATGAAGGTCTGCGCCAACAAGAAGATCCTGACCACAGCCAAAGACAACTGCAACGCCTACGTGACATTTGTGGAGGAGAGCAGCGTCGAGGCCGCTCTCAAGCTCAACGGAACGGTACGTCTTGATAGCTCCTGAAATGTACAGCAGAGTGTATGTACTAAACTGTCATTGATACAGACTCTTGTCCAGAAGAAAATCCGCGTGGATCGCTCCGAGCCTGTGATTGACGCGCGTCGCAGTGTCTTCATTGGAAACGTGCCCTTCAAGTGCACCGACGAGCAGATGCTGCAGTTCTTCTCCAAGCGCCTCCGATCTGATGAGGAACCTGAGCCAGTTGAGAACGTGCGTCTGATCCGCGACCGCGAGTCCGGTCTTGGGAAGGGCTTTGGCTATATATTGCTGAAGACTCCTGCTCTCGTGGCCAAGACGCTTACGCTGCGCAACCTCAAGATGGAGACTCGCGAACTGCGTGTGCAGGTGTGTGGCAAGCGCTTCAAGAACTTGCGTGGCGAGGAGACTGAAAAGGAGAAGTTTGAGGGTCTCCGTGCGTCTGCTGGTGCACGAGCGCGTATCCAGTTGAAGCGCAAGGCTGGCGCAGACAATCTGGACCACGGCTTTGCTACGAAGAAGATGAAGCGCGCGGCCGCCGCTGCTGGACTGGGGAAGAAGCTCAAGCCCAAGCATGCTGCGCGTAAGGCAGCGAAGGCCGCGGCCGAGGCTGCCGCTGCTCAGGGAAAAGGATCAAAGAAGCGTGTGCGTGATCACAGTGCGAGCAAGAAGGTAGAGAAAAGCAAGGCTAAAAAGCCGAAGCACAAGGCCAAATAAGTCCATGAAAAACATGCATTCTGTGAATCCATCAGTGAAGAGTGTTGGTCGGTTAGTTACCTCGTGGCTGGAGCGGAGTGTAGCCCGATCGCTGTTTCCAACGCGTTAGAACAGCCATCACCAGCGCACAAGCAGCAGCTCCCGCTACGACGCCCAGAAAGAGCAACTCCCAACTTCCGGGCGATGACTCGGCAGTAGCTGCTGCAGCTGTGCTCCTTGTTTTAACAGCAGGAGTATCTTCGAGAGGGAAGTCGCTCAGTGCCATGTACATGAGACTCATGACTCCAGTGTGAGGCACTGTGTTGTTATACAGAGCCACGATCCGAACGATGTCCGTTGTGCGCATGCGTCGAGGCGGATCGAAAGTGCACGTGCTCATGGAGATAACGTATCCGTCTTCATTGCCAGCCTCCATTCCTGAGCCGTATTCCGGTACAGAAGCACACAATAAATCTCCCGTGGCGTCGTCGTATAGCTGAATGCCCAGACCACCGCGATGCTGGTGGCCGACAGCATACACCAGCTCCACTTCGCGCTCTGGTTCTGGCGGATGTTGGCGATACGCGAACAACGGGATGCTGCCATTATCCAGTCGCTGGCGTGTCGACAGGGTGTGGACACAGCCAGGATGCGTGTCTGGGTCGCACACAGGCACGTCGTACTCGATGTTCCCCATGCGTTCCAGATCCCCCGATGCGTCACAGCACGCCGCAAGATACAGCGGACGGTTCTCCGGTACGATTTCAGCGTAATCCAGCGAGTAGCGCAAGTGGTAAGTGGCCTCACTCGCGTCATAAACCTCCAGTTCATTGTGCTCGAGGCAAAACTCGGCGTCTTCGCAGCAACGCAGTCCTCCATGGTACGTTTCTGCGGAGCAGACAGTGTTCTCTTCAAACTGCAGCTGGGCATTGCAGCTGCCGTTGCGGAAGTGAATGCCATTCACCGCATTATCCGTAAACACATCTTCGGCCGTGCAGGGACACTCTAAACAGCGATGTGCGCGGTCGGGAGCCATTTTACGCGTGTTGATAATGTGCACATTGGCCACCCATTCGTCTTCCCCCTCGACAGTCATAAACGCGTAAGGGAAGTAGAACTCCTGCGGCGTGCCGCGACACTCGGTGCCGGCACCGAAAGCTACACTACGACTGAAGTTCTTGGGCTTCATGGGGGCCCAGCGGCTTTTCATGGCGTCGTATTGCTTGTGGGTACTGCCGAATACGTGGTGATGGAGATATGCGTCGTATGTGGGCACAGGCACGACGTTACCACTGGCATCTTTCTCCACGACGTCGGCTTCGAAGCGATACACGGCGATGGGGCCCTTAGGGATCGCGAGGCGGTGGAACGTGTTAGTCACTTCCCCCTGGAGAAGCGACAGAGGGGGCGTTAGCGCCGTGTAGCGCTTGGTCTCGGGCTTCTCGGCCGCTATAAGCGAGCAGACAAGCAGCACGACTGCGAGTAACTGCAGCATCTTTCACCGGGCTCGAGTCTTGCGTCCAGGTCCGCAGATTGATGAATGAGTGAGCCCCTTCAATCCGGATGAAGGGTGAGGAATGATGGTCATTGGGATAATAGTAGAGTCATGTTGAAGTTGATTAAAACAGTAAACGTAAAGTGTACCATTTAGCAACAGGAAGTCGAGATCAAGTCGAAGACACGAGAAGCGTCTTCTAAGCTGCCAAGTAGATGGAGGAGTGGGGTCAACATGTCAGACTCACTCTGTATGCTAACTACTCGACCGTACACGTTATCCCACTGGAAGCGCACGGAGCCGCACATGACGATGCGTCGGTTGAGAAGTTTGGCTGCTAACTCTGAATCATCCTTCTTGTTGGTATTGCGGGTGAACAGTTGTCGTAGCGCCTTGTCTGGAATGGCAAAGCTGGTTGTGGTAGTGGCCAGGAGCAAGTCATCACCAATTTTGTCTAGACGCTGGAGCCGGACGTCGAAGCAGTCGAAGTAGATGGAAAAACGCTCCCATGTCTTCCGTAAGGATTCGTGATCACAAATTGACTGTTGCAAGAATCGCTCTGTGTAACTGCGTAGCGATTCGGGGACGGTGCCGTGCCGGAAGAGATGAAAGTACTCGGTGGCAACGTCCCAGACTGTCCGGGTGAACGAGTAATTGTGACGTCGCTCCTCAAGGTCCTGGATTTCGTCACGAAGCCTTGGAATTTCCACCTCGTACTCCAACAAAAGCCTGCGCTTTTTTGTTCTATAGCGGATTTGCTTCAAACGGCGGCGCTCTCGAACAGACATTGTGCGCTGATGATCAGGAATTACGCGAGGCACAGGTTCTTGTGTAGCGACGATGTCGTCGGTATCTTGGAGGGACCGCGAGTGCTTGCGGGTAGTACTCGGGTTTAGCCAATCTGTTGTCGTTGGACTGATATCACCTTGGGTATGCGAACTGATGGGTGGACACTCTTTAAACGGAAGAAGTCGAGCGCCTCGAAGATCAAGATGTCTAGAAGCAGCACGCTCCTCCTGTTTAGTATTAAAAAACCCTCCCTCTCTGGACGACCGGGCACGCTGTGTCACGTTGCCAATCACATTGGCGCTGAGTGACTGGTAATTGGGCGGATGAAAAGTCCAAATATGCATCGTATTGAGTATGCAACGTTAACGAATTGTGACTGAATTCAGAGTGGGAGTAATGATACTCTGTAGCAGTCAGAAACACGAACCTTGGATGTTTGCGAACGACATGTTGATGACCATCCGTATGATCACTTCGTTCGCAAACACCCCGTGGAATTGCGCTTCTCACGTGATGATTATCTTGAGGTACAAAAAAAAAAATCATTGACTTCACATGTCAATTACACATAAATATGACTGCTAGACATTGTGGGCCCAGGGTCAGACTAACGAGAGCGGAATCGATGCTATAATACGCTTAGGCTTAAACTTGCAACGCGTTAAAGTTTCGATTGTATTTGTGATAAATCTGAAATATGGCTTAGTGAGGGCTGTGTCCAACACATGAGCAACATCCTCTACAGAACCTAGCAATCGATGCAGCAGTGTTAGCAACGCTGCTCGTCGTGAAAGCCATCACTGAGTCTGAAGAACATTTGTGTAGATATTCTAGCTGAAGATCGATCGCGTCGAAGCGAAGTAAGCATGAACCCCAGTTCGTTATCAACGCCTTCGCCCAGCGCATTAAGCCGTCGGTGACGTCTGGCACCACTAATTCGTTCAGTAAATTAGCCCGTGAGGTAGCGCCGAGTTTCAGAAGTCGACTTAACAATGTACATGAAGACGCGAAAATACTCGATCGCCACAGTCCAAAGCATTTGCTTCACACCCCGATAATCGGAAGAAATCAAACCGGGTCACCGATGGGTCTGGTCTTTTTCGGGTCTGCCACCAAAAAATGAGACCGTTAGGACTAGTACCCAAAATAAAACCAAGAGAGTGTTTAATAAGTTCGAATTAATAACCTACCGGTATTTGAATCGAATAGCCTATAGTATCGAGATAGAGAGATATCACTTTAGAGATTGATATTAAATAATATAGGGGCTCTCTCAACCAACTGTTTGGTTGAGGGCAGTTGGTCTGGGAGACCAGCACACTTTTGCTTTCTCCCCGTCATCTCCAAGACTCTCTTCCTCCTCCTCTTCCTCTTCCTCCGACAAGGGGCCAGTCTGATACACTAGTAGCACTTGTTGGTCTAGACTCGACGGCCTTGGCCTCCGCTACGCGCGAGAACGATCAAGACGTCCCGCCGGGAGGAGAGAGACAAGCCGAGCTGGAAGCGCAGCTCACACAGCTACGTGCCGAGATTACAGCCCTCCAAGCCAACAATCAAGCGCAGCGTTAACCGCGGATAGAGTCCAAGGCTCGCGTTCCGAGCAGCCTGCCGAAGTTCAAGGGGAAGCGCGACGACGATGTGCGCCAGTGGCTCTTCCAAGTGGAGGCCCTGTGCCGAATCAACGGTCACGACGCGACGGACGACAACTACATGCTGCCTTCGATCTCTGGGACGGCGATGGAGGAATCTGCGTCAGGATGGTTCCTGTTCTGGGCCTCAAGAACACCTGCGGATATGCAGACGTGGCGTCGGTTCACGGATGATGCCCTCGCTCACTTTGTAGCCTCCAACTATCAAGCGGTGCTACGACAGAAGCTACGTGAACTCCGTTAGGTCAATGACATCGAAGAGTACAATGGGAGGTACTCGTCGTTGATCTTCCGAGTTGAGGACATGAGCGAGGTCGACCAAGGCAGTTACTATTGTGACGGTCTCAAGCGTGCGACTCAAGCCTATGTTAAGCTTCAATACGCGACGACGCTGAGCGAGGAGATGAACCATGCTGCCAAGTATGAGATGTCTCATCTTGGTGGCGAGCGCAAACCGACCCGCGAGAAGCCGGAGCGTGAGCAACAGTCCCGCGGACGAGCAAGCTATAACCCGTCCAACAACAAGAAGCCGTTCAGCAAGAAGTCCTTCAAGCCAGGTCACTACGCTCCCGCGGAACAAGCCAAGGAAGGACCCGTGTGCTACTATTGCATGAAGCCAGGGCACTTCAAGCGTGATTGCAAGAAGCTGAAGAGTGACGAGGGAAACGATCAGCCACGCCAGTAGAAGAGGGACCTGACGTGGCGTAGGCTAGCTAAGAAGATTTAACCGTAAACGAGGATACGTTGAATCTGCTTTGCGAAGACCCTCTCGTCTACACTCGTGCACCATTGTTTTCGATTGAAGGATCAATTGTACAGGGTGTAAACAATTTCGGTGCCAAGATCCTGTTGGACTGTGGTGCCACAACCGTATACATGTCTCGTGGATTCGTCAAGTAGCATGAGCTGAAGACACACGCTTACACCGACCGGACTATCAAGGTGAAGCTCGGCGACAACAAGATTGGCGAGTCTATCCTGGAGTTGGTGAAGATCGAGATTATACTCCAAGGTGTCCCAAATTACCAGTGTGTAGCAGTTGTCTTCGACATTCCTGAGGAGTTTGACGGTGTTCTCGGGATGCCATTCTTTGTGGATATACATCCGGATATCGACTGGAAGAATCGATGCATCAAGGTATGCGTCTCAGATGGAGCCTCAACGGCGGACATTTCGACTCCCTGTGGGAAGTGCAGTCCGGGTAATGGCTCAGGGCCTTACGATGCTGTGAATTGCGAACGCACTTCCGCGATAAGCCGTGATTCCTGTCGAGCCGCCGTGCCAGAAACACGCTTGGAGGGCGAAGTTGAAAGCGTTGAAAGACCAGCTGAGGACGTGGAGAAGCTCGTGAAGCGTGAAAAGAAGTAACGCTAGAGCTGAAGCAATGTTTACTCTCGGAGTGGTTCGGAAGGAGTTGAGACCAAGTACATCACTTGGAAGAAGCTACGGAAGTTCCTACGGTTACCTGCGAAGGACCAACCGGAACACGACTTCATGATTGTGCTAACGAACGATACGATCAAGGAGATCGAACGAGATCTTAACAGGAGCGATGAACCGGACAACGTTGGATCCGAGAAGGTCAGGCGATTCCTAAACACGGACTGGGAGCCGTTCAACGATAACCCAGCCTACCCTGTTCTCGTCTACAAGGATAATGTGTTCAAGCCAGAGTTGCCCGATGGACTACCAATGGAGTGCGACATTGAGCACCGTATCGACGTGAAGGACCCAAACACGGCAATGTATCGGCAGCAGTGGCGTCTCTCGCCAGAGCAGAAGACGGAAATCGACAAGTGAGTACGCAAGATGATCGAGAAGGGACTGATTCGACCAAGCACCAGCCCTCACGCTGCACCGACATTCTGCGTACGCAAACCCGTGGGATGGCGTATCGTTCACGACTACCGATACCTTAACAGCAACACGATCAGACAGAGCGTGCCGATGACGCACAAGGAAGACGTTTCCGACAGTATGGCTGGCGCCTACTATTTTTCGTGTATGGATTTAATGTCAGCGTACTACCAAGTTCGAATGAAGATGGATCATGTGAAGTACACCGCGTTCCAAGCTCCAAACGGTCTCTACGAATACCTGGTGCTACCTATGGGAGTCAGCAATGCTCCTGCAACTATGCATAGGTTGACGTCGTCGTTGTTCAAGGGGTTGTCGCGCACCAGATCATTCTACGATGATATCTACGCGTTCACGAAGTCGAAGGACATCAACGAGCACTTGCGAGCCCTACGCAACGTGCTGGAGATACTCAAGGAGAACAAGCAGTACGTGAAATTGTGTTCTGCACTGAAGAGATCCCGTGTCTTGGTGATTTTATCGTCCGAAACGGAGTTCGTATCGACCCAGACAAAGTACAGACAAATCGCGATTGGCCACTCAAGAACAACTCCACAGCTTTCGCGGTTTAACTGGATACGTGCAGCGATTCTGTGAGCAGTATGCTGAGCTGACGGCACCACTGTTTACTCTGTTGAAGAAGAAAACCCAGCGGAACTCGAAGATTACACTGAATGCAGTGCAGCTGAAGAGCTTCAAGGATCTGAAACGACGACTATCCGATACATTTACCCGACTTCACGAAGCAGATGCACTTGCGAACGGACGCAAGTCTGTTCGCTGTGGGTGGTGTTCTCTTTCAAGTTGTCGATGGGATCCAGCGGCCAATCGCTTGTACCAGCCGGAAGATGAAATCAGCAGAGCTGAAGTACCCAACTCAGCAGCAGGAGCTACTTACGATTGTTAACGCATTGGCGGCGTTTCGGATTTACTGTTTGTACCGACCGGTGATGATCGAGACGGACCACAAATCACTCGAGGGAATTTTCCAGCAGAAAATGGCGAATCGACGGTTAGCCCGGTGGTACGACATCCTCGCAGAGTACCAGCCGGTCTTGGCGTATTTACTGGAGCGAAAAACGGTATCGCGGACGCACTGAGCCGAAGACCAGATCTTAAGCCTGAGACGAAGGTGTTTCACGATTTACTCGTCCCAAGCTTCAACGAGACCAGTTTCCAACTTCGTGTTGCCGAGATTCGCCCAACAAATGAACTGATCAAGTTGATTATCAACAGGTACGATAATGACAAAATCATTCGAGAAATTCGACGCGCAATCAAGAGGCGTGGTACGACAGCGAACTCTCGTGGTATGTCTGAGAAGCAATACAAGACGTTCTTTGAGGAAAAAAACCTGATCTGGTACCAAGGAACAACGGAATAGAATCCACGGATTGTCGTTCCAAACGTGGTGGCGCTAAAGCATCGCGTCATCTCCGAAGTACACGATTGTAACTAAGGTGGCCATTCCGGCGCCGATCGAACATATCTGAAGCTATGTGCTGACTGGTATTGGTCGTGAATGGTTCGTACGATCAAGAAGTACATCGCGGATTGTGAAGATTGCAGACGGAACAAACCTCGATTGACGAAGACCCCTGGGCGATTGAAGTCTCTACAGAATCCAGAAGAACGATGGCGTTCGATTTCGATGGATTTCATCACGGACTTACCGGATACAAAACCCGGGAAGAACTCGATTTGGGTTGTCGTGGATCGACTAATTAAGCGTTCACATTTCATCGCAGCGACGAAGACAGTTTCTGCTCAAGAGGTCGCGACGTTTTTCATCGACAACATCTGGAGGCTTCACGGTATGCCACAGGATATCGTGTCAGATCGAGATACCAAGTTTGTCTGGATTCTGAGTGCAAGTCTTCGACAATGTGGGAATCAAGCTCAAGATGATGGTAGCGTACCGGGCTCAAGGTGATGGTCAAACGGAGAGGACAAACCGAACTCTTGAAGAGTATCTCCGCTGCTTTGTATCTCCATGACAAGATGACTGGAACGTACATCTTGCGAACGCAGAGTTTGCCATCAACTCAGCGGTCAACTCAAGCACCAAGATGTCACCATTCGAGGCCGACATTGGATACGTCCCGCACAACCCACTATCTGCTGTTGATGAGTCAAGTCGGCGAGGATTGCGCGGGGGACGTCGCCAAGGCGTTCAGTTTACGAAACATCAAGCCGCCGTACTTCGCCAGTGTCAGGATGCCCTCGAGGACGCGCAAGCCCGTATGGCCAACGTGTACGACCGCTGACGCAAAGAACAAGACTTCAACGTTGGTGACCAAGTGTACCTAAACACGAAGAACCTGGACACGGCGCACACGGGGTTTTCCAACTCACGCAAGCTTGGACCCAAGTAGATTGGACCGTATTCCGTCGTGCGCAAGGTACATCGACACGCGTACGAGATCAACTTGCCGCCCGGACTCAAGCTACATCCGGCCTTCAACACCGGCTCACTCAAGCCGTACGAGTCTCCGACGCGTCTTTCGCGACCTCCCGAGGTAATATTGCACGATGGCCAGGTGGGACAGATCGTCGAAGCAGTTATCAACAAGACAAGGGGAATGTACAGTAACTTATTCAGTGGGTGGGTGAGAGGAAGACGTGGGAACCACGCGAGAACTTACACCAAGTGACCGGGTTGATTCAAGCGTACGAAGCCAAGTCGCCTAAAAGATCAAGAAAAAGACGACGTCATATTTCCGAGGACGAAATAGTATGTCGACGGACACGACAGCAACTCAAGATTCAAGAGTAGCGATTTCATTTCGAGATTATGTTCAAGATCCAGTTGAACGTTCAAGGTATACAAACTTCAAGATTATCTTCAAATTCCAGGCGCAAGTTCAAGTATACAAACGTCAAGCCGAAAAGGAGCCGTGCTATTATCAAGTTATCCTACTTTTCCCTGGACCGGTATTTCAGAGAATCAGGACGCGTCGGACGAACCGCACTTTTGCCAGCCACGAAAAGGCGCATTCTAACAGCGGCATCTGAACGAGGCTTTCGTCGGAAACGAAGCGACCGTGCTTCGTCACCTGCAGCACAAACGCGTGCGACTTACGCTGAGGATCTGGAAGGCACCTGCGCACAGATACACGTCAGGCGCCAGCAGCAGGAAATCCAGACCGACGCAAGCTTGAACGTCTTTGAGACGAAACTGGACCTGATTCACACCAATCGTATCCTCACAGATCTCGGCTCGACCAGCAGCACGAGCGGCGCGGTTGGAAGTCCGACTGAAGGTCCACAGTGTGGACCACACAACACCAGCAGATGTGATTGGCTTGTCAGTCGCAGCACGCATACAGTACAACGCATCGACAGCAGCTTCCGAGTACCAGTCGGAGACCCCAAGTGCGTCGACAGCGAGATCCAGAGAGCGGAAGGCGCAACGGCCATCGCGGGAGGCGCCCATGGCCTGTGAGAAGCCATCCGGCCGCGAGAGAGCGAACTCAGCGAAGGTCATGGGACCACCGGTGGCTTTGTACTGATCAACGAGCTCAAGATACGCAGTGAAGCCATCTTCTTCAAGGAGCAAACGGGGCTCCCAAGAACCCTCGGTTTTCCCTGCAGAAATGATGTACTCAACATAATAGCGAAAGTCTCGGCTTATCTGCGCGCCAAGACGGTCAGAAATGGTCCAGACGTGCCAGCGGGGCGATGTCGCGGTACTTCGAGCTGAAGACGTCTTCCGTCGAGCTTGGCGGCTGAGGGACGCGCGCGGTTTTCGCCCACCAGTTGACCGAGACGCATTTTGTTTGGTTCGCGCCATGGCAGGCTCTCGTGGGAGCGAGTAGTTGCGCAGCCAAGGACACAAACACAACAGGGCAGCGGGCACAGCGGCAGTGGCGAGCGTCGACCGAGGTAAGTTGCTAACTGGAGAGAGTCTAAGGCAGGTGAGAAGCTGCGATAGTGGAGACGAAGGCGTAGAGCAAAATGGCAAGAAGCGAGGACGAGCAACGGACACGTCAAGACCGGCAACGGACTCAACCGCACTTGAAGAAACAAATATGAAGAGCATTTCAAAAGCTGGAGGGGTGAGTGTATCGAATAGCCTATAGTATCGAGATAGAGAGATATCACTTTAGATATTGATATTAAATAGTATAGGGGCTCTCTCAACCAACTGTTTGGTTGAGGGCAGTTGGTCGGGGAGACCAGCACACTTTTGCTTTCTCCCCGCCAGCCCCAAGACGCTCTTCCTCCTTCTCTTCCTCCGACAAGGGGTCAGTCTGATACAGTATTGCACCGCTCAGCTGTATTGGCCGCCCAGATACGCTGCCCATATCTTGCGGTGTTTGAAGCGATTGCAACTTATCTAGTTGCTCTAAGACCACATGGTATAGATCTAGTGTCGTTGTATTATTGACTCTGTGTGGTCTCTTGTGCTGTTAAATGCAAAAGCGATAGTGTATTTGAAGTTGCTCTCTTACTCAGAGTCCTAGATCTCTTGTGCAGTCGTTTCAACGTCGAACCTTTCAGCATGGCGACCCTTACCAGTGGGCACCATGCTCTCATGATCCAACTTCTTATAGTTCAAGTCTGAAACTACCTACACTCTGAGTTGCACAGCGCGTTTGACATCTTCTTCGATAATATTGACCCTGTTTAAGATGCTGTGCTCAACTTAGTTGTCATTGTGCTGTATGTTACTCGGCTGGTATTAATAAGTAGAACCGGCGTAGAGCGAACTATGACACCCTGTTAGGTTGGCATGATGCCGCACATAATTTTTAATACTAATAAAAGCTATTGTTTTTAGGCACCTTGCCCAAAAACAGTTTACCAAAAAAAAGTAGTTCCCCTTTCAAAATAGCATCAAAATTCAACAGGACCCAAGGTGGGTCAGACCCACCGGTGACCAGGAAAAAAACTCTACCCGATAATTAACTGCTGGAATCTCACCTAATTCGCTCTTCGTCTTGCTCAGTCATCTTCAAGGTCTCATATATACTTACTGCTTCTTCCTGTTAATATCTGGTTAAGGCGATCTCTTACCATCTGAGAATCGGTCAAGGAAGAAAGCTTGACCACATAGATCTCCTGAGAATTCTGTATTTCACGGCCGTGGATTTGATTCTACGCTGGAGCCAACATCTGACATGATCGAACGTGGGCTTATGTATTATATGTAGCCCTGATGCAAGTGCGGTAACGAATGTGATCAAACGGTGAATCTGTGTGGAATCGCGTCCATTGTCGCATTTCGTTCTACGAGCGAGAGGTGACCATTCATGTTGTGTTACTCTACTAATTACGGCACCACTCAGGGCCAGCGTAGGCAGCTACCTTTCAATGGAGTGTGGACTTGCAAGGTGAGGAATGTTCGATAACGGTACTGGTTATAATATTCTGTGATTGCGAACAAACTTGGTTTGTAATCGTATCTGTAAGCAGGTTTGAGAAGCATTAGAAATATCACTCATATCATTGATAAAAATAAACTGCTTCAATTTCCGTTACTATTTTTTATTAGATCTGATACAGAGCCTCAGCATTTAATGCTGAGGATAATTTTATCATAGCGATATATCGATGATATTTTCAAGGATAAGAAACTATGTAGTGGATAGCTTACGTTACCTCATTAAGTCATTGATGCGCTTGAGCTCGGCCGCGTTGTGTTTCAATATAACCTTCTTCTCGATTCACTCTGAATCTGCCCGTGTTCTGGCTGAAACCATAACTACAGCACCTGACGAGCATACACGTCTTGAAAAACAGTGGGGATTGCACGACCCAGTCATTTTCACACAAGTAAAGCTATCAACCGAAACTCCTGCAGTCCAATGTCATTAAATTAGCGCCGCCTCTTTCATCTTATAGGTAGTAACAAAGTGTATCAGCAAGGCGAGCTCAAGAAAAGTAATTGTATTATTCACATTGTGGAATAAAAGATAAGGAATTTTTTAGATGTTTAGATTATGCATGTCAAGTGCGTCGACCTGTATTTTGCAACGGATCAAACCTTGGTGAGGCCGCGCTGAAAGGAACACAAGGATGGGTGATGGCTTGCTATTGTCACGCGAAGGCGACCGGGAGGAAAAAAACTCCTAGCGACGAAGCGATCCTGACTCAAGATTTCCGACTCTTCACTTTATTATCGTTTTATCGATATTTTGTTGATATCGACGAAGTCAAATATCACTACATAGATAAATCAAAGTTAATATAGACTTTTCTTTGTATCAGCGCATTAACATTGATATATCAGAATGATTTTATCAATCTTGTTTCACAGCGTCAACTCTGCTACTGTAAGACTTCCAGACAAAACCGCAACAATTTAGTATACCTCACCACTTCGGTGGCGATACGGCGTGCGAAGAGGGTTTAAATACATACAAGTATACCTCAAGCTTACAGCGCTGTTTATGTTTGTCAGCGAACAAGTCTGGAGTTCGTTGTTTCATATGAAGCACCAGCATTTGATGGTACCGCACCTCATTCAACACAAACCATTCCTTATGAAATTCGCAGCCCTGACCAAGGCCAGCAAGAAAGTTCTCGAGCCATCCAAGTCTGATGGCCAAAAGGAAACGAAATCATTCAATGGGACGCAGATATCATCGGAACTCCGACAAACGTCTCATACACACACCTAGATAATCGTATGGTAAATCCCCCACACACAAGTAAGTCGTTGCTGGAATCGCTCAAACAAAAGGCCAATTATGAAAACAATTTGGAGTTACTATTACTATGGGCAGCGTCTGCAGAGGATGGAAAATAAAATAGGTTATTATATTTTCGTTTTCATGATCCGTAATATGCATTGCAATACAGGGTTAATCAATAATACGGTATTTTGACCAACCATTGCAATAAATATATTAGCCCGACCGTGGTTTATACTTGTATAAACCAAGGTAAAAAGTATTGCGAAAGTATTTTACATGTTTTCAAATGTTACAGAAGAAGCTTTTATCTCTGAAGCAAATTGAAAAGTGAATTATTGTTGTTACTACTTCTTCTAGCTGCTCTACGAACCAGTCCTTCTTGGTAATCTCTGAGCACCTCGTTTGGTAGATAAACAATAGATGTAAACAATGGATCCTCGAAATGGTCGTCATCGAGTATTTGGTATACAAGATACGTATACCATATACATGTATAACGGAGTTGTAACTTAGTTACATCAAAGGGTTGGAGGGAAGATGAAGCAATAATAAGCTATTCCAAACAGAAATACAATAGTTATTGTATTTTTTTTTCAACCTCTGGTGTCCGGCAGACTGAAACCTCATTGCGATCATCTCTTGAAACATATATTGGTACCGAGAATGCCCTACTGCCCAAATACTAAAATCTCGCTTTCATAGATATTCTAAACTCCGATGTGACCAGAGCTCCGTCAAGTACGCGTGCGACGCCGTCCAAGTCTCCCAAAAGACTAAGCAATGGTGTCAGCAAATCCGATTGACTGTAGATACCGATCACGCGCTCGCATTTGTTGTCCCAGTCAAAGCGCACTGAACCGTGTAAGGTGATTGCCCGGCTCCGCAGTTTCACGCTCAGAGGAGACCACCTGACCACATCAGCTCCGCCTGTTCCGTCACTGTCTAAGTGAGGAAATACCCGTAGCACCGTGTTCTTCGAAATTGTGATGCTGGTTGTTGTGGTGGCGACCACCGATTTTTTACCAACTTCGACCAGCTGGTGAAGTCGCACATCAATGCCGTCGAAAAGCAATGATATCAACCTCCAGTTTTCCAGCAACGACTCTGGTCCGTACTCGAGTCCGTCTGTCACGTCCGGTGACATTGTTTTCTGCAAGAAGCTCAACGCGTATCCATGCAGCGCTCCTGCTGACAAGCCGTATTGAAAAAGACGGAAATATTCGGTCGCAACATTCCATACAGTCTGCTTAGATGTTACACCAATGGGAACGCCGTGAAGCTCGAATTTGAGGTTTTCAATCTCGTTCGCTAGCCTTCGCACATCGTCCTCAAGGTCCGTTATGCGTTTCTTCTGCCTCGCCCTGTAGCGCTCTTGGTTTAGGCGGTGGCGTTCTCGTTCTCGCTCCCTAGTCGCGAACGGTGACTCAGTATTGGTCGAGGTGATGTTCTCCCTTTGGGTATCTCGTGTGGCACAACATGGGTATATCGTCGAGTGAGACCTCCATCGAGGTGGTTTTGCCAGCATCGCAGTCCTCGTTTGCGTGGCATGGTCCCTCGTCATCTCAGGCGTAACTGTGTCGGTCGGAGATAGCGAATGTTCATATGTCTGCCGTTGATTCGAAGGTTGATTGTACTGCAAACACACTTCACCTCTAGACAGAGGAGTACTCCGTTGCACCACAGTTCGGATCACAGTATCGTTCACGCACTGGCTGTTGGGCGGTTGTAGATAGCTACTGTGCATTGCAGGAAGTTCGGTTACAACAATGAGCAGTGAGTGGCAAAGTGGCGACGTTTGTTTGTGGTGTACATGTACAGCTTAACGTTAGCTGTTCGATCATATGATCGACTGATTACGCAGGAAATAGATCCCATTCATGGCGACCACGAGGACGCAATACTTCGAAGTACAATACATTACTTGAAACCACGACGTGAAAAGTTACTAATTAACTAAAGCATGAATCAGGATTTAAGCACGACGCGTCTTGCGCGTATTTAAAGACCTTACTTGCTCTAAAATATCCTGGTTACCGTTGCCAAAATTCTCATGGAAATAGCTCATGCAAAGTGCAATCTAGTACTGATACCAGTGTTTTCTTAATTAACCCTTTAATCCTCGTGTGTAAGATGAAACTAAACATGATGGTGTATGCACTGCAGCCTACAAATTATTTAGCACCTACAGTCTGTAGGTGTTAAATAATTTGTCCGCTTCAGACGAATTTTGCTTTAAAATGTAAAGTAAAACAATTTTTCTTTTTTTTTTCCTTGGAGCCTTCTAGAAACTCTTAAGAAGGCACTTCTACACCTTGTAAGAAACTGGATACGTCGGCAGCAGATAGGTGGGTGAACATGCGCAGATGATGCCTGGAAAGGCGTACTTGCACTCTGATTTCGCAGCCCCACTTCGAGATGTGCGACGTACAGTTGAAACTCCCAGAGATGATTATCACGGGAGACGCAGGCGGAACAATTGTTTATCAACAGTGGGAAAATATCATTTCATAGAATAATATGTGGACCACATACTAGGTACTTTGAGAGGAAATGTATGTGGACCACAATAGGTGATTCGCAAATCGGAACGTATATCCACGATCGAAATTTTTTTTTTTTGCAGACCTAGTGAATTGATGCCGTACCAAGATTGAGCTAGCGACATCTTCTTGAAGAATTAAGACCATTATCACCGATGAGGTCTCATATGTGCCAACTGATTAAACCCGCTGACAGAAAAGTGCATCATACAGTGCGCGCGGAAATGATAGGCGACAAATTGGTTTTTCAAATAATTTCTTCCAACCATTAACTATAGAGACCTGATTTTCTACCAATACGCAGCACACTATTGCGATCATTTTGAGGGGTCATTCGTCTTCAACCGACGTTTGAGTGCCGAGTTATAGTCAAGAACCTGCATTTTTTTTGGACTGTACCAAGCGCGAACACGATAGACGAACTGCGTACAACCGTCTTCAAGAGTTCGCTGTGTCTTAGGTAAGCTATATAGTGGATAGATATCAACACTTTAGTACTTCGCCTTGATTTTTGTAAGTCGGTAGAACTCGATGCAGCGTTTTTTCATCGATCCTACAAGATTTTCCAGTGTAGAGGTGGGAATGTTGTCCCACGCCTTCTTAATCGACTTCACGAGCTCCGCCTTGGTTTCATACTGTTTGCCGTCCAAGTACACGGCTCGCGCTAGGATTCCCCACAGGTTTTCGATCGGATTCAAGTCCGGAGACTTGGCTGGCCACCACATAACGCACACATTTTGCTCCTCCAAATACCACTTCGCAGCCCTGGCAGTGTGAATGGAGGCATTATCATGCTGAAATTGGAAGTTGAGGCCGTGATGCAGGTGCGCAAACGGGAACAGATAGGCACCCAACGTGTCGATGTACTTCTCCGCGTTCTGCTTGCCCTCCAGAAACGCCAGCTACGACTTGCCCTTCACGCCCCACACGAACACTTTTCTGCCATCAGACTGCCGGTTGGAGTAAATCTGTTTCTCCTTCCTAAGATCTCTCCAATAGTACTGACAGCCATCAGGTACAACCATTTTCAACTTTTTCTCATCAACGAATACTACAGAGTTCCATTTGTGACCGTGTTCGACAAACCCATTGGTCCACTTCAACCTGGCCGCGATGTGCTCCGGCTTGAGCACTGGGCACGCTAAGCGCTTCTCGTGCACAATGTTTTCTGAGTCGTGCAGCACCTTCGAACAGATATCTGTAGCTGCAACGAATCTTTGAGCGTTCTAGCGCTCTTTCCAGTCTTCGATTCCTCGTGCTAAAGCCGGCACTCGGCCACTACTCCTAGCATTTTGGGCCTTCCCGTGCTCTTTTTCGAGCCGTACGCCGCGGGATTGGGCAGAAAGTTGTTCACGACATTCCACGAGCGACCCATACGCTTAGCAATAGCGTTAGCAGACGGATTGTTCTCCGAATAGTCTAAAATCGGATCCTTCTCGATGTACGTCAGGGGCTTGCCCCTTCCCATCTATAAACAACAAAATACTATACACCATTAACATCAGAGTGCTCGTTAGACCCTCCTGTAGCTATACAAAATAAGTGCGACACGTTAAACAACAGTAGAACGATGAAATCGATGGCAATACTTATTTCACCTATCTTTGTCGCGCCTTGTGTGACCTGGTCTGAGCAGATTTTGAAGTGTTGCTCGGCGCCAAAGTGTCGGATTTGAGCAAGTGAGGCCGCAAACCAACCGCAATATTGTCAATTCCGCCCAAATTTGCCGAAGCGGGGCAATTCGGAGAAAGGCGCGAAGCGAACGGCGTTGTTAGAGGCCAAAATTAAGAAAGATATTTTTATTATCCAATGAGATGCTAGATACACGTTGAAGTTGAAATGACAGTGCGCAGTGCGCAAAAGATCATGAAGGAGGTTGCTACGCGGCAGCATGCTCACGCCAACACGGTGTACCATTGCTTGTACGCGTACTACAAGTTTGGCTACTCGAATAAACACCGTGCGCGTATCTTCAACAAGTCGGAACGGGCCATTCGCAACTGGGTGAATGTCTATCAGAATACAGAAACCTTCCAGCGCGTCAATCCCGCCTCCAAAAGGCAATTCACGGATGCTCAGCGACGCTGGCTGTTCGATTACTATCATGAACACCCTCTCACGTACCTGCGTGAAGCCAAGACGACAATCCGTCAACATCTCAAAGACTTCTGTCTGGAGAATAATTCACGAGTTTGGGCTCACATGGAAAATTTTAGAGCGCCGCGCAATGCATATTAAGGAGTGAGATCCTTTTCGCTTTGTGGAGGAGTTAAGCCACATTGATTGATGCCACTAGAACTTGGTATTCCTGGATGAGGTTAGCTTTGACAACCGAGGAATGATCCGCAAGCGCGGGTATTCTCTTCGTGGGAAGAAGGTTGCTATTCGAGGTGATTTTGAGCGAAAACCTCGAATGTTCATCTTGGCATTTATTTGGCGTGAATGGAATTCTAGACTACTTCAGCACGGAAGGCACCTGTGATCGCTTGGAGTTCACGAAATGCTGTCAAGACTTTGTTCACTGTCCTGGTGGACCAGTACGCCAATATCCTGTTCGTAAAATTCTTTTTGGATTTTGGATGGTGCTACAATCCACAGGCACCCCGAGATCATCTACTACCTTCGAAGCGTGGGCATCGTAGCAATTTTCTTACCCGCATATTGCCCCTTTTTTTCAATCCAATTGAATTCCTGTTCGGCTACGTGAAGAGGTTATTCAACGTCACTACCTCGAGACAAGTGAGCGAGATTTGATGCTCTTTGTTGTCTATACATTCCGCCAATACCAACGGTTAAATATGAGTAAGGTTTTTGAGCACTACGACTGGAAGATCCTAAGATACTTTGATCCTGTCGGGCCGCTTTGAATTGAGCGATCAAAGCAACCAGAAGTGAATGCAGAAGGCCCCAATGGAGATCGATTAGGATTTACCGAGATTGAAGAGGCGTAACGAAGCTTCCCAAACAACCGTAGCGTAAAATTCTTCTAGCATAAACGTAAACCTCAAGAATTGCAAATAAAACAATATCGCGTTTCACTCGGCATGTTCTGTGTCTTCAACGTTCTCGATTCGTGGCAGCGGGTCGATTATTTGGCTTGGTGACGGAGGCACCATGTCGCGGAGGACCTCTTCAATGACGGCCTCACGCGCCGTCAAGCGCTGCTCTTGTTCGTCGACAAAGCGTACAGCAGAAACCAGGAGGAAACGCAGTTGCTGGCAGTCAGCAATAGAAGCTCTCACACAATCTAATGCCAAGTTTGTCGATTGAGCCACACCTGATAGGTGCTCCTCTAAACGCGATTCAGCTAGCGATAGTAGGCAATGTAGCGGGGTGGCGGGTTTGCTACGACGGTACTCCATGTAGAGCGGTCACCATTCCGAATAATGTCGTTCACCCACATGCTCCAGACAACGGATGCCGCCATAAACGTAGTCCCCCATTTCTGTCTGAGAGCCACCAGCACATCTCGCACTGAAGACTCTGCTGCAGCGCCAGCACGGTCCGTCTTCTCGGGCAAAATACATGCCTTCATGAACTCGTCCCGATCTTTTTCCGACGCAATGGCCATGCCATACTCATAAATCATGAGCGCCACCGTTGTTCCTCGCGTTGCCACAAGCCACTGGTTCCATGCCTGGCGAAACTTGGTGGAGTCTACTACACGTTTCTTCACCTTGAACTGCACAATTTTAGCCCACTCTGCGAACTGAAGAGTCACCACACTCCATACTACGTCAGTCTTGACTGCATGTTTCTCCACTCGACCAGAAAACATTTCCCAAACAGACTCCATAATAGCGTTGAATGACCGTCCATTAAAACAGCATCACGCAGTGTTTCAGCTGACAAATCACGCTGATTAATGGACGTCTTCACAATGGGCCGCACGAGTAGTTGATAACGATTGTCAGGGGGTGTTGCAGCTGCTGGCGCTGCCGGTGCAGCATCTTCTGTCACCCCTGTGGCTACATGGTTCACCGAAACAGAATTTGGTGCTGTTGCATCAACAGAATCATCCACAAGCCCCGAAGTTTCCCGTGCCCCTGGAGCCTCTGTACCTGGTACTGGTGCAGCAACTTGATCCAAAACATTCACTAACGCCGTTGACGCCTCTGAAGCAGCGGCTTCAGTCATCAGCTTGACCCGCCGGGGCGGCTTGAGCAGGTACTGTAGCAGGTTCAGTTCCCGAGATACTTGGTTACCTTGGCACTAGAGTGGCCACTTCCTCACGCGTTCGCGGGTGGTCAGAGAGGAAAAGAGGGTCCTCTTGGAGTGGATCGAATGATGCTCGATTTGGCGGACGATATGGAGATGCACGTGGTGCGTGGCCACGCCAGAGCGGTGAGCGTAGCGTCGTCCCTGGGGTGCCGTCAGGGCGCGCACTTGTCATGATTGAAGATGGCGAGTCAAAGGTTTATTCTGTATTAGCGTCAAAATGCATTCTGTATGATAGGCTGCATGATTGGGTGCGCTATTGGGCTGATCGTGTCTCTCAGACGCCCGCGGAAATTGCGAATAGAACGCACAATAATTTAGTTTTGATTGGATGAAACGCTTAGGTTGAATGCGCTTGATTTGTTAAAATTATCCAAAACATTACTTTTTCGCCTATCATTTCCGCGCGCACTGTACCTAAGTATACCGACGACGATGCCGTGGAAAGTGCATCCGCTAGTATCATTACAGAATCACATAAGATTAAATACGACGAAGAAGAACTCACACTCTAATATCACGTTGAGGGTATCAAAAGTAAACATTTAAAAAAAAAGTACCTGGACATGTAATAATGACGTCGTATTTTAAACTCTTTCGTTAATTCAACATAATAAACGATGTCTGAAAAATGGCGTCGTATTACGCAAGTTGACGACCAATCGTGATGATTCAAGCGCTCAAGGCACCGCTACAGCCTTGTTAAGATAGCACGTATTCGAACACCACAAGATAAATCTAGTGTTAAAGAGCAGGAGCTAATTATATCGCACTTCAAACCCGTAATATGCATGATAAAGAAACATCAGAAATATTATAGGACTTATTATTTATGACAGAGCATTGAGAACAGAACAATGTATTCGAAGCAACATTTGCACACACTAACGCTGTTACATGAAATACATCAACGCTATTTCCAGTTCTCCCAGCCTAAAGCAAAGCACCCTAGTTTCCTTTTCCTAAGGCTGGAAAGAATTGTCATTATTTCATTAGAAAAGCTATTAATACTAGGAAAACCTTTAGGGATGGACAGCCCTCAACGGCTTAATTCCAGGGTACTGCGTAACTCGCTCGATGTTATCTCACTCAACATTTAGCCGACCTCAAAATGTAAGCTGAACGTCGAGAAAAAGTAGCATGTTTAACATATTTTGGCGTCAGGTTGTCCATATCTGATAGTTAAGGGCTATCGGCA
>NW_008648994.1:1733920-1736844 GCF_000247585.1 Phytophthora nicotianae INRA-310 | reverse complement strand
TGAAGGTACTCGACCAACGAGTTGCGTTGCGCATGACGGGCGCTAGAGAGGTCACCTTGCGAAGGGCAGCACGACACTTGATGGTGCTCAGGTGCTTCATGAGCGCGTGTATCTTGGCCAACATGGGTTCATGATCAGCCAGATACGCGTTCACCGCCAGCTGAAAACGGTGATTCGCACAGCCAATGAAAGGCAAAGCTCCAACTTTTCGGCCAACAGCCTGGTTGACGGAACAATTATCACCAATCATAAAAGAGCACGGACTCCCAAGGCTTGTTGAAGGTTGATAACGTGTCCGCTATCAGGTCAAGCAAGCTTTGAGCGCCGAGGTCTTCTTCATCGCCCAGAGGGCAAAATGCGAGCAAGACAAAGCGGCGTGACACGCATTGAATGCTCTCATCATAGCCAGGCTTCCTACCCCCCACGTTATTCACAGAAGCATCATGGTACACAGCCATGATCGCAATGAAGTGGCGACCACCACTCGACCAGCCGTCGAGAACCAACCCAAACTTCTCAGGAAGCTTGGCAGCGATGACGTCGCGCACGTATCCGTAGAGGAGGTCGATGTGTCGTTGCAACGTTGAGGCAGCCATAGGCACCATGGAAGCATTCTTACGAACCAGAGCTCGCTCGCAAAAGCTTACTGGCATGCGGTCCAGCACACACCACTCGATCGAGCGGAAAATTTCGTTGGTCCGTTGGTCGGCCATGGTGAGCCCCAGCGGGTTGCCGCGCCGGAAAGCAGCTTTAGCCAGTCGCGGGTAGTCAGGATGCATCTTCAGGAGGTGGTGCATCTGGTTTGTGTAGCCGTTGCCTTGCTTGTAGATCTTGCCGCACACACAGCATTTTGCCTTGTTGGGTGTTTCCTCGGTGAAAAGTAACGAACCGATGTCCTTGTTCGTGAAATTCATGGCGACGAGTCTGGGGACTAGAGCGAAAGGGGGCTGGAGAGTTGTTGGGATGACTGCAAAAGGTCGAATGAGCTGAGGAGATTGCACAAGGCTCGTAAAGTCTCTTTCGAGGTGGTGGCAACCAGTAGTTTTGGTGGACAGTATTAACCCTAGAATAACTGATAAAATGCTGAAAAAATGCTTGCATTTTTACTCGCTCCTCAATACATTATTGCATTCCCAATATGCAATATTATTCAATACGATAATTCAAATCGCAGAGGCCTGGCTATCGGTCTTTGGTCGCGAACAGGATTGCTAGCCACACATTTTCTCTTTGTGTGTGTGTGTGTGTGTGTGTGTGTGTGTGTGTGTGTGTGTGTGTGTGTGTGTAGAAGTCTAACCTACTTGGACTCGCGACGACTTGACATCTGCCGTGCATCCGGCGGGGGCATTTCGTGAGCCAAAAGAGAAGAAGATTGGCTACTCTGTCGCTTTTAAAGGCTATTCCATCATACTAGAAACGTTACCGAATTAAAGCAGTATAATCTAGCCCGGAAGGCAGCCTAAACACAGATTATCGAAGCTCAAACACAGATTATCGAAGCTCCAAGAGGAAGTACCTAGAGAAAAGCTAACAGATAAAATTTTTGCGGAATCCGTTCATCCTTGCTTTTTTCTCTCGGTTTGACCCAGTTTTACCCTTACAGATCGTATCGCACTGCGAGCCGTTGAAGCCTGCGAAGCAAGCATTGCCACTCAAAGATCGATACAAGGCTACCTCAAAACATGGTCTACTTGCACGCGCCGCAGGGTCACCGCACTAGCAAAATGGTTGGAAGAGCAAGCTGAGATTATAAATACTTTAATCTAGAACCCAACATCTATAAAACTACGCGCATGATCTATTTCGCCGCGGCATTTGGCGCTGATTCGGCCCGTGAACAACCTACGAGAGCTTGCTAAAATGTACAACCATAAAGATTCTATGTATGTATTGAAAAATATCTGGAAAATATCATTTTATACCCAATCGAATCGGCTTATAATGCTTCCAGCAATCTGATTCGTTCTATTACCACACGGAATTAGCCCCTCGAATGCATTTTGGGACTTGTGCTGCAAGTCAAAGTTGTTGGGTTGTCG
The DNA here is from genome assembly GCF_000247585.1 of Phytophthora nicotianae INRA-310. NCBI lineage: Eukaryota > Oomycota > Peronosporomycetes > Peronosporales > Peronosporaceae > Phytophthora > Phytophthora nicotianae. The sequence goes on along the minus strand of NW_008648994.1, from coordinate 1,734,805 downwards.
ATCTTCAAGGAGTGTGGCTATTGGAGCCGTTTTTTTTTCTGTTTTATATAGTCTGTATCCCATAGTACCAGAACATGTTGTTGTCCTTCGGTCCGCTAGTATCTTGGTGGAGTCTGCAGAATAAGGGTTCTACTAACTAGATAATGTTGTACTAAGTACAGTCAACTACGAAGATTCAATGTATTTGCTTGTGTTGTCTACGTTTTAATTACAGTAAGTGAGCTGCGCACGGATTGCACTTTTGATAATTAGTATCCGCTTCGATTTCCCATTTACCAAATTTGGTATGCTGTTACATGTACACTGTACTCATCGATAATCTGCCTGGATAAGCTCTCAGAAAAAAGCAAAAGGTTGTACCACTATCAGCCGCTTTTAATTAAGCTTACAAAAAAAAACTTGTTTCCCTACGATCCAAGGCGTTATAGATAATATGGCTGTAAAACTTACAACCACGAATGTGTAAATACTACGATCACGTTAGGACTGATCAGAATTTCATTTCGTGAAATCTTTTGCTATTGACACTACGCGAAATATTAATGTAAAAAAAGCAATTATTGCTATAAAAATACTTCAAAGCATTAATAGAATATAGAATGGATTCCTTCAAATCTTAAAAAAAAAACTGAAGAAAAATCCGAGAACTTCAGTACCCGATATTGGTAAACCATGTATCCAGGAACATCCAGTTTGAGTAAGTTTCAGTGCTACGGCCAACCAACTTGAATACGGCATGATAAATGATCAATATTCTGGATTTCGGTACATGGATTTAAATGACCATAGTGAAAGCAAGTTTATTCACTTTTAGCTAATATGTGACCAGCCTAGAAATCTGTCGAAGGGGGTACCTCAACAGAAGTGAGAATCTGTCGGAACCTG
>NW_008648994.1:1729670-1731935 GCF_000247585.1 Phytophthora nicotianae INRA-310 | reverse complement strand
AGATCTTGGTTAGACGTTGACCACGCTTTACAGGATCAAAGGGTAAGGTAATAATAGTTGTCTATAGCACTTCAGAGCACAGTCCATGCCCCACTCTGCGGCTTGACGGATAGAAGTAATGACGCTGCTCATTGCAAACAAACTAATTCTGCAATCATGCAGCAGCAATCACGCGCAGCAAATGCAGACGCAGCAGCAAATGCTACAGCAGCAGGTGCTAATGCATCGTTCGCAGAAGAAGAAGGGCAATCCTCCATCATTCAACGGGCAAACAACTGATGACCTAGAATTATGGATCTTCAGTACTGAGAAGTACTATGCCGATTGCCAATAGGACATGGACGGCAACACGTCCGTGTTCGTGGACATGATATTTGCCAACCTTGGCCCCACAGCCAAAACCTGGTTCCGCGACTTTAAGATGTCGCTCGGAAACCGGCCAGCAACATGGGCCATTTTTAAGGCCAAAATTCGTGAGAGGTTTCGCAACAGCGACTTCGAGCACAAGGTGCTATCCAAGTTGCGCCAGCTTCGACGCACAGGGTCCCAGCAAGAGTACACGACGCGATTCCTGCACTTACTCTCGCAGTTAGACCAAGACGTTCCTGAATTCGTCAAACGTTGGTACTACCAACAGCACTTACCAGAAGACGTCAGCAGCTTCATCTCTCAACATGTGCTGAAGACGCTGCAGGACGTTATCGAGCTCACTCACCGCTACGCTGACTCCCGCCCGGCCAAAACCGCAGCGCCAGGCTTCAACAACCGAAAGAACGAGGCCAAAACAGCAAGCGCCAATGGTGGCCAAGGAAACAATACGAAGCCACCTGTTACTGCAAGTCCCTCTGGAGAAACGAAGCAGGCGTCCACAAACGCCTCCGGCCGAGTGTGTGATTATTGCGCCAAGCCTGGTCACACACGCGCCGTCTGTCCCAAGCTCAAGGCGGACGAGCGGGCCAATCAACCAAAACACTAGACGGCTCGGTGGGGTGGCAACCCACTGAGCTTACAACAGTAGTCAAAGATGGCAGAACTTTGGCTACGGTGGCCCCGTCGAAGCGACTTTGTTATCATTCAGATGATGGCAAGTCGCGTTCGACAAATCTATACTGCTATTTGACTCAATTGGGGCGCATTCTAGACGCTTCGGTTGAGATGTTCATCGACAACGGTGCTTCTTTCAATGCGATAGCACCGCAGGTGGCACATCGCTTGGGTCTTAAGGTGAATTCACACAAAAAGCCTCTCCGTATAACTATCGGCAACAACCAGCGGATCGCGATTCCTCGGAAAACTGTAAATTTGACGTTGGAGATGGATGGATTTGCTCCGTACATAACGGATGCTTTCGTGATGGAGATTCCGGAAGGTAAACACGTCCTACTAGGTATGCCATGGCTTGTAGATGTTAATCCCGACATCGATTGGAAGTCGCGGGCGGTCAGTTGTCGTGGAAATACAGCGGCGCTCTCGTTCACGCAGTGCGTGCGAGCCACCCCAGCTTGCCATATTGGTGGCAGGCGACGTGGAATGGGACGTCGATCGGTTGGACGTTCTAATCACGAGGACACGCTACGTTACTACACAGCAGACACTTATGAGGCAAAGCATGGCGAGACAAAGGTGATCAGTGCTAAGCATTTTCGGAAGATGAAGAGCGCTGAGGGTGATTTCTGCTTTATGATTCAGCTGGAGCTGCCGTCCGATAAAGCTAAACGACAGGCTTCCAGTGACTGGGACAATCTTAAAGGGCACGTCGCGGAATCTGTATTACTCAAGTATAAGGATAAAGTGTTTCGGTCTCAGCTCCCACGTGTTCCACCCACTCGCTCAACGGATATCGAGGCCGAGATCGAACTGGTGGATGACAACCCCATCGTTCGTAAACAATTCCGACTTAGTAACGACATGAAGGCAACCATACGTGAATGGACTGATGAAATGCTCAGGGCTGGTATCATTCGCCCTTCAACGTCGGCGTTCTCATCCCCGACGTTTTGCGTGCGCAAGCCCGTTGGCTGGAGAAGCGTGCATGATTTTCGTGCGATTAATGCTAGGCTGCGCATTCCAGCGATTCCTGCGCCACGAAAGGAGGATATTTACGACGCGATGGCGGGCTCACACTGGTTTTCGGCAATGGACTTGCTATGGGGATTGTTTCAAGTCAGACTTCGGGAAAAGGACATCCCATACACGGCATTTTCAACGCCTGATGGACTGTTTGAGTACTTAGTGACACCGATGGGGCTGGCGAGCAGCCCAGCT
>NW_008648994.1:1727304-1729570 GCF_000247585.1 Phytophthora nicotianae INRA-310 | reverse complement strand
CAAGCTCAAGGCGGACGAGCGGGCCAATCAACCAAAACACTAGACGGCTCGGTGGGGTGGCAACCCACTGAGCTTACAACAGTAGTCAAAGATGGCAGAACTTTGGCTACGGTGGCCCCGTCGAAGCGACTTTGTTATCATTCAGATGATGGCAAGTCGCGTTCGACAAATCTATACTGCTATTTGACTCAATTGGGGCGCATTCTAGACGCTTCGGTTGAGATGTTCATCGACAACGGTGCTTCTTTCAATGCGATAGCACCGCAGGTGGCACATCGCTTGGGTCTTAAGGTGAATTCACACAAAAAGCCTCTCCGTATAACTATCGGCAACAACCAGCGGATCGCGATTCCTCGGAAAACTGTAAATTTGACGTTGGAGATGGATGGATTTGCTCCGTACATAACGGATGCTTTCGTGATGGAGATTCCGGAAGGTAAACACGTCCTACTAGGTATGCCATGGCTTGTAGATGTTAATCCCGACATCGATTGGAAGTCGCGGGCGGTCAGTTGTCGTGGAAATACAGCGGCGCTCTCGTTCACGCAGTGCGTGCGAGCCACCCCAGCTTGCCATATTGGTGGCAGGCGACGTGGAATGGGACGTCGATCGGTTGGACGTTCTAATCACGAGGACACGCTACGTTACTACACAGCAGACACTTATGAGGCAAAGCATGGCGAGACAAAGGTGATCAGTGCTAAGCATTTTCGGAAGATGAAGAGCGCTGAGGGTGATTTCTGCTTTATGATTCAGCTGGAGCTGCCGTCCGATAAAGCTAAACGACAGGCTTCCAGTGACTGGGACAATCTTAAAGGGCACGTCGCGGAATCTGTATTACTCAAGTATAAGGATAAAGTGTTTCGGTCTCAGCTCCCACGTGTTCCACCCACTCGCTCAACGGATATCGAGGCCGAGATCGAACTGGTGGATGACAACCCCATCGTTCGTAAACAATTCCGACTTAGTAACGACATGAAGGCAACCATACGTGAATGGACTGATGAAATGCTCAGGGCTGGTATCATTCGCCCTTCAACGTCGGCGTTCTCATCCCCGACGTTTTGCGTGCGCAAGCCCGTTGGCTGGAGAAGCGTGCATGATTTTCGTGCGATTAATGCTAGGCTGCGCATTCCAGCGATTCCTGCGCCACGAAAGGAGGATATTTACGACGCGATGGCGGGCTCACACTGGTTTTCGGCAATGGACTTGCTATGGGGATTGTTTCAAGTCAGACTTCGGGAAAAGGACATCCCATACACGGCATTTTCAACGCCTGATGGACTGTTTGAGTACTTAGTGACACCGATGGGGCTGGCGAGCAGCCCAGCTGCGTTCAACCGGCTCATGCAGACTATCTTCAGCGACCAGTCCAAGTTCTGCCGTGCCTATTTTGATGATTTGTTCGTTTTTACGAAGAACGTCGACATCGCCGAGCACCTGGATGCACTGGATAGGGTGCTACAACGCTGCGCCGAGGAGGAACTTTACGTGAAGCTGGCCAAGTGTACGTTTTGCTCTGCGGAGATACCGCGCTTGGGTGATTTTTTTCCGGGCGTGACGGTGTTCGAATGGACCTTGACAAAGTTCGCATCATTCGCGAATGGCCTGTTCCTAGTACAAAGAAGCAAGTTCAGTCCTTCCTTGGTACATGTGTGTACGTCTCGAAGTTCTGCAAGAATTTCGCAGAATTGGCAGCTCCACTCACTGACGCAACCCGAGGTAAATCTGCCCACGAGAAGGTTACTTTCTCTCCAGACCAGCTCGAGTGCTTCCCCAAGCTGCAATCTGTTTTGACTTCACCGCCAGTACTTGCACATCCCGATTTTTCTCGCGACTTCCACGTGCGTATGGACGCCAGTGACTTTGCGGTAGGTGGCTATCTGTTTCAAGTCGACGGTGAGGGCAACGAGCAAATTATCGCATTTGGTGGACGAAAAATGACGTCGGCAGAACTGGTGTATCCCACCCGAGAAAAGGAACTCTTGGCTGCACTACATGCCATGAGGACCTGGCGGGTTTATCTCCTAGACCGACCATTTTACATCAATACGGACCACAAAACATTGCAGAGTATCCTCGAACAGAAAACGTGTTCTCGAAGGCTCGCACGTTGACTGAACGAGCTCGGGATGTATCGGCCTATTTTTCGCTGGATCCCTGGAGATACAAATGTGATCGCTGACATGGTTTCTCGTAATCCATCCTTCCATCCCACATAGTCAGCTCACTTCGTGTCCCTAGCAGATTTACTGAGGCAACTGAC
>NW_008648994.1:1722456-1723834 GCF_000247585.1 Phytophthora nicotianae INRA-310 | reverse complement strand
GACAGACTGAGAAAAACGAACCATTTTGTTTCGGACTACCTGCGCGCATTTGTGGATCCTCGACACAACAACTGGGACGACTTACTTTCGCTGGCAGAATTTGTGTACAATGCACGTGTCCATTCCAGCACGGGCATGTCGCCTTTTGTGGCCGATATCGGGTACAACCCTCGCTCCGTCGCTGATTTGGCCATTCCTTCATCCGCGGGGCGTTCACAAGCAGCTCTGCAATTTGTACAACACCAACAAGTTGTTTTGCAACAGTGCAAGGACTCACTTGAGCAGTCTCAGGCGTCAATGAAGTATTTTCATGACCGCAATCGTCCCGACTACAAGTTTGCTCCCGGTGATCAAGTTCTTCTTGATACTACTCACCTCGACCTGCCTCATCTTGGCGTTTCCGGCAAGCGTAAACTCGCTCCACGATACATCGGCCCATATCCCGTGTTGAAGCTTACCACACCGGATACCTACCGGATTCAGTTCCCACCCGGACTCAAGCTGCACGATGAGTTCCACATTTCTTATCTCCGACCGTACGAGTTCGACGCCAACCCACGACGGCTGAACGATGTTCCCCGACTACTTACACGTGATGGCCACGAGGGATTTCAAGTGCAGCGTATCCTAGATCGTCTTGCGCGGAAAGGTATTGTTCAGTACAAGGTCCGTTGGTACGGTCGTGACAACAAGGATAACTGGGAGCCGGAGTCCGAGTTGACACAAGCAAGCGGGCTTATCGCCAATTTTCTACAAGATCAACTGTCAACTTCGCGTAGATTGCGCTCCGGTGACCTCTGACTTGTTTCGGAGGAGCGACTGTCATGATGATGCCCCCTCCTGACTCCAGCATCTACTTATACAACCTTTTTCCAAGCCTTCACTCCCCGTTTCGCTCTACTCTTCAACCAGACGTAGATCGTATTCATGATGTGCTTGAAGTTGCGTTCATAGTTGAGGTTTAGCTACAGTGCAGATGCTTTCCTTCTCTTTGCTTAAACACTCAATTCATTCTCATTTTTTCCTGCTACAACTCAAGTCAAGTTCCTACGACTACAACTCAAGCGGAAACAAGTGCGTCTCCACAACTTCGTGACACTCTTTTAGCGGCGTAATGATTCTCGCATCATTTAATCGCTTACAAGAAAGGCAGAATCGGTGGCGCAGCGATCACCCTCCATCGTCAAAGTTGTGTTAGCGAGCCGATCTTGCAGGCGCCGGCTCATTTCACCGTCATTCCAACAACCAGGATGATTGTGGCGCCGCCAAATTAGCGTGCCGTCAAAACCATAGCAGAGAACACCAGTCACCTTCACAGAATGAAGCCAACCTGCACTAGTACAACAAATGTCAACATAATTTTCAACTAATACAAAAT
>NW_008648994.1:1718358-1720021 GCF_000247585.1 Phytophthora nicotianae INRA-310 | reverse complement strand
TAATTTTCAACTAATACAAAATCGACCTGTAACTTTACCATTGTAAAATGCATTTTGGTTGTCGCTTGCGGTTGGAGACTGTACCGGAAAGTTCTTGCCGTCCGCTACGCAGAAACATCCTTTTACAAGCGGTTCTTTACAGGCCACCTTAGTGGTCCATTCTTCTGTTGAGTAAAACTAGGCCATCGGATTTGTGCTGCTGGTAAATCCCTCAAAGTCTTCTCCAACGCTGTTTTAGCTTTCAAAATTACCTATGACATCGTTGACGGAGGAGTATCAAACAGTTCACACAGTGTTTTTATTATTTTCGCTGGCAGCCGTATACAGTGCGGGCAATAATTATACAAACGGTACATTTTTTTTGCTTTTCGTCGAATAGAAAGTTCGGGTTGGACTGAAAATAATCAACGCTGCTTAGCATTTGGAATCGAATGGTGGTCGCCATTCTTCAATCGGAGCCGTACTCGCCAAGCTACAGAAAATAACGCCAAACCAGCCCGGAAAAAATATACAGACAACGGCGTATAATGCGTTTTGTAAGGCTCTAGAGCGTGGGTTTGACGTTTGTTTTATTTCTGTGTTATGTATAGACATAGTGGAGTTAGGCAAGGCATTGGCAAGTTCTAGGAGCATGTGTGGCCATGCCACGGGGCAATACATTCTCGGACCACGAGCAGGGCCAAATGATCTTCGGGACAATGGATGGAGCCTCCAAGACATCGCTAAGCGCTTAAACCGTTCTAAAGCTGGCATGTACCAATTCTTACGCAACCCTGTGGAATGCAATTCGATACGACGCTCAGGAAGGCCTCCTAAACTGACACCTCAAGCTTCACGTCGTCTACTGCGAGCCGCCCACACGGGTAAATACAGCTCCACACAGCTGCAAAAGAAGCTTGACTTGCCCATAAAGCCAAGGCGGGTTAGGGGGATTCTTCACGCTACCTCTACACTGAAACAAAAGAAGCGGCAGCGCCAGCCGCTGCTTTCAAAAGCACACAAAATTGCTCTGGTGGAGTGGGCGATGCCGCGAGCAAGATGGACGGAAACATGGAAATGTGTCGTGTTTAGTGATGAAAAGAAGTTTAATCTGGATGGACCTGACGGGTTTCAGTATTACTGGCATGACCTACGGACGGAAGAACAAGTCTATTCGAAGCGTCACTCTGGAGGTGGTTCTGTGATGGTATGGGGGGGGGGGGCATTTTCATCGCGTGGAAAAGCAAAGTTAGCCGTACTTACTGGCAAGCAAACCAGCGTCAAATACGTACAGACATTGGAATCGCATCTACTACCATTTACAGCCCAGAATCATCCACGAGCATGCTTCTCCCAGCAAGATAACTGTTCCATCCATACATCGAACCATACGAAGACGTGGCTTGACGACCAAGCTTTTGCTGTTCTACCGTGGCCTGCGCTAACCCCGGACTTAAACCCAATCGAGAACGTATGGGGGAAGCTTACTAGGCTGGTTCACGATGGTGGGAGGCAGTTTCAGACGAAAGAAGAGCTCACACGGGCAATTTTGAAAGTGTAACGGGGTTACACGCAAGTGGCTACATGTAGCCACTTGATTACGACAATGGGTTTCACATTGGTGTGAGATACACCAATGGTTACATTTGACAGACCACTGGTCTGTGTGCATTTAGACTTCCTA
>NW_008648994.1:1708384-1716778 GCF_000247585.1 Phytophthora nicotianae INRA-310 | reverse complement strand
GTGTTTGTTGGCTAAAACATTACTTGTGTATTAAGCAATTGAAGACATGAAAGTAATCACAGCTAGAAATCGAACTGTTTTTAGCTTGAGAGCTTAAAAGTTCTCGACCTGTGTTTTCTCTCGAAGCAAGTTATCCGGGTAACCTATCAATCGACGGAGAATCATTTCGGGGAGTTGCAAGTGTAAATTGTCCCAAATTATACTTTTTTTTAAGAAATGTAATAAAAAAAAAAACGGGAAAGTGTTTTTTTTTTTAACAGAAACAAAAGAGTTTCTTTAGAAAAAAAAGCACTTTTATGTGAGTATTTGTATCTTACCTAAATTTGCTCATTTTTTTGCTGGGCCCAAAACCTAATTAGTAAGACATGACTCAAAAACGCCATCTAAAAACTGAGGTGTCAACAATGAGCTCTTCACCTGAATCCACTGCGGTCTCCGAGGGCATCGCCTCAGTACCCGACACTAGCTCGTCTATCCCTATAGAAGGCATTGCAACGCTACTAACCGTGGGGTTGGGACTATTCTACTGGTTCTGCTTCCGCCCAGGACGCATTCGCTCCCCCACTTCACCCCCCACCAATGCAGAACGATTGTCTGCAGCATTCATGAATGAGCGTTTTGCTGTGTTTGTGGAGCACGAAATATCTGCAAATGAGGCGGCGCTATTCGTGGCGGATGGAGGTCGCATCGAGCCGTTCCGAGCGCTATATGACGCGCTCCGAGTTCCACTCCACGTCGTGGACTTGACACGGATAGCTGGTGGTTCAAAAGTGCTGGTAGCTCTGCACGAGACGTACGCGGGACAGGTCGAACACGAGTATTTATTTGTCAGAGGACAGTTGGTGGGGGGACTGAAACAGCTGCGTGGTCTCTTGATTGACGGACAGAAGGAACAGCTTGGAGAAAAATGTGACTGGAGTCACGTTCGAGTTGATAGGAAAAGTAACACTGGCTTCATGATTCTCAGTACAATGAACGGCTTTCAAGGCGTTGAGGAGGTTGAGGAGAAGACTGTCAACTTGGAGACGAGACCGCTGCGTACGGTGGAGGAACTTCGCACTTTTGACCCGATGACACTTGTGGGGTGTTGTGTGCCAATTGCATCTTGCTCCAGGAAGCAACGCAGACGCAGTAAGCTGCTTGTGTGCCATGACATGAAAGGAGGATACCTGGAAGACAGATTCATACAGGGATGCGACGACTTTGATGCGTATCGATTCTATCAGTGGGATCTGGTGGACTTGTTCGTGTACTTTGGACATGCGCTAGTGTGTCCACCACCCAGCGGGTGGATCGCTGCCGGCCATCGTCATGGTACCCGTGTTTTAGGTACTTTTCTGACTGAAGGTGATGAAGGTACAGAGTTATGCAAAGAACTGTTTCAAGATGCTCAATCAGCCGAGGTAAGCTCCCGATACGTGCTCTACCGAATGACCACCTAGCTCACTAATGCTACTACATTTGTACGCAGATGTTTGCATCAAAATTGGCTGCTATTGCTTGGCACGGTGGCTTCGATGGATGGCTGATTAACGTGGAAAACGACGTTCCTGCTGAGCTTGTGAGCAATATTGACGTGTTTCTGCGCACTCTCCGCAAGGGCATGCAGCTTCAAAACCCACTGGCACAAGTCGTGTGGTATGGCAGTCTCTCTAGATCGGGTAAACGCAGTTCATACGCTCGTTTGGACGAATCTAGCAGCGAGTTCTTCCGTAACGTCGATGGCTTCTACGTTGACTACGGCTGGACACTTGACGACGCGAAATTCTCAGCTGCTTTTGATCTAGATCGTCGTTACGATATCTTCATGGGTATCGATGTGTTTGGAAGACACGGCATGCTTGGAGGTGGGAAAATGAAGTGTGGCGAGCCGCTTCGTCTGGCGTGGAATGCAGGCGTGTCTGCTGCAGTCTTTGCCCCTGGATGGACTTACGAATGCTACCAGCATGAGGTACAACAAGACTTTGTCGTTGTCGAGAACCGCTTTTGGAGTACTGTACGGGAGAGCTGGAAAGGGAAGAGTCCGTGTTATGATGCGTTGGGGGGACAGAATTGCCTCTACACTGCATTTAACATTGGTCGTGGCGTGGGTGTCTGGACGGAGGGGAAGCGTGTGGGGACTTCAACATGGTCCAACATGACAGAGCTGGACATCCAGCCAGACCAGGCGCTGCATGTTGGTAAAATCGTCACTACTGCTACGGGGTCTATGCAGGCTGTTATCTCGCACGATACAGCCCTCCACGGAGGTGCAAGCGTGCAATTACAGGTAAGACCGGATAAGTGTTCATGGTAGTGTGCTGCTTCGTACTAACCTGATTTTACTGCATCATAGGGCCAATTAGTTGGACGGGAAAAATCGTATTTCAAGCTCTTCGACGTGGATATTGAGTTCTCGCCACGCCGCGTTATGGAGATTTCATACACGACAGCAACACGCGAGGAATCAGTGTGTCTACTAGTGTTGACAGTGTGTCCGGGTCTGGATCGTGCTACACATTACGTGATCCTACGCTCCGTGGACGACTCGGGGCCGGACTCTGGGGATAATCGAGTGGACCTTAAGAAAACGCTGTCAACGGTTGCGAAGGCCTCATTGGAGAAGCATTTTTACTTGCCAGTCTCCACTGAGGTTTTCGACATGGAAGGTGTCAATGCTGAAGCTGTGCAAGGTATCACCTCTGATGGCTGGTGCAAGAAGACGTATCGTCTAGGAGGGCAGCTTTGGGATCAGAAACATATTGTGGAAATTGGCGTATTGTGCACCAAGAAAATTAGGAAAGTCTCCGGTGAGCGCAAAGACTATTTGGCTTATATTGGAGAGGTTTGTGTGGTTGGTAACAGTGGCAAACCTGCCGTGAAGGCGGCCCACCGAGATATACACAGCCAGCCAAGATGCTGCGAGAACGCGAGGATCACGTCTTTCAAGCGCAACGATGCTGAGTCGGTATCTTTTGGAGTGCAATGGAATTTTACAGCGGATGGAGAGCTTGTGCGCTATGTGTTGGTGTTTACCTGCATCGACAACGGTGAGCGGATTTTCGTGGGTAAAAGCTTTGACAATTTCTTATGGTTGGACAAGCACGCATGGCAACGACGAGAGCGAGCCACGTCATCTTCGTCGCACGCATCGACTCGCCTCACGATTGAGCTGCGCAGTGTATCATGGGCCGGACAGAGTAGTACTTGCGTTTGCCAATTGCATTTGGAAGAGTAAAGTGCTAGAGAGCTTCGATACTCCAACCTTGAGTCAAGTTAACAACTGAAGCAAGAAAAAAAGATGTAGCGATCAGTGCCGCCGCAATTTTAGAGACTGTCATTGGTTGACGCGGATAAGAACGATGTTCTGAACTAGCTTTCTCGAACATACCGGTATGCGAAGCTACCCCCGTCTCATTGAGCACTTCTGCTAGTTACCGCTGAGTTTACTCGCTCGCTTCATCGATTACGCGTGACTGGTTTAACGAGTTTTGTCACATGTCAAAACTGAACCAAGACGGGGCAATCACTTCAACGTCACTGGTGACGCGCAATCCCGCTGTACTCAGATTGCGCGCCAAAGTCCCGCGAAATCAACAGCAACTTGTTGACGCGCGACACCGATTGCGTTGCTCGCTTTTGTTGACTGCAGAAATACTGGTTAAGCTCATTCCGGAATTTGCTCTCGACTTCACAAGCACTTTCCAATCTTCACTCCAATCGTCACAATGGACAAGAAACTGGGTCTGGACTCGGCCGACGCGTTGATGGCTCAGGGCCCCAATGCGCTGCACAGCTACGTCGCTGATAAAGTGCAGGCTGCCATGGGCAAGGCCATGCCTCAAATGGAGGTGCGCTTCAAGAACTTATCCATTTCCGCCAAGGTTTTCGCCTCCAGACACTCGGACCCCAAGTCCCAACTCCCTACACTGTACAACAGCGTCAAGAAATCTGCTGCCAAGATCAACGCCAAGAACCACACAGCCGAGAAAGTGATCCTCAAGAATGCTAGTGGCGTCTTCAAGCCCGGTACAATCACTCTGCTTCTGGGTCAACCTGGCTCGGGAAAGTCGTCACTCATGAAGGTGCTGAGCGGTCGATTTCCACTGGAAAAGAATGTAGCAATCGAGGGTGAGATCACGTACAACGGCGTCCCGCAGGCCGATATCATCAAGCGACTCCCGCAGTTCGCGGCTTACGTGACACAGCGTGACAAGCACTTCCCCACTCTGACTGTCAAGGAGACTCTCGAGTTCGCACATGCCTTCTGTGGAGGTGGCATCTCCAACTGCACAGAGGAACTCCTTTCCAAAGGCACCCATGAAGAGAACACAGCAGCGTTAGAAGCGTTGTCGGCACTATATGCCCACTACCCTGATGTAGTGATCAAGCAACTAGGACTAGAGAATTGCAAAGACACCATCGTGGGCAACGCAATGCTTCGTGGTGTATCGGGAGGAGAACGCAAACGTGTGACGACTGGCGAAATGGAGTTTGGAATGAAGTACATGACACTTATGGATGAGATCAGTACCGGTCTCGACAGTGCAGCTACCTTCGATATCATCAGTACGCAGCGTGGTATCGCTAAAACCCTGCAGAAGACGGTCGTCATTGCTCTGCTGCAACCCTCACCTGAAGTTTTTGAGTTGTTCGACGACGTCATGATCCTGAACGACGGTGAAGTCATGTACCATGGACCTCGCGACCAAGCTGTACCGTTCTTCGAAAGTTTGGGTTTCAAATGTCCTGCAGATCGTGATGAAGCCGACTTCCTTCTAGACTTGGGAACCAACCAGCAGTTTGGTTACGAGGTGGATCTTCCAGCAGGAAAGACCTACCACCCACGGTTAGCCAGCGAATTTGCAGAGATCTTTCGGCGTTCATCCATTCACCAACGGATGCTTCGAGCATTAGAAGACCCACACGAACCTGCACTCCTTGAGAATGTTGGTGCACACATGGACCCAATGCCAGAGTTCCGTCGTGGGTTTTGGGAGAACACCCGAACGCTCATGAAGCGACAGACTATGGTTACTCTCCGCAACACTGCGTTCATTAAAGGACGGTGCATTATGGTGGTGCTGATGGGACTTATCTACTCGAGCACCTTCTGGCAAGTGGACCCCACCGACGTGCAGGTAGCTTTGGGAATAATGTTCCAAGCCGTTCTGTTCCTCGCTTTGGGCCAGGTCTCCCAGATCCCGACGTTTATGGCAGCCCGTGATGTGTTCTACAAACAACGTGGAGCCAACTTCTTCCCGACGGCAGCGTACGTGCTCGCGTGCTCGGTGGCTCAGGTGCCTATGGCTATTGCTGAGAGCGTTATCTTCGGTTCAATGGTCTATTGGATGTGTGGCTTCGTGGCCACTGCTGGGGCTTTCATCTGCTACATGATTCTGCTTATTCTGACGAATCTGGTGTTTTCCTCGTGGTTCTTCTTGCTCACGGCCATGTCCCCGGACTTCCACATTGCCAAGCCGTTCGCGACGTTCACGGTGGTTTTCTTCATTCTGTTTGCTGGTTTCGTTATGGCCAAGAGCACCATGCCCGGTTGGTTCGTCTGGATCTACTGGATCAACCCCATTGCGTGGTGTCTCCGTGGTCTCGCTGTGAACCAGTATCGTGCTGCCAAGTTCGACGTCTGCGTTTATGATGGCGTGGATTATTGCGCCGACTACAATATGAACATGGGCGAGTACTATCTGTCCCAGTACGATGTCCCGTCGTCCAAGGTCTGGGTGTGGGCTGCTATGCTCTTCATGATTGCATGCTATGCGCTCTTCATGGCGTTAGGGTGCTACGTGCTTGAATATCATCGTTATGAGAGCCCTGAGCACACGGTCATCAAGGACAAGGACGAAGAATCTGATGAGAGTTACGCGCTAGTAGCAACTCCAAAGGGTTCTACTACCAGCTCGGCGGAACGAGCAGTTGCGCTCGATATTGGACGTGAGAAGAACTTTGTGCCTGTCACTCTTGCCTTCCAGGACCTATGGTACTCGGTCCCGAAGCCTGGAAGCCCAAAAGAGTCCATTGACTTGCTTAAGGGTATCAGTGGGTTCGCTAAGCCTGGTACAATGACGGCTCTGATGGGCTCATCTGGCGCTGGTAAGACGACGCTGATGGACGTGATCGCCGGTAGGAAAACGGGTGGCACGATCAAGGGCAAGATTCTATTGAACGGCTATGAGGCGAACGACCTGGCTATCCGTCGAAGTACAGGCTACTGCGAGCAGATGGACATTCACTCGGACGCGACGACATTCCGTGAGGCTTTCACGTTCAGTGCATTTCTCCGTCAAGATAGTAGTGTCCCGGACCATAAGAAGTACGATTCGGTGGAAGAAGTTCTCGATCTTTTGGATATGCACGACATCGCAGACCAGATTGTACGTGGCAGTTCAGTAGAGCAGATGAAGCGCCTCACCATAGGCGTTGAGCTGTCTGCACAGCCTAGCGTGCTGTTCCTTGATGAACCGACCAGTGGACTGGATGCTCGTTCGGCTAAGCTGATCATGGATGGTGTTCGCAAGGTGGCAGATAGCGGACGGACCATCGTGTGCACGATTCACCAACCTTCGTCTGATGTGTTTTACCTGTTCGACCACTTGTTGTTGCTTAAGCGTGGAGGTGAGACGGTGTTTGTTGGTGAACTGGGCGAGAAGTGCCGTAAACTGGTGGAATACTTCGAGTCGATCCCTGGTGTCACTCCGTTATCTGACCGATACAACCCAGCCACCTGGATGCTGGAGTGTATCGGTGCCGGTGTAAACAGCGGAGGTCGTAACACGATGGACTTTGTGGAGTACTTTAGGAACAGCCAAGAGAAGCGTATCCTGGACAATGAGATGGCACAGGAAGGAGTCACCGTACCAGCTTCTCATCTACCGGAGATGATCTTCCAGAAGAAACGTGCAGCCAGTTCATGGATACAAGCCAAGTTCTTGACGATGCGCTTCATGCGCATGTACTGGCGTACACCCACGTACAACATGACGCGCTTCGCTATCGGTCTGTTCCTCGCTCTGCTGTTCGGTTTGACGTATGTGGACGTGGAATATGTGAGTTATCAAGGAATCAACGGTGGTGTGGGTATGGTGTTCATGACGACTCTATTCAACGGCATCGTGTCCTTCAACGGTGTTCTACCCATTGCCTCGGGGGACCGTGCTGCTTTCTATCGTGAACGCGCTTCACAGACGTACAATTCGCTCTGGTATTTCGTTGGCTCGACAATCGCTGAGATCCCGTACGTGTTTATCAGCTGTCTGCTTTTCACGGTGATTTTCTACCCGTTAGTAGGCTTCACTGGCTTCGGGACGGGAGTGCTCTACTGGATCAACCTCTCGCTATTGGTGTTGTTGCAGACGTACATGGGTCAACTCTTCGTCTACGCACTACCGAGCGTGGAGGTGGCAGCAATTATTGGTGTACTCATCAATTCGATCTTCTTCTTGTTCATGGGCTTCAACCCTCCGGCCAAGTCCATCCCTAGTGGCTACCGTTGGCTGTACACGATCACTCCTCAGCGATACCCGCTTTCTATCTTGATGGCTCTGGTCTTCTCCGATTGCCCCACAGAGCCCACATGGGATAGCAATCTTGGACAATACGTCAATGTTGGCTCAGAACTCGGTTGCCAACCCGTGACGAACCTCCCAGTGACAATTGACCACATTACGGTCAAGGGCTACGTGGAGTCGGTGTTCGAGATGAAGCACGACGATATATGGAGAAACTTCGGCTACGTCTTTGTGTTTCTCGCCGTCCTTCGTTTGCTCGCGCTGCTTTCGCTGCGTTACATAAACCACCAGAAGAGATGAGCGTCGCTAAACCTTACTCTCACTTTTAGAGAATAGATAACCTTTTTAATTAAAAAAAATCAAAATAAAGTAAAAACTCTGGATCGATAGCGTGGAAATATTTCTGCATTGCAAGACGTTGACTACGTTGATGTTGTTGCGAAAATAAAGTTGAGGTGGCGCGCTGGAATGCACTTCAAAACCCGTACGTGCGTGTCTCGGTATTCGATCTCAAAGAAGAGATACTGGAGACGTCCACGCAGCTGCTTGTTGCTGAAAGCTGTCTCCGTCTTAATCTAGGCGTTCGATGGATACCTCCAGGTCTACGGGTAGTCTCTGCTCGATGTTTTCACTTGGACTTCGTTGCCTTCGAGGAAGTCAGTGGAATAGAATAATATAATGCCACGTACCAACGCGTCGACAACGCAATACATGCACGGTGCCAGACCCGTTTGCCTTGTACTGTAGTACATGCAGTCGTGACTCACGACTCGTTAGCACAGCCAACTTGCTGATTGAGACAGTCGAGTGATCAGAGATCCAAGATCCCTGCACCGTGAATGAATTTACTTGCTCGACGACTAGGCGATCGCAAGTTTTTACATGTAGT
>NW_008648994.1:1642201-1701438 GCF_000247585.1 Phytophthora nicotianae INRA-310 | reverse complement strand
TGTGTGCTACGCGCGTCGTCGAGTAAAAGAGATTCCATCATGCGCACTATCTCGGATCCGTCTTCGTTGCCTGAGGTTTCAGCGAGTTGTAAGAAAATACTGTGTACTTTCGAGGCCAGGTTTTCAGTTGACATTCCTATATAATACTTATTAATATAATATTTACTTCAAGCTGACACAGTGTGCTTGGATTTGTTGCTTCGAGGTGCATGTTGAGCATTCAGACACAAAATCTTTAAGTCATTTGAGTTTGTACATCAGCTTCGGCTAGGATGTAATAACGTCTACAGTACACGATGTTGCAATTACATGTACTACAGTAGTATCTCAACTTGAGATTCTTGTCGACATGTTGCAAACTTTCCATTACAATTGTTTATGGACTCATCGTTATCAAAATACTCAACTTGGATTTTGTATGGTAGCCAGTAATTGAAAAGCCAGCGTCACTTTCGTTTTTCGGTGTTTGTCGTGGCGTCATGATGATTCACCCGGATGAAGCGGCATTTCTGTCTGAGATATCGGAGCTCCTGGGCGATTTCGAGACCCCTACAGCGGCCGAAGCGATCCGTCATGTACCCACAGCGGTAGCTAGTCCTGCGGGGCTGCTGTCCGCTAGTCACCAACTCGTAGCGGAGACGGAGGCGCTGCTCTCGTCCTGCAGCACTCCTTCCTCCGAGGAAAACAAGACTTCACGAAACCAAACATTGGCAGAACGCCGCAAGATACGGAATGCTAACGCAGCCAAGAGGCGACTCAAATATTGCAAGAAAATTGAGAATGAGAGGGAGCTGCTCAAGCAACAAGCGAAGGAGCTAGCGGGCGAACTGGTCGAGCTACAAGCGAAGCAGAGCGAACGTCACGTGGTGACGCCGTCCATGCCTGTGTGGCAAGCCGTCGCCATCCGTCAGCTGCAGAGTCGGCTGAAGGCTGAAGCCGAACGCCGTCGCCTTCGAGAGATCGTTGCAACGCGCACAAAACTCCTTCGAGAGCTTGGCGAGAAGGTGCAACAGCATTTACAGGGGGCACACCAGGAGGATAGAACTGGAGAGGGGACGCCTCTGACAGCAGAAGACAAAACGCTGTTTGAGAAATACCTACAGGATATGGACGTGGCTTACAGCCAGGTGGGCAGTATTCTCACCGCTTGGGGTGTCCTCAATACCTCTCTGGCTTCGTTCCACCCGGATCCGAAGCGGTTGAACGATGGGAATGCGGAATACTACGAGAGTTTGGGTGTACAGTTGACCCCTTTCAATAGTCAACAGACTGGTACTGCTTTGTGGCAATCGATGCGTCTTCGACATCAACAAAAGTGTCGCCTCCAGTATAGAGGTGTATCTGATCCTGAGAACATGCTCGCCGTCAAGTTCCGAGTGGAAGACTCGGATAAACCTGCAAGCTTGGTGATCCGGATTGTGCTTCGAAAGTGGGTTGAAGACGAGCAAGCAGTAATTCTGTGGCGAGCTCATACTCAGGGCGAGGGTGAGCTCAGTCACTTTCATGCGGACGAAACTGGCTGGTCAGTTGTGCGCCCGACTGACGTGAAAACACATAAAGAACTCGGAATGCCGACTGCTATCCTGACCTTCATCCGCTTCATTCCACACGGCGAGGCGGCTGGAGCAAGAGAAGACACAGCTAATATTGAGCAGTTCTTACAACTCGCTGAAACCTCAGGCAACGAAGACGGATCCGAGATAGTGCGCATGATGGAATCTCTTTTACTCGACGACGCGCGTAGCACACAATCTTGTTGCTACAGCGGACGGCCAAACTCATAGAGTTTAGAACCAACAAAGTTTGCACAGCATCCTGATCAACAATGTTTGCACAGCATCCTGATCTGTACACGTACATGTAGATTTCGTGAAACACAGCCACGTCCGACCACCGAGTTACCACTGAGATTTAAGCACATGAACGATCGACACAATACAGTATTGGAGTTGTAAGTTACCATGTAGATTTATTTTGTTCAAAAATTGTGTTTCTAAGGGAGCTGAGCTGCTACTGCTCCCGGTTCTAACATATCTTCTTCACCTTATCTCTTCTGGTGGTTCAGGAAGCGCAGTGACAGCAGTGCCAGCACACGGAACACCGCGATGAAGATGAACACGTAGCCAAATTGCGTCCACATGTCCGAGTGGTACATGCCGAACACTGAGCCCACGTAGTCCTTCACCGTGATGTGGTCGATCGACACTGGCAGGCCCGTCAAAGGCTGGCAACCGAGCTGCGAGCCAATATTTTCGTACGCCTGCGTCGTCTCGTTCCACGTCGGGTCCACATCACACTGTCCAAACACCAGCGAACCAAGGATGGCCAACGGGTAACGCTGCGGTGTGATAGCGTACAGCCACTTGTAGCCGCTCGGGATTGCGTTCGCAGGAGGGTTGAAGCCCATGAACAAGAAGAAGATCGAGTTCATCAGCACGCCGATGATAGCCGCCACCTCCACACTCGGCATCGCGTACGCCAGAAATTGACCCATGTACGTCTGCAACAGGATCAGCAGAGAGATGTTCACCCAGTACAGCAGTGCCGTGCCGAAGCCCGTGAAGCCCACCATGAAGAACCACACGAACGTGAAGATGAAGCCACTCGCGAACACATACGGGATCTCCGCCAACGTCGAGCCCACAAAGTACCACAACGCGTTGTACGTCTGCGCGGCACGTTCGCGGTAGAATGACTCACGCTCCTCGCACGAAATTGGCAAAACGCTGTTGAACGACACGATACCATTGAACAGCGTCGTCATGAACACCATACCCACACCGCCGTTGATGCCCTGGTAGCTCGTGTAGTCACCGTCCAGGAACAGCAGACCGAACACCAGCGCCAACAGGAACGTCACAATAATGCGAGTCAAGTTGTACGACGGCGTGCGCCAGTACATGTCCATAAAGCGACCGACGAGGAACCGGGCCTGCGTCAACGAGTCCGCGGCGCGCTTCTTCGTGAATACCATCTCCGGGAAGTCGGGCGACGGGATCGTCACGCCCTCCTTGGCCAGGTTCGCGTCCAGAATGCGCTTCTCCTCACTCTTCTTGAAAGCCTCCACGAAGTCCGTCGTGCCGGCAGCATGTCCCACACCAGCACCGATCACCTCCAACATCCACGTCGCCGGGTTATAGCCCTTCGGAAGAGGAGCCACGCCGGGGATCGACTCGAAGTATTCCACCAGTTTACGGCACTTCTCGCCCAGTTCACCAACAAACACCGTCTCGCCACCACGCTTCAGTAGCAGCAGGTTGTCGAACAGGTAGAACACCTCCGACGACGGCTGGTGGATCGTGCACACGATGGTCCGTCCGCTGTCCGCCACCTTGCGGACGCCGTCCATGATCAGCTTGGCCGACCGAGCATCCAGTCCACTCGTAGGCTCGTCCAGGAAAATCACACTGGGCTGCGCAGCCAGCTCCACACCGATCGTCAGGCGCTTCATCTGCTCCACCGAACTGCCGCGGATGATCTGGTCCGCGATGTCGTGCATGTCCAGCAGGTCCAGCACTTCGTCCACCGAGTCGTACTTCTTGCTGTCGGGCACGCTGCTGTCCTGACGAAGGAACGCACTGAACGTGAAAGCCTCACGGAACGTCGACGCCTCCGAGTGCACGTCCATCTGCTCGCAGTAGCCCGTGCATCGACGGATGGCCAGGTCGTTCGCCTCGTAGCCATTCAGCAGAATCTTGCCCTTGATCGTGCCACCCGTTTTCCTACCGGCGATCACGTCCATCAATGTTGTCTTTCCAGCACCGGACGAGCCCATCAACGCCGTCACCGAGCCAGGCATCGCAAAGCCACTCACGCCCTTCAGCAGATCCAGACTCTCCTTCGGGTTCTTCGGGTTCGGCACCGAGTACCATAAGTCCTGGAACGCCACCGTCACGGGCGTGAAGTTCTTCTCACGTTCCTTCACTTCAACCACGAAAGCTTCGCCGTCGTTGTGCGACTTGCTCTTCTTCGGGGTCGCCACAAGTGCGTAGCTGCCGGCCTCGTTCTCGTCCACCGTCTTCTTCGCCAGAATCGTGTGTTCCGGACTTTCGTAGCGCTTGTACTCCAGCACCAAGCAGCCCAAGAACATGAACACCACATACGCCACGATCATGAAGATGATACCGTAGATAATCCACGTCTTCGCTGACGGCACGTCGTACATCGACAGGTAGTATTCACCCATGTACATGCCAAAGTCCGAGCAGTAGTCCACGCCCTCGTACACGCACACCTCGAAGATGGACGAGCGGTACTGGTTTACAGCCAAGGCGCGCAGGCACCACGCGATCGGGTCGATCCAGTAGATCCACACGAGCCAGTCGGGCATTTGGCTCTTGGCCACGATGAAGCCGGCGAACAGTACGAAGAACAGGATCGTGATCATGGCAATCGGCTTGGACACGTGAAGGTCCGGCGAGATGGACGCGATGAAGAAGAACCACGCCGCGAACGCCAGGTTCGTCAGCATCAGCATGATCAGGTAGATGATGAACGCGCCAGCCGACGACACGAAGCCGCACAACCAGTACACCAGCGGGCCGAACACGATGGTCTCTGCGAACGCCAGTGGCACTTGGGACACCGAGCACGAAAGCACGTACGCCGCCGTGCGGTAGAAGTTGGCGCCACGTTGTTTGTAGAAGATGTCACGTGCAGCCATGAACGTCGGGATCTGTGAGGCCTGACCCAGAGACAGGAACAACACGGCCTGGAACAGCACACCCAGCAACACCTGGACGTTCACCGGGTCCACATTCCAGAACGTCGACGCGTTAATGAGACCCATGACGATGACCATGAGGCCACGGCCCTTGAGGAACGCCGTGTTGCGCATGGTCACCTTGTTCTGACGCTCCATGAGTGTCCACGTGTTGTCCCAGAATGACTGGTGGAATTCTGGCATCGGGTCGATGTCGTTGCTCACGTTCTCCAGCAGCTCCGGGTCATACGGAGCCTCCAGTGCCGCCAACATGTCGCGGTGGATACTCGAGCGACGGTAGTACTCTGCGAATTCACTTGCCAGACGCGGGTGATGCGCCATGCCCGACGGCAGTGGCACCTCATACTTGTACTGCTGGTTTGTTCCCAGATCCAAAAGGTAGTCGGCCACGTCACGTTCGGGCGGACACTTGAAGCCCAGACTCTCGAAGTGACCCACAACCTGGTCGCGCGGGCCGTGGTACATGACCTCGCCCTCGTTCAGGATGATCACGTCGTCGAACAGCTCGAACACCTCCGGCGCCGGCTGCAGTAGCGCGATCACCACCGTCTTCTGCAGCTTCTTGGCGATGCTGCGCTGTGTCTTAATGATGTCGTATGTCGCCGCACTGTCCAGACCCGTGCTGATCTCGTCCATGAGTGTCACGTACTTCATGCCGAACTCCATCTCGCCAGTCGTCACGCGCTTACGTTCGCCTCCAGACACACCGCGCATCATGCCATTGCCCACGATCGTGTCCTGGCAGTTCTCCAGTCCGAGCTGCTGGATCACCACGTCCGGGTAGTGTGCGAACAGCGCCCGTGCCGCCTCCAGTGCAGCCTTGTTCTCCTCCGGCGTACCCTTGGACAGCTTCTCCTCGGCACGTTTGGACATCTCACCGCCGCAGAAACGGTGCGCGTATTCGAGCGTCTCCTTGACGGTGAGTGTGGGGAAGTGCTTGTCACGCTGTGTCACGTAGGCCACGAACTGCGGCAGGCGACGCATGATCTCGGCCTGTGCCACGCCGTTGTACGTCACGTCGCCCTCGATCGTAATGTTCTTCTCGAGCGGGAAGCGACCGCTCAGCACCTTCATAAGCGATGACTTGCCCGAGCCGGGCTGGCCCAGCACCAATGTGATGGTTCCCGGCTTGAGTACACCGCTGGCGTTGCGCAGGATCTCCTTGCGTACTACGTGTTTCTTGGCCGACAGCTTGGCCAGGCTCTTCTTGGCTGTGTTCCAGAGCGTCGGCAGTTCCGTCTTGCTCTCGTCCTCCTCGACCACCACCACGTCAGCGGTGATCGACAGGTTATTGAAGCGTACTTCCATCTGTGGCATGGTGCGGCCTAGTGCCGCCTCGAAGCGTGTGGCCACGTAGTCGTGCAGCACTTCCGGCCCGTACGCCATGAGCGCCGCGCCGGACTCGTGGCCCGGGGTCCTCTCCTGGTCCGAGGTGGTCGACATACTAGACGACAAACGAACTTGCTAGCTCTGTAGCTGCTGGTCTCTGTGTAATGTGTAAAGTCGATGTCGCGCTCGCTGCGCAAATTCAGGAATGAGTGGGGCGGCACAAGCGCTCTCGCACCGACGAGACAAGACAAGCGGCGACCAAGGGAGTTGCGCATCATCCGCTCATCACACCCGTGCGCGTTGATGCCGAGTCTTGATTGCGCGCACAAGTACTGGAAAAAATGCGGTTGACTCGACAACCCTAACCGCTGATGAGATGACTGGCAAAATGACGTTTGGTGTCCGTAGCGACAGCGCCATCGTCGTTGGTTCCGCGGCAACAAGACAAGCACACAGAGTACGACGATAGCAGATTAACGCATGAGCGCAGGACGACAGTTGTGCTCCAGCGTCGGCTTCAGCAGTGCCGGCGCCGCCGGGGTATCCACAATGCGAGACACAATTGAAGCGGTGCGACACTTGATGTGCGAGCAATCAAATTCCAGCGACGAGACTGCCTTACGCGCACAACTGCGGTTCGGGCTCCGGCGTCAGCAGAGCCCGTGAAACGAATCGACAGTCGCGGTGCTTGCTGACACGAAGGACGGCACCAAAAGCGTTGGCAACAAAAGGCGGTTTTCGACCTTCGATCCAGCACCGGCGGTAAGACGTTAAAACCACCGCAACGTACGATCTCGTCCCGGAGTCCGACCATGCGCGGGAACCGGCATCGCAGCGTTATCGTGGGTTACTTGCAATGCAGCCACCATTCCCCGCCACGCATCAAAACGCGTGCGCTGAGCGTTCATGCGCGAATTGCTAGCGTCCGTCTCTGCATGCTCTGTGAGCAAAATCCGCCAAGCTCCAGCGCTCCGATGATTGTGCTCACGTCCATGTTTTCACGCCACAGCTGGACGCCAATTTCGCCATGCAGTAAATGAGTGGAGGGGTGAGCTTGTTTTCAAAGGCGGAGGTGTTGGCATATTGCCAGTGACAATATGGTGATGATGGCCGTGTTGGCCTTGGTGCGCGGGTACATCAGAGCGCGGGTCAAAGCTCCTTTCGGAATGTCGGTGGTCCGACGATCGACACAAGTCTTTGTGGGATTTTCTGTCAGCAAGCATGAGATCTGTCGGTTAAACCGTCTAGGTTTACTACATGTAAAAACTTGCGATCGCCTAGTCGTCGAGCAAGTAAATTCATTCACGGTGCAGGGATCTTGGATCTCTGATCACTCGACTGTCTCAAGGATCGACGGTTGCGACCCGATCTTCAGTTTGGACAGTGAAGTTTGGACTTCAACAAACAAAAGGTAGCTGCGTACCTTACTGCGGCAAGCAAGCTATGTGCATGGTGGAATGCACCGGCTTGTCCTAGAAAACGGCGCTTGGGTTTTCCACGTTAGGCCATGTATTCTTAGAATATAACAGGCCTGTCGTGTCAATGGCAACTCGAGGGATTCAGGTTAGCTGTCGAGTTCGCCATGAGGCTTGTTCAGGGAGGTCTCCCTGTGTAAACGTGGATACATCAGCCCGTCGAGTCGTAGTGGTGAGCGCGTCAACGCCTAATACTGATAGTAACAGTGTGTCGGCAGTTGATTCAGACACTAGAGGAACAGCATACTCATGCTTCGATGGAGTGTACTCGGCTCAGTCGACCCAGGAAGAAGTGTTCGAAGCAGTTGGCCGGCCATTTGTTGCTGACTTACTGGTTGGATACAACTGCACCATTATTGCCTACGGACAAACGGGTAGTGGTAAGACGTACACAGTCGTAGGTGGGCAAACACCAGAGACTCGAGGCCTCATTCCACGTGCAATGGAGACCATTTTTGAAGAAATGGCTCGCATCGACCCAACCGAGTACGATGTAGCACTCACCGCAAGCTTCGTTGAGGTTTACCAGGAGAAATTACGTGATCTACTACTTCCTCATAGTTCGAGATCTCTCCGCCTTCGAGAGGATAAAGAGCATGACGTTCGTGTTGAAGGTGCGAGTGAGATCACTATCTCATCCGTAGCAGGCGGAATGGCAGTACTGTCGAGAGGCAACGCGCAAAGATCTACCGGCTCAACATTCATGAACGCTGACTCTAGTCGTAGCCATTCAGTGTTGATCCTGACTCTCACCAAGAAACATATTGCAACTGGAACCAAGGTGCGAGGCAAACTGTTCGTCGTGGATTTAGCTGGATCGGAGAAGGTGCAAAAGACAGCAGCAACGGGTGTGCGAATGGAGGAGGCTAAGCACATTAACCGGGTAAGCCAGTGAAGCATCATTTGTCAATGTGAGAAGTTATGGTGATTTGGATGTAGTCTCTTTCTGCTCTAGGGAACGTGATTAATGCACTGACCGACGAGAGAGTTAAACATATTCCATACCGAGACAGTAAATTGACGCGTTTGTTGCAGACATCGCTCGGAGGCAACGCCAAGACACACTTGCTACTCACTTGCTCGGCCAGCATTCAACACTTGGACGAGACTCTGTCAACTCTGCGATTCGGTTCTCGAGCAAAGAATATTCAGAATAACCCCCATGTCAACAAGGAGAATGCTGGTGCTGCAGCAGAATACAGCGAGCTACTAACGATGTTGCAGAGGAAAATTGAAAACCTTCACAGCTACATTCGTCAGCTCGAAATGACACGATGCGAGGCTTGTAAGTCCCGTGGATCAGTCCTTGATATTGATGCCATAAAACACCAACCTATCGACGATTTACTGGCTTCAGATCGTGTCGCTACTGCTAGTGAAAACCCCACTGACGATGCTGACGACTTCATCGCAGACGAGTTGGTGCGTGCTGAGATGCAGAGCTTGCGGATGGCTTTAACGACTATGATGCGCGACCACGAGACACAAGAGCACGCTCATCGAGCATTGATGGACGTGACAGAGCAGCAACTGGAGTCTCGTCATCGAAGTCAGGAGCAAATTATTCATCAGCAACAACGCGAGTTGCAAGACGCAAGCGCAACGATTTCTCAGTTAGAGAAGAAATTAGAGCTTTTAGAGGAGAGTGCCCGAGGAATGAGCACCGAGCTGCATCGCCTACGAGGACAACAGCATCAGTATCGAGAAGGCGAAAACGCCGAGACTGAAATTTTACGTCGGCAATTGGATGCGTCGACTAAACTCTCGAAGCAACTTCAGGCAAAGTTGAGTGCTTCTCGACAGGAACACGAAGACGTGACAAATTTAAACGAAAAATTGATGAGCAGGGAGCACGAATTGAATTCACTTCGCAGCGAGATGGAGGTGCTTCGAGTGAAGAAACTGCCTGTTACTTTGCCAAGCACTGTCACTCCTGGACTCCCGTCACCTCTTCGAACTCTTCAGACGCGTCCTGTTACAGCGGTTGATTTCAAGACTCTTACCAATACGAATACGAAAAACGCTGGCATGAACAACATTCACAACTGGTGGGCTGGGGCTTGTGACGGCCTTCCTACTCGTAACCAGGACGAGAACGGGGCCTGGCTCGATGCACCTGTGTTGAAAACGTCGGAAGCCTGTGGAGGCAGCAAGCGCGAAGACTTTCTTCCTCTCGCCGAGACTGCTGCCAGTAGAGTGAGTTCTGCCGCTCGACCATTCCGTGCTCGACTCGTTGGACTGCTCAACTCACTGGAGGAGGAGACGACGGCGTACAGGGACCTTGTGGTGGAGACGAAAGAGCGATCTGTATCACGAAGTGGCGCCAGACCTCGACATCAATTACCGTGTCTTGATGCTGTAACGTCGCCATTGTCACCATCAACACCATAAAAGTACAGGATCAACAATTGAACAGAGCATTAAAAACATGGAAAACTTATGAAATATAGAGCGCACTGAGCGAGTAGGCTTCGACTTATATGGTGAGCGTCGTGTTGCTGGCATTGTCGAAGCGCAGACTGAGCTGCTTCTTCTTGAGAAACTCGATCACATTCATCAACTGCGGATCTCGCGAGTCAGTCGAGCCGGTGCGTTCCAAGTAGCGAATCACATCACGGAACGACTTGAGCTGCTCCTTGGCAGAGATACCCGATTGTTGCTCATTGTTGGCGGACAGGTGGGCTCCTCCCACCCGGGACCGCTCAACAGGAGCGGCGTTAGGAACACGGAACTCCTCATCATTCTCCTTGGGATCTTCGATCATGTCTTCGTTCAAACGCTTGTGGATATCGTTCTCCCAACGCGAGTTCACCAGCACCTTTGTGTTCACAATACCACTGAGCTGTAGACAATAGAGCAGCCCCCAGAGCTCTTCCTCCACGTTCTTGTCGTCTCCCTCCATACTCGAGTCCAAAGTGAACGGTGCCGTGATTCCCAGCGGCTTCCACGCGTTCACAATCGTCTCCTTCGAGGTTTGTTGCCACGCATCGACAATCCAACTCATGGCCTGGATCTGCGTCACATGGTAGATGTCCGACAGCCCGTCTTCCAAGTGATCAATGGCCAGTGTGAGGTGCTTGAGACGGTATTTGCCCTTGAACGCAGTCAGAATGCCACCACGCATCGGCTGTACCTTCATTCCCAGGTGTGGAGCGAACATAACCACACGTACATTCGACAGAGCTACACAGCCCAGCACATGGGACGGAGCATTGTCCATCAGCAGCACCACATTGCGGTGAGCGCTGGCCATACGCGCGTTGAAATCGCGCAGCCACTGCTGGAAGATGAAGACTGTCATACGCGCCTTACTGCTGCACACATAGTGGTAACCAAGCTGCGAGATGGAGGCCATCTTGATGTTCTTCGGGGGCACAACGTTGCCAATAATGTATGGCTCCATGAGGTCCGAGGCGTCAGCGTTCACGGCCAGCAACACTGTCAGTCTGGCCTCATCGGCCAGCATGGACTGGGCCTCATCGCCCTGCACGAGCTTGTTGGGCGACGCTCGGAAGAACAAACCCGTTTCGTCCACGGTGTAGACGTCACTGGGCACGTAGTCGCGCAGCATCTCCTGGATCTGTTCGAGCGACAAGTCCATTGAGACTGGAGGCAGCATGTAGTTGGGGTCCACTGAGAGGCCGTTGGGCAACATGCCGCTGTTGGCGTCCAGGATGCCTCCATACGCGGTGCCGTCCTTGCCGGCCGACGTTGAACTGCCACTGCTCTTGTCGTTCTGCATGTTATTGGTGCGTTTCATGAGGCCATGCCGCGCTTTGAACGAGGCCAGCCAGCCATTGGAGAAGCCGAGCTTTCCCTCCAGACCCATCTGCTTGACGAGCTCTCGACCCTTGCTCTTGATCATGTCGCCCGTGATGTTGCCCTTATTCTGGCGTTCCATGACCCAATTGGCCAGTACCTGGTCGAAATGAGCGTGACGTGTGGGACGAATGGTCTTGCGCTGCGACCCGAGCACACCCAGCACGTTGTCCTTAAACATGTGCTCGTGCTTGAGGATGTTACTCATTGTGGGCTGCGTGGGAGCACGTTGGAGGTTGAACTCGAGCTTGGCCCAGCGACATAGGTCCTTCTGCGTGATCTTGGGCGTGTTGCGGTGCTTCTCGCAGATGCGGCGCTTCTGCTCCACCGTCAGGTTGCCGCTACCGTCGGCCCGGCGGCGGCGCTTGGGTTTGGCTGCGGGAGCCGGGCTGGGGCTGGCCTCGGAGGACGCGGCAGCAGCCTGGCTGGCCGCCTGGGCCGCCTGCACTTGAGCTTGGACCTGCGCTTGTTGCGCCTGCACCTGCTGCGCCATGGCCACGCTGGTAGCCGCTGCTGCCTGCGACCCGAGTCCAGCTGAGAGCATGCTCACATCAGGAACGTAAGTATTAGGACTCGAAGGCATGGCGACGATCAGTGCCGATAAGTTCTCAAGAGGGGAAATGAGGGGGAAACTGTCTCGTGGCAATTCCTTCGAAATTTGATTGGGAACTGATCGCAGGTTCAGACTAGGAGTATTATTATTGGGTTAAATTAGTAATTCTTAACCAATCAACCATCTTCGCGCGCAATTCAAACAGCATGACAATAATGTGGCTCACACAAGTAAAACCACTCCGCAATCATTCTGGCTGAATTACTTCAACTGGATCCGGCACTTCAGAATTTGCCGTCGACAACGCAAGTGGGAATTTTGCGATGGTGCCGGACCGAGAATGGCGCCCTGCCGGCGAGAATATGGATAAGCGGTGCGCATCAATAGTTTACACAGCAGCTGCATAGATCTTTACACTTACCCCACTTACTATCGTGACCAGGACGGCGCGGAAGGTTCATGCGGCAGATTTCCAACGCACGTTGCGCGAGCTACGCAAAAAATACCTGCAATCGAATCTCGAAGTTGATGGAGAAGAGAACGAGGGGAACAGGGAGCCCCCCGGCAGTGACCACATGCATGTGTATGTGCGCAAGCGTCCGCTGCTGTCTCACGAGTTGCGCAAGCACGAGTTCGACGTCATCACAGCCGTTGGAAAGCGCGAGATCGTCATTCACGAGTGCAAAATGTATCCGGGTAGGTAGAAAAATGAGAACAACCGCTGCGATGTCGGACTCTTAACAAGCGCTCCTGCCCTCTGTGCTGTACAGACATGAGACACAAGTACGTGGTCTCGCACCACCAACGGTTCACCACTTGCTACGACGAGAAGGTCAACACGGAGACGATCTATGAAGACGCCGTCAAGCACTTGCTGTTGCATGCCATGCAGGGCGGCAAGTCGGTTTGCATGATGTACGGACAGACTGGCTCGGGCAAGACGTACACTATGAGTGGATTCTTCCAGTTCGTCGCGGATGGCCTCTTCACCGAGATTGTGGGAGATGTAGACTTTGTGGTCTCAGTTTCTGCCATTGAAATTGCCGGTTCCAAGTGCTATGGTACGTCCATAGCGGAAGAATTGACAGATACCCTGGCATTAACTCTTTCTCTTGGTATTTCGTTGTAGACCTCATTCACGATCGCTCGAAGGTTCTGGTGTGCGATGACGGTGAAGGCAACACGGGCTTGGTGGGCGCGACCGAAGTGGAAGCCGATTCGACCAATTCGCTATTAGAGGTACTCGACAATGTCAAGAACTTGCGCTCGACGGAGTCGACTACAGTGAACCACCAGTCCTCGCGCTCTCATCTTGTATGCTACATCAATCTACGCCGTCGCAGTTCACGTGATACCCTCGGTGAACTCTACGGACAGTTGGTGTTGCTGGATTTAGCAGGCAGCGAACGTAACGAAGATTCGTTCTACCATGATGCTGCACGCAGGAAAGAAGCCATTGAGATCAACAAGAGCCACTTGGCCCTGAAAGAGTGCGTTCGTGCCATCGGGCGTGAGGATAACACTGGCTTCGTGCCCTACCGCGCTAGTGTTCTCACACGTATCTTGAAGAGCTGCCTCTGGAGTGCCAACTCTCGAGCTAGTGTGATCGCCACGATCTCGCCGTTATCAATCGACACGGAACACACATTGCACACTTTGCTGTGTGCTGGTCAAATGCTCGAAGACACTCCTCACGTCAGCACTGAGCGCGTCGATGTGAAAGAAGCTGGAGAAGGCGAAGAGGAGCGCATGGTTCCGATTCGAGAATGGGACAACGATCGTGTGAGGAACTGGCTCTGCTCGGTGCGCAAAGGCAAGTTCCAAAAGTTTGCTGACAACGTCAACAGCTCCGTCGATGGCAGAATGCTCATTCGATTCACACACGCTCGGTTCACGCAACTTTGCGGTGGCGACAGCCTTGCTGGTGGTCATTTACTGAAGGCATTTCGCGACGAAGTGGCCAACCAAGACAAGATGCTTAAGGCGAGACGAGAGCGCAATGCAGCACGTCGCAAATAATCAAGCCCGACAGCCTGTCGGGCTTGATTATTGTCGGTGACAGGTAAACCTACAGCTAACACACCGTATGGAAATTGATATATAATGTCATTGTTACGCCAACAACCAAGCCGCTCATGCGCTTGTCTAGTGGTCTATCTCGGTGTAGTGCTTCGTTGGGATGAACTTGTATGTAACAAGTGCTCCCAGCAGAGATACTGTCGCGCTCAGTGCCAAAAGATAAGATACGCCGAATCGAGCTTCGACAATACCAAAAGAAGCCGCTCCAATAGCAGCACCGAGCTTCCCCGCTGCTGCAGCGACTCCATTGAGTTCGACCCGCACGTCTTCCGAGAAGATCTCCGCTGGCAGACAAAACGTGCCGACGTTTGGTCCAAAATTCGAGAAGAAGAACGTGAGCGCGTACATACCAAGCAGCAGTCCCCTGTAGTCCAACAGTTGCTCGTAGAACGATCCAAGTGCCAGGAAGAGTAGCGCCATTACGACAAACCCCATGATCTGAATCGCCTTGAAGCTGATCTTGCCGACTATACACACCGTAAGCAGGTTTCCCGGCAGAGCGATGGCTGCCACAACCAATGAGCACAGTGCAACGTCAGCGAAATGGTGCTTGTCCAAGCCGTACGTGTCCTGCAGAATAATAGGCGTGAAGATGACGTTCCCGTAGAAGGTTATATCAAACAGAAACCAGCTTGCACAGGCACCGAACAGCTTCCGTTGCAGCGACGAGCTTTCTCGTAATTTATCCCACAACTTTGATCGACACGACACCTCTGAATCCCTCTTTCGAAGCTCAATCGGTGGGGTCACTGGCGACGGCAAGTCCTCCTCTACTTGGAAAGCTCGTCGGAGCACGAATAGTCCGGGGAACGCACCAACAAGTAGCAGAACTCTCCATCCGATTGTACGCTGTGCGTTCATAGCCAACATGATGTAGGCCATGAGCGGTGCAAGTAGCTGTCCAATGCCCTGGAAGCTAAAGACTGCGGCCACAATCCTGCTCTTCTTGAGCTCATCGTGACTGTGCGTCGACTCCACAGCCGATGCTGCTGATAACGGGTAAACGCCTCCAACTCCGACACCCAAAACAAACCGACATGCTGCTAGTACATGATAAACCGAGTCCGTTCCCCATGGTAGTAGTGCACTTGATGCGGCACCTAGAATGGACAATAACAGCGTGAAGATCATCCCCTTTCTGCGTCCCATTACTGCCCCCACATAGCCAAATGTGAGCTGTCCTACAATGGCCCCCACCAACGAGCACGAGTCTACAGTAGACCGCAGCTCTGGACTCGAGTTGGGATACGATCGCTGCAGCATCATCAGCGCGTAATTGATCACTGCCAGATTATACTAGTACATAGTTAGCTTACTTGCAATACCAATGCAGTGTACGCGTTGCAACGTACTGCTGTGCTGAGGTTAGCGATGGCGGACACCAAGATCTGGTCGCTGACCACCACTTCATCATCGACTTCCAGTGGAACTTCTTGGGTTGTACTGCCGTATCCAGAGCGCGCCGTCTGCCGATCTTTCACTAGGAGGAGATCCGATAGTTCAGACGAACTGCTGGCCTCAGTGCTGAGTCCGCCGGACGACGCGCGCTCACGCGGCGCTACCTGGTTCATTAGGAGCTCTGCTTTGATGCGTCTAGTGTCAGGCATGGGGGTTGAAGAATGTGTCAGACTGACAATTCGTGACTGGGGTCGCAAGTGACTGCTCGAGCGCTTATTGGCTCAGATTCGGTTAGAAGGTTACTCATAACTGCCCGAATCTTCCCATCCAGACGGTATGGACTTCATCAGCGATGCGTGTGGCATGGGAATAGTGCTGTTCCTATGAATATCCTTGGCGTCAGACCGGCAGACTCAGATAATCAACATAAATAAAGCTGTCAACAACGAATATAGCTTCTGGCTACTGCTTAATTATGATTGTGCAGTCACTGGCTGCGTTGATGCTATGGAGATGACTCGGATCGGCAGCGTCGCTTAGCGATTTTCGCCATCACTCCTCAAGATGACCACCACTCCTGTAACTTCAACTTGAAGCATTTATACACATTTTTATTTTGAATTATTCACGATGGTGAACCTAGTAAAGAACATCGCTGAATCTCCGCGTTTGCTTGGAACGTTTGGTCCACGGTCGTGACGACAAAAATCTCGATAATTTGTTCTTAGTTCCTGTTGGGCCCTTCGTGGACGAGTGGGTGAACTCAGTTTCGTCCCCTAAGCTGACCTCGGAATACATGCACTCGAAGCCAGAGTTCTCGACTCCAGCCTGGTTCTCGATATCAACATGATCGTTATCGCACTGGTTGGACTCATGTTGAGTAGGAGTTGAGCCTCTACTGGACTGAGAATGCTGCGTTGGAGATGCGTGGCCTTTTGTCATGTTCTTGCGCAGTTGGCCGATGGCTTGCAGAGTAGACTCGCGCACGTGAAGCTTCTTAGCGCGTTCGGCCACAGCAGTCCGAGCACTGCTCAGACTAGACGAAAGCGAGTTGAGTCGCGATCTATTTGTCATCTTCTTCGCCGGGCTGGAATTTCGACGGCGTGGTGGGTTTGTTGAGTTTTGAGTGCCTTCTTGGTCGTTGTTGCCTAGATCAAGGTAGTTTTGACCTGCATCTCCCGTGTAGGCCAATATCGACGGGTTCTTGTGCAGCCGTTCGCGCTCGTGGAAACCGAGTACCGATGATATTTTGGGCGCCATCCTCCCCTCAGTTCAGCAAAAGCGGAAATGGTGATCTTGGCGTTGCACGTCTGAAGGTAGCGGGTGAGGAATAGGCATAGATGGATCGCCGAGACGGTGAAGCAGCATTCGTCGCACGTCGTGCAACCTCCCGTGTCAATGCAAAACGGAATGCAACCAGTATCATGCCGTTGGAAAAGCGTTGAGACCAATCTCACATACATGGGCAATGAGCGATCGAAAAATGGATAAGACAGATTTAGGTTACCCCGGCTGCGGCGACTATACATGCGTTCGAGCGGCAGTACCGATGGCATCGCATTGGGATGATTCTACTTAGCTGGTAATAAGAGCAGTTCTGATGCCAGCGGCTCATCCACTGGGATTGGCAACCGCGACGTCAACCCCATTTATCATTGCGATTGCTACACGCTGCCATGCGTGTGTAGACCTACCTACAGAAAGTCGGGGATTTGTTGCGTAGTTCGCTAGCAACCGTGCAAAACACGCCATATCTACCATCAACATGGTCATTGAGGCTGAGTCTGTGAGCTGCCAAAGTACTTTGCTTAAAAGCCAAAACGTCCAGGGAATCCATCTACGCGCTATCTTCCCCAGCACTTGCTGCTGATCTCGCAGCCTCCTTAAAGTCGTCGCTCCTTGCCTGCGTTTGCTGGCGTAGTCTCGAAGTATTTTTGCAGTCGCTCCGTAGGAACAGCCAGTCGGAAGTAGTAGTGCGCAGACGTAGTCTTGTCTCCTGTAGCGCCAATCCGTGTCATGTCGTCCATTGAGAACAACGTGCGCAGACTGGCGTTGTCCTCATCAAGGCGATCAAGCAGCTCATACCCGTGCAGAACTAGAATCTGCACGTTCGGGGCAACAAATGCACCCTTCGAAGAGTCCACCTTTGCACGCAGCTCATCCAATAACTTGATGATTGTGTAGCTGCGGACCTGCTCGTTCAGGAACGAACGCATATCGAATACATAGGTCTCACCCTTCTCGGAGAATACCTTGTCGAACACGTTGTGGCTTCGGGCAGCGTCGTACAAAGTGTCCGCCATGTTCAGACGTTTCTGGGCCAATAGCGAATGCAGTAGACTCAGCGTCGTGGGCAGATTGAGAACAAACGAGCCTTCCTTGTCCGTAAGAGGCAGCTTCTCCTCAAACACCGCTTCGTACGCCAACTCGGGGTGACGCTTACGCACACAAGTGCGCACCAGTACGTCGTACACGCGCGGGTCCGCAGGCACATTGAACTTGAGCATCTCACGCCACAGATACATAGATCTGCCGCAGTGATCTTCCTCGCGGAGTCGACGGAAGAAAGCTTCGATGATCGAGTCGTCACGGGGCTCGTCAGTGTTGGGATAAAGCGCACGGATAACGCCATCAGGGTTCATGTACGCAGCCAGACCCATGGAACCCACAAGACTACCACAGAAGAGCGTGGTCATCATGTACTCTTCATAGTTAATGAACGGGACGAACGCTGCACCCATCATACCCATTCCCACGAGGGCAGCCTTCACCTTCTTCTGGTCAATCGCACCGAGCTCGCCATGATACACAGCGTGCATCATGGTGATAAATGTCACCAGGTCAGGGTTGATCTTGCGCTCCTTCATCTCCTCATACAGCTGGAAGGCCGACGTCAAATTGCTGACCTTCCCGCAGGCCTTGAGCAAGACGTTGTAGTGCACCAGGTTGGGCTCGATCGATGTCTTCTTCAGTTCTTCCATTAAAACCTTGGCGCCTTCAAAATCTCCACTCTCTGCGTGAGCATCCATCAAGATAGCGTACGTGTGTTCGTCAGCGGGGATCCCCTGCTTCTGCATCTTGTCAAAGAGCGCGAGGGCTTCCGTTACATGTCCTCCACGTGCATAGGCACTCATCAAGTTATGGAACGTAATATCGTTCATTTCGACTCCCGCTTCTTGCATCTGAGTCAGCACTTGCTGCACGCGTTGAGGGTCTCCGGCTGCGCCCGCAACAGCGAGCAACGCCGAGTACACGCCCAGGTTCGGGATGGATCCACGTTTCACCGCTACGTCAAAGAGATGGAACCCTTTGTCCACGTCTCCAAGTGCTGCACAGGCCTGAATAGCACTGGCAAGAGCAGGGTTCAGTAGAAACACGTCCTGACTCATGAGCTTCTCAGCCAACGCTACGACCTCTTGATTACGACCTGCCCTCTGGTAGATCCGAACGCACTCCATCTCGGCCTTACCGTGGGTGTTCTGAGCCTTCTCGACGATGTGGCAAAGAGGAATAGCAGCCGTACATTGCTCCCGAGTCTTGCAGAGCTGCAGTACGGCACTGGCACGACGCAGATAGTCCATGCTGGGCTGGAAGCGCGGGCCTTGGCGCTTGGCTTCATGTACTAATGCATCCAAGTCATTAACCACTTGGGTGCGCGGCGGGCGACGTCGGCCCGAAGTGGAGTTGGATTTGCGCAGACTCGAATTTGCACGACCAGGCTTGCGAGCTGGAGACTTGCGCTCCGCCCCCGCAGCGTACAATAGCGCTGGTGATGCAGAGATCGTACGAACAGCAGTGAACGCATGTTGGCGACTAGTTAGCGCTACGCGCGACAGGCGGAGAAGCCCTCGCTGCATGATACACGGACGCACAGCGAGCAACCCCACGTCAACAGTGTATCTCCCTACACTTTGGACTTGTGGTGATAAGCTGGACTCGATCACAGTTCATAATGTGATATATGATAGGTTTTTTGTACCGAAATGATTGATGCAAATTACACCGAGACACACAACGAGCTTTGTGGACCGCACTCTGATTCGCATCAAGTAATAAAACCTTGAGTCGGTGGCCATGTTGCCACCCAGGTCTTTCCTGATGCAGAAGCTGAGCGCGCCTTACGACGGCGGCGTCAGCGCTGCAGTGACACCTGTGCCTACGGGTGACAAGAGTGACGTATTGAAGTCTAAGAACCCCAAGAAGAGCAGCGAGAAGACGTCCAACATCGGCTGGATTTTGAGTCTCACCAAGGAGGAGAAGCTGCCGCTGGCTGTGGGCATCACGGGCATGACTATCGCCTCGGGTATGAACTTGGTGTTCCCGCGCATCATGGGCAAGGCGATCGACGTCGCGTCGGGCAAACCTGCGCCTGGTGGCCTCAGCCGCAAAGGCTTTGTGGTTGTAGTGCTCGCCACCTTCTTCACCGGTTCCGTGGGCTCATTCCTGCGCACCTACTCTCTTGGCATGGTGGCCGAGCGCATCGCTGCCAAGCTGCGTCGCAGACTATACAAGGTGCTGCTGTCTCAGGAGCTGGGCTTCTATAATAACCGCAAGGTTGGGGAATTGGTGACCAGGCTCAGTGGAGACTGCCAGCAGACAGCCAATGCGGTGGTCGACGTGCTGTCTAATGGCTACAGGTCACTCAACTCGGCTGTGGGTGCGTCCTGCATGCTGCTGACCATCTCGCCTAAGCTCACGTTGGTGTCACTGACCATCTTGCCGCTCGTCGGTACCGGAGCCATGCTCTTCAGCAAGTTTTCGAGTCGACTATCCAAGAAGCATCATAACTCGGTCGCAGACATGACGGGGATTGCCGAGGAGAGACTGAACAATATTTTCACGGTGAAGTTGTTCTCCGCGGAGCAGGACGAGCTGGACCACTTCGAGAAGATCAACAAGAACATCTTGGCCAATGCCAAACGTGCTAAGCGTGCTCGCGGTGCGTTTATGGGTGGTCTATCGCTGTCGATCAACTGCTCGTTGTTCTCCGTGCTGTACTTCGGCGGATCGCTGGTGGGATCAGGTGAGCTGACGATTGGTACGCTCACGTCGTTCGCGCTGTACAGCGGATTCATGGGTCTTGGATTCTCCGGCGTGTCGTCGTGCCTGAGCGAGATGAAAAAGACGCGTTTGTCTTCTGAAGCGCTCTTCGACCTGCTGTCGCTGCCGCCTGCTGCGGATGGTGAGAACACGCTGGTCAATGTGAAGGGCCACGTTCGCTTCAACAACGTGTCGTTCGCGTATCCGTCACGCCCGGACATTTTGGTGCTGGACAACCTCAACATGGAGATCAACCCTGGTGAGGTGGTGGCGATCGTCGGCAAGAGCGGAGCTGGCAAGACTACTATTGCGTCGCTGATGTCGAAGATCATCAAGCCCACGAGCGGCACGGTGACCCTGGATGGTGTGGATATTGCTACGTTGAAGGCGTCGTGGCTGCGCAAGCAGATTGGTGTCGTCAACCAGGTTCGTTGCTCTGTGAATTGTTGGCTTTATAGCAAGATGTTGGTTCACAAGTTGCTGCTGTTTATGACTTGCAGGAGCCGTCGCTTTTCGCTTCTACTATCGCTGAGAACATCATGTACGGTGCTGAGGTGCACAACAAGGATCAACTCATCGCTGCAGCTAAAGAGGCACACGCGCACGAGTTCATCATGGAGCTGCCTAACCAGTACGACACGTTCGTGGGTGAGAAGGGCGTGGAGCTATCTGGTGGACAGAAGCAGCGCATTGCCATTGCTCGTGCGCTGTACAAACAAACCAACATTTTGCTTTTCGACGAAGCCACGAGCTCCCTTGACGGTCGCAGTGAGGACATGATTCGTCGTGCCCTGCAGTCAGCTGCTGAGAACCGGACCGTGTTTATTATTGCGCACCGACTCAACACCATCAAGCATGCGAACCGTATCATTCTGCTAGAGGAGGGCGTCATTGCCGAGACTGGTACGTTCGAGGAGCTGAACAAGGAAGGCAGCAAGTTTTACAACCTCGCTCACAACCAGGCTCCGTTGCTTTAGATGCAGCGGGTTAAGAACTTTGGTTGGTACTTATTGGGGAAATATAAGCTCGTCTTCTGTCTCTCTCCTGCGACCTACTCGGCTTTGTTGGAGATCGAATCTTGCGTGCTTTCGTTCTGGAGTTTTACGGTGCACGAAGGGCACTGAGAGATGACCATCTCCAGCTGATCGGCGTATCCATTCATCTGCGCCAAGTTTTCCTATACACAGAAGCATTGTCCAGTGTCATCTCAACCGAATCATTGGACAACCTCACCGAATCCACCATACCTCTAGCATCTTCAGACGTCCTTCCAGAGCTTCTTTGCCTTCATCATTTGTAGAATTGCTGTCTGACGAGTTGGCGTGTTGCTTCGAACGCAAAATCTCTAGCATTTGCATCAGCTCCTCGATTTTGGAATCCTTTGCCTCAATTTCTTGCGCGGACGTTCTGCTGTCAGTTAGAACTCCCACGTGTTTGCATTCAAGCGCCTTGTACTTGTCTAAATTGCAAGATCGCACAGCTTATTAGACATGCCAATTCTTGCAGCTTCCAACTTTGCGTACCCATTAGAGCCGAATGGTCCGACTCGAGTTTGGCCATCTGAGTCTGCAGATCTACAATTTGGTGCTCCCTTTCAACGCGACCACCTCCTTGCTGGTTGGTATCCGCAGAGGGCAACGGATTCACCAAGGCATCAGCGTGCTTGGTCTTAATCTGTTCAACTACGACATTTTCTGGCTGTTGTTCTTGGGATTGGGATTCAGTCTCTTTTTCCGTAGCAATTCCTGCTTGCTTCGGCTGATAACAAGGTGAGACGAACGTGCAAAGAAGACTACGCACCCTGCCAATATCTTGTCGTCACCTACACATTCTTGTTGCTCCACATTGTCTTCCATGACACGCTTGCGCTTGTTGGGTTTCGTTGGCTCCCACTCGCTGCATGTTCCAGCAATCCGAGCTCTCAACTCGACCCCGTTAGTTCCATTCAGCTGCTGAAGAACCAGAGCACTTGTCTTGATACGCGAAGCAAGAGATCTAAACCGCACAGCACACACCTGAGCTCCAATATCTCCACTAAATTGGGAAGTGCAAGGAAGGCGCACCGGATGTACTGCTGCTTGATTGTCCATGTCGAAGTCTCAAGCTCCCCCATTTTCTTCGTCATTGCCGCTTGTGACTCACGCGCAGCCTGCAAGTCGAGCTTGTATTTATCGATTTGCTTGGCTTGATGCTCCTTGCTTTGTTTTAACGCTCCGATCTCCGCACACAGCTCGGCCTTGCTCGCTTGCGCCGCAGCAAGCTCATCTTGGGCTACCAGTTCAGCACTGTAAGCCTTCAATCACTCCCCAATCCACAACCACACAATTTCTGCGCCATACTCTGCAGCAGTTGGTCGTCAAGCAGCTTCTGCTTCGCAGCGACGGACGCGCTTTCGACGTTCTGCTGTCGTTTATGCTCCTCGCACTTCCTTAGCTCTTGTAGCATGCTTTCCAGCTGCGCAAGGCGTGACTTCGTGTAGCCAGCACTCGCGTCGACGCCTTTCTCGGATGTGACCATCATTGTTCGCCTGGTGTCTCCGCGCGCGAACTTGCGCCTTTGCGTGGTTGTTGGATACTGAGTGCGGAATCCGAATGATCAACTTCAACTTATAGAATCATCACTCTGACAAAGTTTTAACAAAAGATGGTGCAATTTTTGAACACTCTCAAAACAGGATTTAGCATTCACTGTATAGTCTACCAGCACAGTGCAGAGTCTGCACTGCAGACGCTTCGAGGATTGTTCAGTTCTCAGATTTTGGTTATCTACTCAGCAAGGGCCGTTCAACATGAGCAGCGACTGGTTTTGGGGACATCGTCTTTCAGGGATGACGATCGATGATCACTGTCGAGATGGGGGTCAACAAGCAGCACTAATCTGAGTGTGCAGTAAGTGCACAGCTGGGATTTATAGAGGTAGGACGCCTTTCAAACATCAGTTGTGAATTTGCGGTATTCCCGTCAGGTTTGAATACGATGAAGGTATCAGCGTTGCTGGCCGCGCTGGTTGCCGTAGCCATCAGCATTTCGATTCCACCCACTGCTTCAGCGGCAGTCACCACTTTCGCGGAACGGTCGTACGGCGAGATTGTAGAGTTTCTCCTGGAGCTCGAAACCAAGTATGAGGAATACGCTGAAGTATTCAGCGTACAGGACAAGTACGACCTACCCAAGCACAAGGAAGTGGATTGCAATCGGAACCACAAGACGGTACCATGCGAGCAGTACGTGATCAAGATCACGGATGAGGCAACTTTGCCGGACCCCGAGCGACCCGAGTTGATCTTCAGTGGTGCTGTGCACGGCAATGAAAGAGTAGGTCCACAGGTTGTTGTTGCGCTGGCGGAGCTCTTGCTGTCGCACGCAAACAGAACGGATGGCAACCCGTGGCTACAGCACCTCGTCAAGACTCGTACAATCGTGATCGTGCCAACCGCTAACGCCTACGGCTACAATCACAACGTCCGGGAGGAACTTGATGTTGATCCAAATCGTGATTTCCCGTACAATTTGGGTGATGACGAGGAATGTATGGTGACCACGGCTGCACGTGCACTTAACGAACTGTGGCGAGACCATTTGTTCCAGCTTGGCATCACTTTCCACGCTGGTATGGAATGCATAACTTACGAGTGGGGAGGCAAGAATCATGTCAAAGAGTCTGGCAAAAGTGAGAAGAGTCCTGACGATCGTAGTCAGCAACAACTCTCGCGCATTATGTCTCGATTTGGAGGTAAATTTGAAGAGAGCGGACAGTATTACCCAGACGGCACTATGAATGATGTTGTGTATGCTGTGGACGGTGGAATGGAAGACTGGGGATATGCAGCGTCTTGGGAGAACGAGTTTACAACTCCGAAGCCCATTAAAGAGTGCAACCCGCCAAGTTTTGGAGGATACCCAGCCGAGAAGACCAGGTACAACAACGCTACCCACCGTGCGTTTAATGTCCTGATCGAGGCCAGCGACAGTAAGCAGCCGAATGCAACAAACTGGGGAGATAGCTTGACGCTATCGGACGAAGCATTGAGTGACTATTTACCAGCGACAGCAATGGTGGGCCACGTTCCTCGTAATGTTCGCTTGTCACTGCTGTATATCGATCTGGTGCAGCCATATCTTCTCTGGAAGACGTACCCGCACAACACCCCCATTAAGGAAACTGTAACTTTTAATTGGGAGGTAGCGGGGGCTATCACGGTGGACAGCACGCAGTTGAAGGTTTGGTCCGATGATCCTGCTAATGCCACCCTTACACAGTCTCAAAAAGGTGTCACGCGATGGTATCACGAGGATCTGGGTCTGGAAGTGGGAACCAACAACAAGGGTTCGTTCAACGCTGATGTCGAATTCCCGGCAGCTGGAACGTACTACGTCCAGGCGATTGCCACAGTCGACCAGGACTGGGCTACTCAAGGCACTGGTGAAGACATTCCAGTGCCCAAGATTAAACCGCAAGCGCATATTGTGAATGTTCGAACCAACGATGACTGGTTGTATTCAAACAACGGCCGGGTCGTGCGAGGGCAAACAGTATGGACTTCGTACATGGTGAAGATCGTCGTGTCCTAGTGTTCCTAGTGAATTGTCAAGATTTGTCTAGGAAACACTTGTCAAACGCAAAACCAATTTGCCAACGATAAAGGCGTTTGTTATCAATGCTCATCGCCGCAAGGAAACCCTCTCTGTCTAACACGTGTGTACTGGACACACAGTCCAATTGTTAGTAAGTTTGCTTGTAAGCTAGTATAAAAAGCGTTGCCAGAAGACTTTATCTTCTGATCGAGTTGGCGCCGAGCCGAGCTACTTTCGCTTCACGCCGCGCGCACATTTTGGTCTTGGTGTTGTTGGTTCTTAAGTTACTACAGCTCCGAGTAAGCATTTGTGGAGCGGTAGTACGAGCCTGGATAGCCCATGCTCATACCACGCGATGGCACTCGGGAACCGCCCAGTCCTCCACGCGATCCAAAGCTGTATCCACCGCGTCCACCACCACCATTTCCTGCTTGTCCAGCAACCTGAACCAGGAACATGTGGCCTGACGGACATGCTACCCTCCTGTAAACGCAAGAACAGGAACAAAAATTATTAGCACTGGCACCTGATATCGAGAGAGGAGCTGTACAGGAGAACTTACATGTTGTACATGTGAGGGAGCACGCGCATCTGAATGTGGCATTGCGGACAGCGTACAAGTGCGCCGTGCGAGCTCGCCCGATACGAAACGGGTTGATTCAAGTCCGGTCCACCAGAAGGAGTCGACATCCGCATACCTGCTCCGCCCACTGCGCCACCAGACTCATCAGCTCTAGGCTTGGCGTCTCTTTCTGTAACTGCTGCGCCACAGTCACGACAAAACCGGTGTCCAAGCCGCACTCGAGGGTGATCACACTGCTTCTTGACCTGCATTTCTGTCATCGTGGCACGACACGACGGACACTTGTCGTAGTTGCTCGAGTCCGACTTCTGAATATCCTTGAGACAGCTCCAGTGGAAACTGTGTCCACACGCCGTCGTGTAAATCGCATCTCCGACATCCATAGTCTCTAGACAAATGGCACATTCCTCTGCTTCCTGCACCACTGTTGTCTCCACGGCCTCCGCGCTATCCAAGTCCATTTTATCTTCAAAAATGTCCCCAGTCGCGTATGGTTTAGCAACCAAAGCGACTGATCTCTTCTCGGCATCTTCAATAAACGAGCTCAGCTCCTTCGAGTATAGCGACTGAGGTGGTGCATCACGTGCACAGTCGTCCAGACTTCTCGAGTATCTTGACTTTAACGTCCTCAGATCCGGTCGTGGGCCCAGATGTTTCTCCTCAATAGCTCGAAGTCTCATCTCACGTCGAGCCTGTGCTTCCGCCACTTCTCGTTCTCTCTGGGTACGTTCTGCCTCGCGTTGGCGCTCTTCTTCCTCCAGCGCCGCCACTTGACGAGCTCTCGCGCGCTCTACGTCCTCAGCGCGTCGACGCTCGAGCATCATCTGATTCTGATCCCGAATACAGCGGTCGCACACACGTACAGGCTCATTATTGTAGCGCATTATGGTCGAGCTGGGCATCACTTTGTGGGTGCGCGCACAGCCGCCACAAACCGCATTGCCACACGCCTGCAAATTTTGCCACAAATAAGGAAGCGAGTCAAAAAGTTAGAAAATGGCGGGGTCTAATCAGGTCTTCACGGTACTGTACCCGGCAGCGATGCTTGCGTCGAAAGGCGTGGAATTTCTTGTCGCACACGAAGCAGTCGGCGGCGGACTCGAAGAGCGCGTCAGGCACGGCGGGGGAGCCTCCGCCTCCCGCCATGGTGAAGCCCATGCCGGCCGACGATCCCTGCGCCCGCATACCCGCAGTCGTCTCGGTGTAATATGTCTGTGTCTAACTGTTGAGTGTGCCGTCGTCGGTGTCTTGATTTTTTGTTCACTACAGAGAGGAAGAACACCTGCATAATCCAGCCAAGAGACAAATCCCTCTTTTTAAGAGATAATTAGAACCCAGTTTTCGAAATATTCGACTTGGCTAAGACCAGCCAAGAGCTACAAAAATGACCAAGTCCACCGAAGCGAACCGAGTGCGTACAGTAGCGGCTCTACCTGTGCGTACACGCGTCGCTAACGTTGCGTAACTGTTGCTAGGATATTTACTACCGCAAGGCCAAGGAGGTGGGCTTCCGCGCGCGCTCAGCCTTCAAGTTACTGCAGCTGGACGAGCAATTCGACTTCTTGCGCAATGTACAGCGCGCCGTGGACCTGTGCGCGGCTCCTGGTAGCTGGAGCCAAGTGCTGAGCCGCAAGTTGTACGACGCCAGTAACGTAGAGAGCGTGAACAGTGGCGATGTGCGTATCGTGTCCGTGGATCTGCAGGAAATGGCGCCGATTACTGGTGTCCAGCTACTACAGGGCGACATTACGTCTAAGCGCACGGCCGAGCAGATCATTGGCTACTTCCACGGCGCCAAGGCCCAAGTGGTGGTGAGTGATGGTGCACCTGACGTCACCGGCGTGCACGATATTGACGAGTTCGTGCAGGCTGAG
The DNA here is from genome assembly GCF_000247585.1 of Phytophthora nicotianae INRA-310. Classification (NCBI taxonomy): domain Eukaryota; phylum Oomycota; class Peronosporomycetes; order Peronosporales; family Peronosporaceae; genus Phytophthora; species Phytophthora nicotianae. The sequence continues at coordinate 1,673,991 of NW_008648994.1, read as the reverse complement.
CTGCTGGCCGCCGCTCTCAACATCACCACGCACGTGCTGGAGGAGGGAGGGTCGTTCGTGGCTAAGATCTTTCGCTGCGAGCAATACGATCTGCTGGCTACGCAGCTCAGCGTCTTCTTCGAGAGCGTGTCGTGCTCCAAACCCATGAGCAGTCGCGCGCAGAGTAACGAGGCCTTCGTAGTGTGCCAGGGCTTCCGACTACCCGAGAACTACACTCCTGTGATGACATCCTATCTGCTCCCGCGGTACGGACTCGAGGAAGGCGAAAAGCACGACCCGCTCTTAGTGCCGTTCCTCGCAAGTGGAGATCTGTCTGGATATGACGCCGACCAGCAATTCTACTAAAACTTAGGCAAATAATTGCTGAATAGATAGAAAAAGATGACCATCGCTACTTGCTGTCAAGAAACTCGGACAACGGATGCAATACGAGCGAGCGAGGACACACTCTCGATGACCAGTGTTAATGCATCTTTCTTCGACTGTAGGGTGTCTAGGATACGAGCTTCAGATGCGATCTTCTCTTCGTCGCTCTGAATTGTGTACGATAAAACTTGCATCGTGGAGCGCTTCCTCGGATCCCAACCATAGAGGTCATAGCTCTTGCGCTCGGATAAACCATTTTGACATGGTAGAGTCGTCGTTGCCAACAGGGACTCGTTGTTTGCATGGCGTATCTGCTCGATCATCACTTCGCGGTCAGTTGCAGAAGCATGACTACCACATAATCGCCCAGCCATATCCTCCAGGCAATTAGCAAAGGTGGTGATGGTTTGGCTCATTTGACGTAGTGTTCGTGCTGCTTTGTTGTCGGTTTGGGTACCTCTGGGCACTGTTCCGTTCGAAATTGGACCAGGGTTTCGTAGTTGTTTAGCGCGATCGCGCAGCAATGCTGCTAGGTGGATCTCTACACATCCAGCGCCAGCTACGACGTCCGGATTATCGATCAAGCTTGCCAGCATTTTGACGGACGTAGTAACCACGTGATTAAGCTCATCAAACGCGAATCGGTCCGGTGCTGTGATCGCGATTGTTGTTACGGGATGCGCATTTTCACTGTCCACAACGGTGCCCTCGCGGTGCAGACGGATAAATTGCTTGTTGCCGAGAGTTTGCGTGGTAATGAGAGATAAGGCACCGAGCGAACTGCTAACGATGCTGTCATCGATTCTCCAGTCACTGAGGATAGTGGCTCCACTCAGCATTTGTACGTTTCCTAACATAATAGTTGGTTAGTACGAAGCATACAGAGTGTCTTGATCTCGAAATGTCAGACTTACGGATATACGCAGCGGAGAGTCGATCAAGCGTGAAGATACCCTTGGTGGCCAGGTACGTCTGCAGGTACTTTGGAACGATTTTTTGCGAGAGAACAGCAGTGGCACCTAGCCGATCTAATCGGTCTCCAACTTGCCGGAGTGCTTTCAGACGGAAGGCATCCGTTGAGTCCGCGTGATATATCCTTGTATTGCTACTCGTTTCCGCTTCCTCAAACTCGGCCAGCGGCTCGATAGTGATGTTGAACAAGGCAACACGTACATTGCAGATTGGAGGGGACAGGGCGCTCCGCTTGACACCTTGAGGTCTTCCACGACAAGGCCACGGGAGATCGAGGAGAACCGTTTGCTTCCAAACTTCAGATTTAGCGATGGACGCTTGGCCGGGGGCGAACAGAAGCTGCACAGGAACACTCTCGCTCGGGTGTTCTACAACATACCCAAACACACTCACAAACGCTTGAATAATAAGAGGGATAACTACCGCTTCCGTGGTTTCCTCATCTAGCCCAGTAATCGACTTGGACGATATGATGCCTCGAATCACGGCGGAAATCGAAGCTGCCGAGCTCCAATTCACCGCCACACGCACAGGGCACCTCGGATCTTCCAGGTACTGCAGGCTCCAATCCAGCGCCAGGTGTAGTCCTGTATTTTGCAAGATCATCGTTAACTGCATTACAAGCCAATCTTTTTTACTCTAAAAGTTTAATGTGCTCACCTTTACTGACTACACGGTGGGGAATATGTTCAAGACTACCTTCCTGGATTTCAAGCTGAAGGCTATACCCAACCCAGCGAAAAAACGTCAATGATTTCTATAAACAACACTTTCAATGCTGAGGTCTCACCTCGCGCTCAATCCCGCCAGAAAGAACCCTGAATCGGCATGGTTCCGAATCTATCCGCCACGCGCAGCAAAGTCACAAGCGTTAGTACAAATATGCTTTCGCTACATCCAAGCACAGAGTCCTAGCTGAACTACACCTTGCTCTTCAATATATGAAGGTAAGCGTTGGTGATCGGACAGTCTCCAATGCTGCACGCCACGGACAACATTTCTTGTCAGCGCTTCCTCTCCTCATCAACTTCTCTGTCGGGTGTTTATCCACCAACAGGCATTGCCAGCCAACCCTCTTCATGGGCGCACCTAGATCCAAATATTTCCGGCGTCTGCTCCGTCTTACTTACTTGAGGCTGGAAAAGTATCGTTCGGCGACGGAAGTGGTTGTGAGCGCGTCGGGACACCGCGCGTTCGCCTGCAATAGCTGCGCCCTTCCCAGCGGTCCGTAGCTGCCATCCATGAGCGCCATCAGCTCCCTGCACACGCCAATGAGCCGGCGCTTTACTTCGTCTCGATCGAGCAGGTCCATAGATCAAGTGTCCGCCAAAGATCGCGTGTTGGACTTTGTACCTATCAAAGGATAGGGCAGTGGTCACCAACAAGACGTGGCCCATCCTTTTGTCTTGCTTTCGCTATGTCACACCTGTCGAGTGAAAGATGCCACGCTAGTCGTCGATTTTCGTCGATTTTTAACCAATCAAAGAGTGTCTGTGATGCTGACTCTCTGATCGGGTTGATGCAGACGGCAAAAGGCTCGGCACTTCCAGCAGACCAGTTGACCTCTACGCGCCGAGCTCAATTTCCGGTCCCAGGAGCTGCTGCCTCCCGCGCGTACCCCACCCAGTCTCCGCAGTCATCCACTTGCTTCCAGCCGACCTGAACTAAGCCACTGCCGCAATGCTCATGTCGTACGGAGTCTCCATCGCAGTCATCAACTCGGTGGTTAACGCGCTCTGCGACCCCTTGCGCAAGTATCTGACCAAGTTCATGGACCCGTTCATGGTTGTGGCTTTGCGTGGACTCATTCAAGCACCGCTTTTCGTGGCCTGGGCAATCGTGGACACTGGAGGTCGCCTACCTCCGCTCAACCATCTCTTCTGGACATCCGTGTGTATCAGTGGCTTCATCAACATCATCACCAGCTACCTGTACAACCGAGCAATTCAGATCTCCACGCTGTCCGCCACGGTTCCTTTTCTGTCTTTCACTCCGGCATTCTTGGTGGTCGTAGCGTTCCTTGTGCTAGGCGAAGTTCCCACTGTCTCGGGAGTGCTAGGTGTCTCCATCGCAACGATGGGAGGTTTCTGGCTACAAGGTACCAAAGACGACCATGCTAGCAAAGATCTGCTAATGGACTCATCGAATGCGAGCAAAGGATCGATGTATATGATCCTCGTGGCCTTCTTGTGGAGCATTTCCAATGCGTTCGATAAGATCGGCGTGCAGAATTCCACACCATTGGTGTATGGGTCTACGATCCAGGTCATTGTGGCGGGAGGCAGCTACATCCTGCAGAAAATGCGTGTCGGAGGAGAGGAGATTTACCTCCCGATCGGACAGGAAATGAAAATCCCGTGGAAGTTCGTCATCCTAGCGGGCGTCACAAGCGTCGTGGCGTACTACATTAACCTCGTGGCGACGCAGCACCTTGAGGTCTCGTACGTGATCGCCATCAAGCGATCAGGCTGCATTTGGAGCGTCTTGATGGGTCGATTCTTGTTCCGAGAGCGAAATCTGCGCAAGAAAATCCCCAGCATTTTGCTGATGGTCCTCGGTGTTATCTGTATTGTCATGGGTAAAGAGTAAAGCATAACGCATAAGCGAGAATAGATAAATGTGCTGCTGTCTCTGCCCTCACATGCGTCGCATGAATATCCGCTACCATCATATTATCTCGCAGACCAAAGTTACAGATCTAGAACTTGAACACGTCAGCCGTGCACTGAACGCGCTCTCCTAACCTACTGAAACAGCGCATCCTGTGACCATGATTTGCCCTCGGGGGTGTCAAGCCACTCATCGGATTGCGCAATGTCGTCCTGGATGGCCTTGATCAGCGACTCCAGCGACGAGAAGTTCATCTCCGGGCGAATATAGCCCGTGATGAGAAACTTGAGCTGCGCACCGTAGAAATCCTTATCGAATTTGTGCAGTAAGTGCGGCTCCACCGTCTTCTCCTATAATGCGCACACGGGTAGTTAGCGTTAACTTTGTCTCTCCATATTTCCTCTCTCCAGTGTGGCACCTTATTCTTGAAGTAGGGGTTCCAGCCAATACTAGCGACAGCCTTGTACGGGCCTTTGCCGTCAACCGTGGCCCAGCCACAGTAAATACCCGTAGGTAGCAGCTCCAGGAGATCACCCAGATCCTCACTCGAGAGGTTGGCCGTGGGGCACCCCAATTGCTTGCCACCGCGGCCAAAGCCCTCCACCACCGTTGCCTGCAATCGCAGCACCGTCTTCAGTTGCTCGATCGGCATGTTTTCTATTATCTGTTGCGATGTTTCTGCTGATTGGAGACTCTGCAACTGAAGGCGATTTCTACGCACTTCGCTTCGTTAGTCAAGTCAAGGGGACTTTGTGACCTTTTGATTGACCAATCAGCAACCGATAGATACGTAATCTAAAAAAATGTCACTGGATTAAGAACTGTAAAATCTGATAGAGTCCCGTGGGTTCACTCTACGACAAAAGTTTTGTGACACCTACACTTTCCGCCATATATCAGCTGAGACAGAGTGATATTTAGATATACACCTTTGCCCGTCCAAACTGAGAATAATCTCAAGCAAAGTGGACAACATGTTTTTGTTTATTGCAATTTTCTTCTTACGTGATTAAAAGCACCAATGAATCCGAGAATAATCTCATTCAAAAAGAGACGATCTACTGACCTAGATTCCGTAAACCATGTCGTTCATCTTCTCCGCCGCATTCACCGCATCGCGACAGTGCAACTCCATATTCGTCACCAACGTGGGGGTGATGCACTTGATACTCGCTTCAGCCGCCTTCTCCAAGAAGCGCGTGGTACGCTCCTTAATTGTCAACGGGGTGCCGTCATCATCCGTCATGCTGCTTCGATCACAAATCTCCTCGCGATACAAAGCAAGATACGCCTTGATCCGTGCTTTTAGCACGGAGAAGCAGCCCTTGATGGGGTTGCACATCGGAGAGTAGGCGCTGAGGCGTAGTAGCTTTAGGTCGGCGTGCTCATCCACCCGCTCTTCCGTTTGACGGTGTGCAGGAGCGTTATCCAGGACGATAACAACCTTCTTACCGGCAAAGTTGCTTTGAAAGACAGGAGACGCCTTTACTGTACGGTAGATCTCGTCGATAAAGGCAGCATTTTGGGCCATACGAATACTCCCCCTCTCCAGCCGATGGAGTACAACACCCATAGCTGAGTTGACCGCGCACTGGACTTGCAAGTTGACCCCTTTTGACGGTGGCATCACCTGTGTAGCGCGTTCTCCTTTACGCACGCGTCCCCGACCACGCTTACAGTACACATTGTAGTTAGTCTCATCAAAGTAGATAATACAGTCACCGTCTTTTTGATGGTCCTTGAGAGCTTCCGCGAACTTGAAGCGTTTGGTCTTGTTGATGTCATTGTTGCACGTCATGGGCTCGATGCGTGTCTGTTTTACCGTGTACAACATACCCAGCCAGTGGCGGCAGATCGTTGAGGTGGAGACGTTAATTCCCATGTCCAAAAAGAGCATCGTACGCATAGCTTCTAACGTAAATGTGCAATTATCGTTGAGGTATTCTTCGAGCTTGTTCCTGGCCTCTTCTGTGATCTTCACGACGCTACCCCGAGCGCCGCCGCGTGGCAGATCCTCCACGCGTCCTGAGGCGACAATGCGGTAGGCCACTGCTCGCGAAATGCCGTTGTTCTCGGCCACCTGAAGCCAGTCAGCGCGCCCTGCGCGATGCGCGGAAAGAACGCGAAGCTTCTCGGCGGGTGAGTGCTTTCAGAGGAGGGGTTGGGAGGGCATCTGCGCTCAAACAGGTGAATTGAGAAGTGAGCTACTTTAGCCTCGTGCGCAGGCTTTCGCGCGCATTTTGGCGCCAAGACGTCTTTACCACGCATTTTACGGCTGCCACCTTTCCTTGTCTTGTTTTGGATGAAATTATTCTCGCTTGGTTTGCTGATTACTTTTGCCTAACTTGATATTCATATTTCATAAAAACAATTCTCCGCTTTGCTTGAAAACTAATCTCAGTTTGGACGGGCAAAGGTGTAGTCCTCCTATCAAACAGAGCAACGGTGGGTGTAACGGGGTTACACGGGTGTGGTGCACACATGGGTATGGAGTACCCGAAGAGCTAACAGATTCTCAGTACATGACTCGTAGAGCTAACAGTGCCCTCAGTACATAGGCTGAGGGCCACACGATATGCATTTGATTAGGTTTAATTATGCTAGATAGTTAAACATTGATAGCGGCTTGGCCGTGGTAGAAAACCTTAGATAAATAACATGTAGGTTCTCAACGCTAACCGAGGGGATTTTCTGTGCAAATAAGCACGCAAGTACTCGTCATTGAGTTTTTGCGTTATAATTGGTGCGTAGTCCCCCTATAATAAAAATCCATGTGCGACGTCGTACCCTTTTTTTACATGTACTTTTCACACCCTTTTATAGAGCCCTTGTATTAAGTTCGAGAATGGGTTAGGGAAAGATCTATCATAGCATGCTCTGGGGCATTTTCGATCAAAATTTATTCCCTTCTAAAAGCTATGAAGTGCATCTGTTCGAGCGCTCGAACAGATGTCACGAATATTACTGTTCGCGAAGAATTAACATGCCACTAAGTAAGGCTCGTTTTGTATGGAACCTGGGTTGCATCAGGTGGCGACTCTGACAGGTGTTTATGTAAATCTTCGATGTTTAGCTACGATTTGCAGGGCGAAGAATTAGCGCGCAACCGCCGTGGGGGCCTGATTTAGCAGCAGACACCCCCGAATAGGCGACTAGCGGGAGTGAAAATCGAGTGACGCGTCGCGTAAAAAAGATGCCACAGGTTTTCTGGGCGTGACAAGGCTGTCGTACGATACGAACAAGAGTACTGAGATGTGCACTGATTTATAATATATTCGCAAAATATGATATCGTACTTTATGAGTTAGCGTAGTTTATATAATGTCCCATGATATACTTTCAGGTGGTTTATGGAAGTGTTCGAAAGGCATCTCACGAGCTGCACAGCGGTAACGGAGTTGAGAATCTTTGCCCTCGCATTAAGGATGGCCGTGAGCTAATGGTGGCTGAGGTAGGGCATCTAGAGAGTGCCCCGTCGGCCACTACGCCCAGGTATGACTGTGTACCCGTCGCAACGCCCAGTAATCTGCCATAGACTATGTAAGGATTAGATAATCCTTACATAGTCTATGGCGCCAACTCAGTCTTGCAGCAGTACAAGATGGCGAAGAGTGCACGCCTGGAGAAGCGAGCCACGCGACGTCTTGATCCGCCACAATACCAGTATCCTGGCGGCAGCACCAGTGAACAAGCCATAAAGAAAGATGACCAGCGTCACTGGCTTTCAGCAGCAACCGCTACCACCAGAATGCCACGCAACGTGCGCGGTACAAGCCCGCAATCAAGTCGAAGAAGAGCAAGGAGAGAGCTGGCGCTCGTGCAAGCGATGAAGTCCGCCAGAAGCAGACATCTCGGGCTGGCTCGGTTGTGGTGGCTCGCACGCGACGGACGAAGAGCAAGGCCTCGATAGGGAACCCGGCCGCGAGTGAAGAGGATTCGTACTCGGAAACAGGCACGTCGAGTGGGTGTTCGACGTCGACGGCCTTGATTCCAGGCTCCTCTTGCGACCCACCGTCAAGAGATGTGGCAAGAGGACTACTTGCTGGTGCTACCCATCCTTTGGAGCACCCGAATATCCCTAGAGATGGCTGAGAGCCGAAGTCCAAGCGAGACACCGGGGACGTGTCTCGGCGTTAATGCCCCTGTTCAAGTGACGGCTGTGCAAAGTGGTGGAGTGGCCTATACCCCCGTGGCGGAACAACCGGCGATGATAATGGTTCCAATTGCTACTGCTGCAGCGCAAGCTTTTTGCGTCATTGTGCACGCGATGCCAACACTGATACATACTTATGGAATGGGCCAAGGACTTCAACGCCGTGGGCAGGCTTGCTCTTAAGTGGAGAAAGCTCCGCGGGGGGGGGGGTGAACAGAGTAGCAACTGACGACCAAGAGAATGGATCATGGGCTACACAAGACCGCTCATTCATGGTGCAGGTACTCTCTTTTCATCAATCCGTGATGATATCAGCACCAGACGTGGCTTCGCAAGGAACTGCCGAGAGAACCCACGTGGGATGGACACGTGATCAGTCGGTTGAATTGTTCCACAGGATTGCTCGTGGTGGCATATCCACTTGATCCGTTGAAACCCTGCCACCGCCAAAACTCACTCTTCATCCAAATGTTGTTGAAGTGGCTCCGAAACCCGACCATCCGCTCTTCACGTGACCACTTCTCCAGTACAACCGTCATCTGTTCGTCATACACTTCCTTTGAAGACACGAAATGAAGTTGTAGATATCAATGACCACACCTCGCACAAACTGTCCGGTATTCCTTTGAGCTTTTCATGAACCTTAGTCATCACGCGGTATAAGCACATCAGGTATGTGTAGTCGGAATCCACACCAAAACCTTGGTTCACGGCGTTCGGTTGCTCAACTTCAGTATTGTCCATAACGTATTTGGCCAGCAACTGCTGGCCAGTCCCAGCAGTGAAAACTTTGCGAAGCGATGACAGCGCTTTCACGTACAGGCTCTCCAATCGCTGTGAAGTGATAAACAGAGCGAGCAAGTGGAATGAGCGACATCTGTCAGACACTCCACAGACGATTACTGGATACGCCACTTGGTTTAGCTTGAAGGCGATTTCCATGCGGAACACGAATGTTCCGGGGTCGCGGACTGCATTTTGCCTTTCCTAGTCAAGCCCACCAGAAACGGTTCTTCGTCAGAGCCGTTGCCGACATCCGGCTTCTCACGGATGTCACGTTCCCACCCAAAGGAAAATGAACTAGTGTCCGATACCTCGGGTCCATACGCCAGCTTGTCGATCTGTCCCTGGATCTCATCGTGGTCATCGTTTCGGTAGAGCGTCTTCTTGGTGTAGTGCCATTGCACCTGGCGCAGGATTGGCATGTCTGCCTCAGATAACCCGAAAAAAAATAATTGCCGTGCCATACCCATGCGAATTCGGGCCGGTTTCAAGGCTTGCTTGACCACTGCTCGACCGTAGACTTTCAGCTGAGGCGTCAGCTGCGGCTAGCGGCGTTCCCGGACGAGAGTCTCATGTGTACCAGACTCCACCATTGTCACTCGATTGAGTTCTGGACAGGTAAGCACCTTCCCAGCCACTGACAATAATTGTACGGTGTTGCCATCTTGCATGCTTCCGAGGGACACCTTAATAACTGGTATCGCATCTTATGCGATCTAGTCAGAGCGCATACGGAGCATGGAACCTGACTCTTCACAATGACGAACATCTTCATATCTTCCATTAGCAGTTGGGGTCTCCGCGAGCCATGTCACTACATACGGTCTTCCACACGCATCTTGGTGTCATCGTAGTTCGAGATGGGACTAGGGGCGGGAGGTTCGAAGATGTTGCGTTTTCGAGAATGTACTGAAATCCGTAACTTCTCGTTGAGTGCGGAGACCAACGAAGCATTCGGATTTGTAGAAACTCAGTTTTGTTCAACGACACGATTTGCTAGAATCGAGTGGTGTGCATTCGCTCACATTTGGTCTGTCCTTATGTATGTGGTGCTACGTTTTCGTGGTGTGGCTAACACAGCTTTTGTGTGTACGCTCATTTTCTGGGTGCCATCCCCTTTTTTTGTGTGTTTCTCCGGTCCTGCAATCTGGGAAAATGTATGGAGTATGAGGTTACGGAGTACGAGGTAGTACGAAGAACGACTATTTAGAATGCACCCGGTTATTTGGGACCGATGATTCTATTTTATCGCGTTCGGCTTGGTCGCCGTCACTCTCAATAACAGCAACTAAGACGAGCACCAATACTTTTTTCCGCCAAAAGCACTTATTGCAGCTTTGCGATGAAATACGTCCACCGAAAAACACGACATCAAGATAAGAAATTAAGAAATTCGAGTGCAGTGAAAATGAGATTAAAAGAGCTTTCTGAAAGCAGAAGGCGAAACTTTGGCTACTACATTCGCAAACGTGGGGCATCTCACTTTCTTGTGGTCCATTGAGTAACATTCTGCACGCCCTGCTGGTCAAGATACCTGATGTGAAGGTGGACTCCGACGTCAACCCGTATACTTTAGATCTATAATCGACTTTGCTCCCATAAAGTATATAAAGCTCTCTACCTACCGCACCTGCCGCTCGATAGTTTTCGGACAACTTTTTGGTCGACCCAAATCGATGTTGGTATTTGCAAAGTGTTTTTTTTATTTTAGTGAGAGGGTTAGCACGAAGAGAAAAGATGTACTTAAAGTATTCCTGGTATGAGTTATGAAAAAATGGATGCTTTCTTGAATGTAGTTAGCTGATTAAACTGTCGCAAATTCAAATTCAAAGTCGTGGATTGAGACTGCATTAGTCGGTGCTAGCACCGACAGCTTTCAAAATGAAAGCCTAGATCAAAAGTGTTGATAAAAAACCAATCTGCAATTTACGTATTGTGATTAGCTAATTTGGATTTGCACTCATTCGCAGCTATCACGCCCTCGTACTCCATAACCAGTGTTTGCTAACGTCGTGTTGCAACGGGAGGAAACAACGTTGTCACGTTTTACCAATGCATGGGAGCGTTTTTACGCGTTGTTACGCAATACGTATTCTTAATCGGCGGCACACTCGGTATCCGAAGATTCATGCAACTTGAAGCGGGACTCGTCGTCGGGCATGAGCAACTCCAGCTCAAGCAACAGCAGCGCTAACTTCACGCCTCGTTTAGTATGCTTCACGAACATTGGTTGTCCGAGAACTTGACCGTGGGCATGTATGCGCAGCTTCTGTTGCTACCGCTGTAGCAAAACAGGCAGCTCGTGTTGGTTTCAAGAAGGCCAACGGGATGGCGAAGGAAGACCCCCCGCCGACGCGAGCTCGGATGAAGTACAAGCGCCTTCAAACTACGCGTTCAGACGCTACCAGACGCAGGAATCCGTGTGTTGTTGGATGAAGAGGCGGTGGAGCTGTCGTCGCGCGCTTTATCTCGGTTGTTTCGCTGAAGATTCAGCTCTGCTAAGAGCTGGGTCGAAGTCCGGATAGTGAAAGAAAGTCCAAGCTTGTGTCGCTTGAAGATTGAACACGTGAGCTTTACTCATTCGAGATAATACTGACAAAATGAAAAGAGAAGTTCAAATTTGTAAAGTTTCATGAAGTGTTATTGCGGTGCACAACACAACGAGAGTATCAGCTTTGGCAATTTGCTCACTCATCGCTACAGTGGTAGCAACGTCAAAGGCAGCCCAATGCGAGAAACAAATAGGATTTGCAACGTCACTTTTTGCCCTCTCAGCCCCGACAAATCGTTTCTTCTGTGGCAAAGTGACAATGTTGATGTCAGGAAGCTCTTGACTTCTATCGGCTTCAGGGATCGGCTCCAAATTGGAGTCATAAACATACCATTCTTCATCAGAATCGGCACGCTCTGCGTCGGCGTCACAAGGACTGTCCTCTGCGAGGCCAGCGATTGCTTCCAGCCAGAACCTAATCGCTCCCACCGTTCCCATGTAGTCGACTTCAGTTGCGTTTTCCGCTGGAGCAGAAAGAGAGACTGCTGGGTCCGCAACCCCTTGCAGTTGTAGTTTAGCTCGTTCCGTTGGATCTATCGGCTTCTTCTGCTTCCTAACGTCATCACCTTCACTTTTCTCCGGTTTCCTTCACGAGCCTCGCTACGGATTACTGCGATTAAAAGCGTCGTCTCGAAATTGAGCTAGACTCTTCGTGTCGTTTGTAATGTGCTCATTTTGCTGCAGTAACGTTGGCAGGTTGTGTGTTCACAGCGACAGAAAGAATTACTTTTACGAGTTTTGATAACTTGTTGTTCTTTCTATACCACGAAGCACACACATGAATCAAAAAGGCAATGTCACCGCTCGGTTGAAATATTCCTTTGAGGATCCGCGAAATCAACCCACTTTTTGGGGGTGTACTTACCGCGAAGCCATCGCCTGTAAAGACCACTGCTATCCGTACTAACATATCGCCGATGATAATAATCTGCTACAGCAGATATTCCATCTACTGACATTGAGAGCACCGTGTTGTCGCGGGCTGCGATCATTGCCCGAGTGTGAGTCACGTACGGTGGGTGCAAAGAAAATGCTAGTAACATGAGGGGCTGTTCACAGTCCACAAACGCTTTTCCACGACCGGGACCAGATACAACGAGTATGGACTAGCTGAAAATGCAGCATAGCTCTTCCAAAAGCATCTTACAACATCGGACATCGAGTTGTCATCTTTTAGAGGTCGAAACGAAGCTTCTGATAGAGATCTAATAACGCGCTCGGCATCAATCAAATTCCTCCAGAATGTAGGATCTCGGAAACCTTTAAAGCAGTAGGAAATTCAGTGATATAGCGATATTCATGGGCTAGATATTCTAGTGCAGATTGCAAGCGAAGTAGACTCGCGAAGCATGCTTGCATGCTGTTCCATCGAGTTTTACAGAGCGCGATGAATGCCAACGTCTCGCCATACATCGCGTACACGCGTTCGTTACCACGTACAAGCCATTTGGCTGACGAGCTGTTCAGCGTAGCCGCAGCTGTTGCACCTTGTTTTGTGACATCCTTGAAGACTGTCTGGGGGTACCGCCTTTACCAAACTTTCACATCGTGCTCAAAACAGCGCAAAAACACGATAATTGGCCACCTCTGCGCTAATATCTGCCTTGCCCAAGCACATTGCCCATCGTCATCAGTAACAACAGCTCCCACGTTCCACCCAAGTACTAAAGCTTGTTTGATTGATCCTTCTATCGGCTTCGCAATAGCAATGTCGTAGTGGTCTGAGCCAAATAGAAGAAGTTGACAACTGAGAAGATACAGTCGGAAACGTTCTGCCCGACATCACACAGATAATTAACACGACCTCCGGTTTCTTCTTGCTGCTCTCTGAGATTTTCCTCAGAGTCGTGTTCGGCTCTCTTTCAGTTGGTCTTGAGGACGCGTCCTCCTAGTTCCTTTTGTGACGATTATTTCGAAGTGGGGAATTCGTGCAAATAGTCTTTTGGTTGAAGGTTGTGAAAATAATCTGGTAGTGCACAGTCGGATTGAAATTCGAGCAAGTCACGCTCGATACTGCGCTGTCCCCGAACGACTCAAAAAATCACTTATGCGCTTCTGGCGTTTCGAAGCATTGCTGCTGGAAGAGATGACGGACGAAACCGATCGAGTTGATGAAATTGTGGATCTTTGAGCTTCGGCCATGACATATTTTTGGTGGTAGGGACAACGTTTGAGGTGGCTTCGGTATGTGTCGGCGCGGTCACGAATCAGGGCTGGAGGACTAACGTTGGGGTTGTTTACATGGGCAGCTTGGCACAGTTTGCATATCCATCAATAGTGCTTATCAGAAGTAGTCCCGTCAGGATGTACAAGCTGAGTCTGACTCTTAAAGAAGTGTTGCCTCTCCTTGCTCGCTGGGGTGGGCATCGACGCAAAACAGACGCAGCTCGAATGCGTACTGCCCCCAGTCTGAGCGTTAGCTTCTAGGCAGGAAGTAATTGAAATCTTCCCTCTTCCTTACGAAGCAACGGGTAAAAAGTCCGTAACAACGTAGTCACAGTGGATTTGTTTTTACGGGCTTTTTACCAACGTTCCAACGTGTTTATAGCGTTGTTACAGAAAACTGTTGCGACGTCGTTACCTACACTGCCGTAACCTCTTACCCCATACATTTTCATCTGCACTCGCTGGTACCGGTTCCCAGGGCTACATCTTGAATGGACGATGCTCGCACCACAGAACTTAGAAATCCCGTAATCAACTTTGTGGACTATTTTTGGCGATAACGAAACAGATGTGAAAATTTATACCCATTATCTAGGGTAAATCTATTTTATTTTCGTTTAGTGTGTAAATCTGAAACATCACTTTGGAGCTGTTTTTTGGGGACAATTCTATTTTTGGGGATTGTGGGACTTAGCGTATTTTCTAGCTCATTGACCTAATTTCGGTAGTCATGTGTAAATTTGGTTCCACAAAATTCGATAAAGCAGAAAATGAAAATCGAGTGTCTTAAAGTTGAAGTTTATCTACAACGGTAACTGCATGATCGCGGCCTCTTTCTCAACGAAAGCGATGGCTTTGTGTAAAAAGCGCATGCGCAAATACGGCTGCAGTCTGTACAAACAATCATCCCACGACCCGTTGCTCAAAAGCATTTCCAGTACCGCGATACACCATACTCCGCACGAGGTCCCGTCCTTCTGCTTACACCACTCAATCTTCGTGTAGTCGATCGAATCTTGCAACTGAAGCAGCTCCTCAATCCCCCCACGAACGCTCTTCTCGATGATCTTGTAGTTATGGTCGCTTTGCATTGGGTCGAACATAAAGCACGATGCTTTATTCGTAGCATGATCAATGTTGCGGTTGATCAGATAGGCAACCCAATGATTAGAGATATTGAATATCCCAATCACTCGGTCGTATTTCGGGTCCGCTGCTCCGAATCCTCCTGCTACATGCTGTCGTTGATCCGGCAAAGCAAAGTCTTGGTAGCTTTGATTGATAATACCAACACCAGGGTATTGGGCTCGGAGCACCATCATCGAAATCAGTATGGATGTTGTGTGAAGCCACAAATTCTCACGAAAGTCCAGTAGCCGATATCCTTCTACTACTTCTCCAGGTGCCCGAATGACACTGAGGTTCAGTGTCTCCACGTAGCCCTTATGTTCGTTCTGTATAACAGATTTCGGTTAGATGTTGTGGATATTTGGTGTAATTTTGGTAATAGCTCACCTTAGTCACGTGGGTCATGTCGAAGAAAGGTTCACGTACGTCTGCCACGCGCCACTCCATTTCGTCAATCCACTTGTGAGTCTTCATCACCAGAATAAAGCGACCTCGCGCTTCAATGAGTCTTGCCATTGCATCCAGTTGGTCGAAGGTGGCATATCCGTAGTCCGGCCAAAACGCTAGTAGATCTATGTCGTCCTTGCCTTTGATTGCTTCAATTGCCTCCATGATTACCGGCAACTGCAGAATCTTGGTGATGCGGGGGACATCTTGACCAATTGCATACGGCTTCAAGGATAATTCCCCGTGGACTTCAACGTTTGGGATCACCAACGCATCTACCATCGCCTTGGAGTAGTAAAAGCTGTAGGGACCGTCCAGCAGAGCAGCGACCTCATGGAACTCCACGAATCTCGTCAATCTGCCCTTCCTGTAGATAGCTGCAATCACTCGAGCCTTTCGCGAGTCCTCTTTTGCTTGCGCTCTCTTACGCTGAGCCTTCGTCATACCATTCACTCTTGGACGATCTGCGAACGACCAACTCACAGCCTTGGCTCGCTCATGCGCGGCTGTGTCCTCTTGAGGTGAAGTTGATTTTGATCTTGTCGTTTTCGGTGTCGATTCGGTACGTTCGGTATTATCATCTTCAGTTTGACTTCTACTTGCTGTTGTCGCACCCGTACCGTACTCCGGCACCTTTGTATTCTCACTGACTGCGCTTACTGCGCCCTCATCTTCATTATCTTCTGAGGAATCGCTTGCATCTGCTGCCATACAGGTATCCACGCCCTCTGCTGTCTCGGCAGCGTTGCTGGAGACACCGCGTCTTTGCGAAGGCAAGTCAGCAAAGGAAAGCTGTGAAAACCCAGCTTCTCCAACGGAAGAAACCTGAGAAAGCCCTGGGAATAGTGTTTTGCCCTCGTTCTCTGCAAAGTCCACCACAGTTCCACCATTCAATGCCTCATAGAAATCCTTTAGCCACTTTAGCGCCACACGGAATGTTGGTGTGCTCTGAAGAGCCATGCGATCAATGATCTTCTCGGTAATGGCCTTTGCTTCACAGTACATTTTTCCACCGGATAAACCGCGCGTCTTGGGTCTTGAGGTGCACGTACTCTGTCGAAAACCACCCGTGGGAACCTCGCCCTCGTCGATGTTGTTTTCTGGACTTTGGACGATCCATCTTGTAGGGAAAAACCGTATTGGCGGCAGCACACTTTCGAAGTTGCTCACGCTCCTCACGTACATTACGTGGCGACAAGGCAGGAGACACGTCTTCATGAAAATACAACTGCACGAGCACGTCTACAGTACAGATAACCGTTAGTAAATCCACACCAAATTTACCAAATATTACCAAAAAAAATACGTACCCTAGTGTTGACTTCGTGCACGTTTCCAGTTTTCAAACTGGTGACGTTGATGTTGCCTGATGCTATGTGTTCCAGCTTGTAGTCTGCATTGGGTCCGGTGGCGAGCGTGTGTTCATCGGCAAGTAGGCCAACAGCAAATGGGCTGACATGACCAGCGAGTCTCGTCAGGTCTTCGTCCTCGCATTCTCTGGTAGGACGGCTGCCGATACGGTGGTATTCAGCCAAGTACTGCTCCTCTGCATACTGTTGTAAAGCGATCAGAGTAGACAGCAGCTGGTCGATACTCAGAGACCCGTCGATGAGATCCTTCAGCTTACCCCACTTGGACTCGATGCGGTTGTTAGTATTGTTGGTAAGGTGGGGAACGTTGCCACGTAGATAGGAGACCCACTCGTCTTTGTTTCCATCCCAGTTGTCCATGAACGTCTGGTACAGCTTGTGCAACTTGTCATTGCCCAGCTTAGACAGCAGCGTACCTTTAAGAGTTTCATACTCCTCGGCGTTCTTCGCATACACCAACTCGCGCAAGAGCCGTTTGGCATCTTCTTTCACACCTGGAGCCAAGCGAGTGGCTTGCTTACTGAACCACGTAATGACGTGCCACTGGCAGAGCAACTGACGAGCCTCTGGAAACTCCTCACGAAGCACATGCTTCTCGTGCATGGCCTTGTCAGTCATGAAGATTCTGACCTTTGCCCAGTCCGGGTTGTTCTCTTTGAAAATCTCTACCACGCGACGAAGATTGTCCTTTTCTTCACTGTCTACAAGAGCATGATGAACGTATTGTCCCTAGAACACTTGTTAGATACCTGTATTACAATACAGAGTATTTAAAATTAAAGTTTAACAGATACCTTTCCAAAAACGTCGTGAACCACAAAGCTAAAAAGCTTGTACCGGTTCGCGTTCGTGTTGTGCGTGGAATCGACAAGAACAACTTCAGGAAAGGCCTTAAACAGGCGTTTCATCCTCGCAGTCTGGAACGTAGCAATCCGGGCAACATTCGATTCGCTATCCACATACACTTGAGCCACGTTCCTATCGTCCTGCTCCGTGAAGCCGTCCAGAACCGCGTACGCACGTTGAGCGTCGTTCAAGCTGGCTTGGTCACCCATCTTGTAGCGCTGCACCATGTTGTGAACATCCTTAAGTTTGTTTTTTTTATCTGTAAAACGCACCAAATTCACACAAGTTAAAACTCCACAATATTCATACAAATTCAAACACCGAATCCACACAAGACCAACATACCAGTGCGTTCTCGAAGATACTGTAGTATTCCATGCGCATTAGCACCCGCCTTGTGCAATATTGCCACGTCATCCGTCAGTTGAGGGTCCTTCACTGTCCGATTCTGGGCGTAGTTGTCATACGAATGCTTGGTGAGAGCGTGGTTGTGCTCTCCCGACCCATTCACGCGCAAGTACCAAGAACCACTAACTGTCACCGTAACTCGCACGTTCACCCGGGCCTTGCACTTTGTGTCGCGAATGTTGTTATGACGGCGTTTCCCCTTGCCTTTGGGCTCGTACGGTTGGCCATGGGTGCACACCATCGTCTTGGAATACATCTGCCACTCTTCCGGGATAAGCGTGACCTCCTTCCTAGATTGTTTCCCAGCCCGCTTTCTGGCCCTTGACAAAGACACGATTTGCTTGTTCCGAGTGGCCACCGACGTAGTGGTGCGATTCGTGAAGCGCTGGAACGAGTCGAACTGGAAGATATCAAAGGCCTTGTGAAATCGATGCCAGGACTTGTACGTGGCCTTGAATCCACGGAACCAGGATGGAATGGCCCTCTTGACGCGGAGGTCGTAGGATCGGCGCAAATTCGGTGTGTTTTGGTGTAAATTCGGTGTACTCTCTGCATCTGACTCACTGGATTCTGTGTATGCCGCAGCGGCACTCTCCACATCCTCCCCAGCATCTCCGTCACTACTGGCTCGCTCCGACTCTTCTTCCGGCTCATCATCAACGGAGATCTGGCTTGACGAGTCGTCGCCAACTTCACTATTTGGACATCGGGGCTTGTCTACATACTCCGAGTCCTCGCTGCTCGATACTTCAGCAGCGGTGTCTGACTGGGAATCGAAGCCGATGCCGAACATTTCTTTGAGCGCCACCTTCTCCCACTGCTTCGGATCTGTCTGCTCACTTGCCCGTGCAGCTGCTGCTCCCCCATCTTCATTCCGCAGCACGGCAGCTGCTTTTCTGGTCATACGCTGGCGACCGCCCACCACCAGTCGCGTCTCCTGCTGGTCGATACGCGCACGCGCTATTTTCTCGGCACGATGCGCCTCTAACGCGGCACGGTTGTAGATCGGTAGCGGCGGCAAAGCTCCGCTTGGACGTTTGCGCTTCTTCTCGCGGGTTGACGTGTCCTTCGACGCTGTGACGCTTGACTGCGCGCCCAAACGAGCTCCGTCTTGCGCAGCAGAGTCCGTGTTCTCTTTCACCTGCGGAAAAGAAAGCGTAAGTGAGCCAATAGATCAATCGCGGACGAGTACGTATCTTTCGTACCGGGTCAGCCATTCAAGTGACCTTCACTCTGCAGCGTGTGTCCGAGGGGGAAGATCGACGAATGGCGTCTGTGGACCGCAGGAGGCGAGCAAACTTTCCAAAAATCGAAACGTGCCAACCGTCACGTAATTTATCTTCTTTTATATTTTACCTTCTACAAGTTCAACCTGAACCGCAGAAACTGGCTTTATCTGGTCTGCACTGGATTTAACCATACCTGCACTGAATCCGGTTCCTACATTCTGTGGTTTCAGCGTGCGCCGATGAAAGCCCTTTTGAGTCGTATCTTAAAGGATAAGATACGAGCATCACCGTACACCATATGAGTTTACCATTCAGGAAGATTTTTTTATTTTCTACTACCATGGCGTTCTCCATCGTTTCGTGAAATTGAAGAGCGACATTAAACGATGCAGGTAACTATCTGTCGATGCCGTCGGCTGATGGGGTGACCAACCCATCCATCCGTTGTCACATTCATCAACACTAATAATTTCTCGAACTCCAACATGTAAATTAAAGACCTGAGGCTGACTTTTTTTTTCTTGCAGCGAAGCAGCTATCTTTTCCTTCTTGCAGAGCCAACGCGCGGCGGAAAGCAAAGAAAAATGAATGAATTCGACAAAAAGTTCACGTTCTTTACGCTCGGCGTGGGTGCCATCATGGCATCTGGCATAAAACTGGGACCGATTGGAACCCGATAAGACGTCGATGAAAGCTTCTACAAGATTAGAGACGACAATGAGCGTAGGAAGAAAGGTACCGGACAGGGTGAAACTTCTATCGAATCCGTAACTGTTTGTATCAGGATATCACCGGTACACCGTAGTTGACGGTGAGTTCCTGGTTGGAATGGAAGGAATTCTCTGTCCAAAGTGTCCTAAACTGACCTAATTTTGATTGATTATACGATGTGCGAGCACGTCCCCAGCGCCGCGCGGTATTTGTGTAGGCAGCCGAGCTCCACAGTGAGTCTCGCATTTGCACAGGTCAAGTGAGATAATCGTTGTTGTGGACATTTAGGACAGAAAATGTGACGCTGCACTTCGAATTATTCGCCATTTCGTCGTAGAGTACAAAGCAACATACCTAAAGAAGCTGTCTGAGGATGCGGAAGTACCTGGATATGTTCATACGTGGAGTGGATACGCGTTCAATATCCTCACGAGACATATATCGTATCGATTCCCAAAGCCTTCACACTCGATCACGACCAGATCACTTTCCTATCACCAATCCCAAAATGTCGAGCTGGTATCATCTTGGCTATCGCGACACGACTAATTGTGTGGTTAATAAATTCGTCTCCGCAGTGAGAGGAAGTCTAAATTCTCCACGAAGGATTCCTGAGTGGGCTGTAGGTCGAATTCCTGCCAGAACGACGAATAAAAGACAACCGCGCGATCGATACAAAGTGCATGTACCGCCGAAACGTGGCAAGCACTGGTTGCCAGCCAGTAAATGCCTTCAAGGCATCGTCACCGTTGCGCGAACAGCCTGCTTGAAGTTTACAACCACAGCATTTTGTGCAAGAGCACGAACCCATTACTCCAATCGTGCAGCCCATCGTGGATGGTTGGTCATGGTTCACGCTCAACGGACCAGCCTCCATTCGAAGATCTTGGCTTTCATGCCGAGAAAACTCAACTACACTGGTAAATTCCACTTCATCCGTCCCAACGCAGTGAAGCAGGGGCAAATACGCTTGCAACTGTACACAACGTCAAGGTCTGCAGTCAAATCGTTGCGGATCGCCTGCAACTGCAACAGTAAATTCGCCTGGTCTCGTCTCTTGTACATATTGACCGTTCATCCATTCCACCCCTTGAAACCCCATACCTTTATATCCTTATCATTCACTGTTCTCTCCTTTCACTATTTATATACAACACTTACAAATTCAGCTCTATATTTCGATACCAGATCATCCAAGCTCGCAGTATCAACAGCGAAAGGTTCCACCACGTACTTGTCGCCTCGCTATGCAAAAGGTCCTTTCGAGGCGAATGGCCCAAAGTCATTTGCACTTTTGGTCCCGAACACGCACTTGCCCTTTGTCACGATGCCCAAAAACAAGTCCAAGACCCGCGACCCTAGCAACAGCTTCAGCGCCTCGTTCGACGGCGCCCAGGACGGTGTGAGTCCCGTGGCTGTGCCTCTGACCGAGTCTGAGGCCCACGTGTGCGCGTCTCCCGGCTCGATGCACTCCCCCACGCCCACGACCGCAGGTGTCAACGGTGTCGGTGTCAAGCCCGAACGTTCGCACTGCCTTGTTATCTACACTGGCGGCACCTTTGGCATGGTACCCGATGAGAACGGAGTGTTGCACCCAAGCAGCGGCTTCTTGGAGAAGAAAATCAGAGAAATGGACGAGTTTCAGTTCGAAAATATGCCTCACGTGACTGTGAGCGAGTGGGCCAACCCGATCGACTCTTCCGACATGACGCCAGACGACTGGGGCACAATTGCCAAGGAGATCGAGGCCAAATACTGGGACTACGACGGCTTCGTGGTGCTGCAGGGCACTGATACTATGGCTTACACGGCCTCCGCTCTGAGCTTCATGCTCGAATACCTGGGCAAACCCGTGGTCATCTCGGGCGCCATGATCCCGCTGCACTTCCCGCACAGCGACGCACGTCGCAACTTGATCATGTCGGTCATGTGTGCGGCATCTCTGGCCATCCCCGAGGTCTGCATCTACTCGAACAACAAACTGCTGAGAGGCAACAGGACCACCAAGGTGGCCAACATGTCGGTGGACGCCTTCCACTCGCCCAACTTCCCTTCACTGGCGGTGACCGGAGTAGAGGCCATCGTGGACCAGCCGCTGATCCTGCCCTACCCACGCTCTCGCTTCCGTGTCTTTACCGACCTGTCAACCAATATTTGTGTCTTCCATTTGGTACCTGGCTTCGATGCGGAGTGTATTGAGGCCTACATTGAGCGTCACAGTGCCACTAAAGACCAGGATAAGCGTAAGGCACTGGTGTTTGCACTGTTTGGCACTGGCAACGCCTCGTTGCGTAAGGACGGCTTCCTGCGGCTGGTGAAGATGGCTGTTGATGCCGATATCCCTGTTATCATCACCTCGCAGTGCGTGCAGGGTCGTACACAGCTGGACACGTACGCTACGGGTGTCAACTTGTTGAATATGGGTGTGATTACGTCCCTGGACATGACGATTGAGGCCTGTGTTGCCAAATTGGCCTACCTTATGGGCAAGGGGTTTACCAGCAAGCAGCTCAAGACCAAGATGGAGACCGATCTGCGCGGCGAACTGTCCATTGTGGACGCAGTGGCAAACGGCGAAGAGATGAGCCGCACGCGCCAGTACCGCAAGACCGTCGTCCGCAGCTTCGCCTCGCACTAGGAAGCAGGAAATTGGCGTAAATGTTGATACGAATAGAATTGTACCTGATTTTTTATCTGCTCTGGTCTATTTTAATTGCAATAATTGCACAATAATTGAAAATTATTGTCCGGAGCTTCAACTACTCTGGTCTTTATATCCTAAGTTACCTCTACCTTTAACTCTATTTCTACCTGTTCATACGATATTCTTCTGCTTCACTTCCCCTCACCGTCCATCCAGTACTCATCGGACTCGTAATATTTTCATTTTTCGCATTGACGTCTTCGGATAACAGCGAGTTACGGAACTGACTCAGCCCCGATGATTCACGTTCGTGAGAACGTTCGCAGCACCAACGCACACTAAACAACACGAACCACAGCAACGTGCAGTACACCAATACCCCCAAAGCCACTGCGATCGCAAAAATTACCACCCACAGCACGACAATTGCACTTTTCTCTGTCAGGAATTTCGTCGTGGTGATCTGTGCTGCCACGAAGCCACAAGCCACACAAAGTGCCATCAACGCTAGAATGAGGACGACTCGACCCTTACGAGTAGCAGATTGTGCTGTATACCCCGCGATGACTGGTCGAATAGGACCATCGCGACGTGCAAAAAGCCCAAAAAGTTGACGATCCCGGTAAAAAGTGACCAGGGGCTCGGCGAGAAGCACAACAACGGGGATACAGACGCCAATGAGCACTGCTGCCAGGATGAAAGACTCGTGACTCAAGCCGCACGAGCACTCGAACGCTTCACGTACAATACGGAAGGTGACCTCGCCACTGCCACTTCCTTCCACAGTGGACTGGAGACGCCTCTTGCTCTGGTTGCTGGCACTTTGTCCGTCCGAGCGAATGCAGAGACTATTATCGGAGAGAGACTCCACATCGAGCGCACAAATTTTTAGTACACAGGTTGTGCACAACCACGAAATATTGCCTGCCAGATCCCATTCGAACTGGTAAACAGTTGTGTTTGCGTCTTGACTTGACACTGGTGTCGATACGTTTGCTGCGATCGTGTCAAAGGCGCCATTGTCAGCGCTGAAATCCAGTCGAAATTTGTCAAGTCCTGGATCCGGACCAGATAACAGTGTCACGCGCCACTCGATCAGCATCGTTGATGAAAGACTGTACACTTCGCCGTTCAAAGGCTCGGTCATCGTCACTTTCACAGTCGCAGTCTCGGATACCTGCGACCCAGAACCAGATCCAGAAGTTGAGTTGGAAGACGACTGTGAACTGGAAGTCGAACTTGATGTCGAATTACCAGAACTGGACGAAGAGTTTGACGCTGAACCGGAGCTTGACGACGAGGAAATCGCTAATAACGACGCTGGCGAGCGCCACAGCTGCGTATCATGTTTGTTCGCAATCTGAGGAATCCGGAATAATGCCTTAATACCCGGATAAGTACCATCCTCCGCCGCAAACGGCATTGCAGTCCTCTCCTCTGTAATTGACGGTCTAATACCCTGATTCATTCCCAATCGACGGTTAACCACAGCGACGGGACCTTCTAGCACTTCGGTACAACAATCTCGAATCGCAAACAACCCACACAACAGCACTGCCACCACTATACAGCAAAAAGCACAGCATATACATCAGCCCACTTCGATTCGAAACCTTCGATGTTTTCTTCGACGTACACAATGCAACGAGCAGCACGAGGAAGCGGTCTCCACGCTTATACGGATGATGTCGGTGTGCCGCGTAGATTCCAAACAATGGGTGGGCATTCTTCCTACACACAGCCAACGTTCAGTATCATACACCCATGCAAGACGCTTATTCCTCACCTAAACGTACATGTAAATATGTAGATCAGAGCACCACAACTTCTTGATCCTTACTCGTTGAGCTGCAAACACCTCCTTCGCTCGTTCGCCAGAGTCTGGCGCTTCCAATGGGTCATCGCTGCTCACCTCGTCGTCGTTGATAGGTGGCACACTAGGGAGAGCGCTACCTGGTCCATCCACAGGTCTCAGTTCGCTGAGAATCCGACTGCGGCGTTTCTTCCGTGGTCTCCGATCTCTAGGCTTCTCGTTCTCAGGTTCTTCCCCGCCCTTACTTTCATCGCTGTCCCGCCCTCGAGCATAGTCCTCATCCGAAGGTCTCGCCACTTCAGGCGCTAGAAGCGAACGGCGCGGCAGGGAATTCTCCAGAGATCGTCGAGGTGCTGCAGAAGGTGGAGGGGGAGCTGGACGTCGGAATGGAGGCAACATACGCGGACTAGCACTGCGCTCAGCTAACTCCAGGTCTTCGTCGACTGCTGAAACGCGCTCCATGGCTCATACGAGCTGCGCAAATGGAGGAGTGTGAGCGCTGATCGGATCGATTTAATGATGGACTGTCCTTCCTGACGTGTCCCATTACGTACTTGTACCAACTTTGGTGCGTGTCAACAGCCAAGTCGGCAGCGTGAGTTGCGACTGTCGCTATGTCGCCCAAGTCAAATGAAGAGGGGACTCCCACGGACCACAGTCAGAGGGACCACCCTCCCTGCACAGCTGCTTGGGTCGTGGCAGTGTCTCGAACGAAATTCCTTGAAGATTGGGAGCGGATACGAACACTCTTGTGGCTTCATCCTGCCATTTGACCGTTATGCTCACATGTCAACATGGCTTCGCATTCTACAATTTGCATGTGCGTGTAGCTAGTTCACCGTTGATATGCTGTGTGTGAAATGAGTATCTTTTCAGTACCTTGGTCGGCTCGTGCGTTCGGTGGGCAGACGTGACCTTCAAAAGGAGAACGCCTTTGTAAAGACATGACGGCAACTGTGTACTGTTCTCGACAAAATGCCGTGTTGGTGCGTGAGGTTGCATCCTCTACTTTGTGGCAACGGGTGCCCTCCAGCTGCTTAAGGTTGTAGTATGGACGATTCGTGCAAGTATTCAACCTCTTTCATGTACTCCAGCGCAGCGAATGAAAGCGTGTTTGTTGCCTCTTGCTCGTAATGGTATGCACAGTAACCGTGATCAACAGCACCTTGCTTCATCTTTCTTTCAAAGGCAGCACACATCCAAAGACGTCGTTTTCGATTGTTGTTCGAACGTATTCAGAATTGCATGTCTTGATTTCCTCGACTGCAACGCCAAGCGAAATTATTCTTACGAACCAAGGTACGAATCGCGATTGCAGCGCATCAATCAATATTGTAGCGTCTCGCGTTTATTTCGAGATATTATTGTATGCTTCGAGATGTCTAATATCCGAGAAGTTATGGCTATCCAAAAACAAATTATCTCATGTTTCGGGCTCCGAAAAGACAATGTATTTTGAAGGGTTGTGGGCTCAATTTTTCTTCAATTTGTTCGATAAAGGTATTGTCAGAAAGCTCTTGTGAATTACAATCTAATTCGAGCGTTTTAAGCTTTACACGTGCAAAATTTACAGCGATTTTTTTATATTCGATTAGGTACGAAAACGCTTTTATAATATCTTTGTCTTTAAACAAAAGGAACGTGACAAACGATAAAGTAAACTTTCAACTTTAGAAGTCAACGCTAAAAAAAAAAGCTTATTCCAAGTAACAACACAACTACCGATACGCAGGAATACGCTTGATTTGATCTATTTCATCACTCTGTGGCTGATTTGGCTAGTAGCGTACAAGCCATAGGAGAGCCTTCTAAAAAAAAGTCTTTCACAGCCTAAATTAGGTTGGTAGAGATATATATTCGACTTTGTATTGATAAAGCCCTTGCTGATGACCCTCGTGTTGTTTATACCCAATCAATTCAGAGTGTTTTCCAATTAGCGTTAAAAAGCAACACATAATTAATGGTATGCTTCCGACAACAGTCCTTTTCAGTTTTTTTAAAGCTGATGTATTACCGCCATGGTGCCTAGCGCATCTGTAAGCCCCCAGCTTCTTAGTACCGCCATGGTGCCTAGCGCATCTGTAAGCCCCCAGCTTCTTAGTATCGTGCCAGGCTACAACTGCTTAACAAACTTGAAGAGGCGGAGGTAGCGAGGGTTGGTCCAGTTGTACTGATTTTCATCCACCTTGGTGTACCCAAGCGCCGTGTAAAATGCTTGGGGTTGCTCTTTGTAAGCGTCAGTTGTCAGGTATATGCTCTTGATTCCGTTCTGCTCGGCCCAGATCTCGAGCTCTGCGATCATTTTTCGACCGATACTCATGCGCTGAAAGTTCGGATCCACATACACGCGTCGAATCTGTCCAACATCTTCAGATTCGCGCAACAGTCCGATTATGCCCGCAATCTTGCTGGATCCATCTTTCTTCACCACAGCGACCAAGAAGTTTCCACCTGGAGCCATGTGACTAGCTTCAATGTCAGCAAAATCGTTCGTCAGGTCTTTAATAAGGGCCTGTTTCCATAGGTAGTGGTACTCTGGATTAGGGTCGAACGTTAGCATGCCCTCTACGTAGATTTTGGTTCCTTGGGCATGATCTTCTGGACGATACTGTCGGATTTGGATAGTTGCTTGAGGCCCGGTCGTCATAGTGGTGCAAATGTATTATGCCGTGAGTGAAGTGAGGCAATTGAAACAATGCTTACTTGATGACTTCTGAAACCATCAGCTCTAACCATGTAGATGAAATCACACTGTTTAGATGAGCGGATGTGTTTACTGCTATGAATAGGTTTTCTGAGCGTTAGTAGTAATCATGCTGTGTGATTGCATGTTTCATGCACAAATGGCGCTATCAACGAGGGTTGATAACAGAAATAAGTATGTGAAATTAAAATGAAACAATTTTGTGCAGACGCAGAATGGATACAGCATTAGTTTTAAAGCTCGTCGGGCTCTTTCAAAAATTGGCGCAATATCTACGCATTGAAACATACTACGACTCACCAATTCGCTGACTCTGAAGAATTAGTGGACCTGATCAAGAGTGCAGAACAGCGTCCCCCACCAAAGTGTTTGTGCTCGATTGCTCCGACTTGCATATTATTAAAGCTTTGGATTGTTTTATTTCTATTCGATATCTTAACCCCTCGGTTACCAACGTCGTAAGTTACGACTTTGATGAGGGCGAATGTCGTAAGTTACGACGTAGAGAGCGGCTTCAAACAGGAAATGGCTCGAAAAAAGAGGGCACGATACTTTAATCAAGTCAAGTTTTGAGACAAAAAAATATAAGCTGAAAGAGGTCGAATAGGCAAGAGTCAAAGAAAGGGTAGGGAAAGGGTAGGTGTGCACCACCGACCAGATTGTGAGCAGATCGCAAGTGGACAGTTGGCGAGAGGACCTCATTCCAGAATTTGCCACGATGGCAAGACTACGATCCAGCTCGAGGACGAAGCAAGCAACGGTTGCAAGTATGATTGACGTGCGCGACATCGACTTCAAGCATCTATGGAGGCAGCTACGCTCGGTGGGCTGGGCATCGAAGAGACCTTCGAGGCTCACAAACCAGTGGACGTATACGTCGCCGAATGGGCAGTCGTTCGTTGGTGCGTTATTGAGTTCTATTCAGCATTTATTTTACTAATGAATTTGATTTTTGTAGGTGAGGATGCCGTGGTGACCTTTGCCATCGAATCGGGTCTCATTAGGGACGGGAGTGGCGAGAGTGAGGAGGAGGCAAGCGGGGGCGATGTTGTTTCAATGGAGGGTCCTGTGAACGCCTCACAAATCGACACATCCGTTGCGCTGTCACAGAACACTATCTCGGCGATGTTTGGCTCGGACAGAGACTCCGAGCCTGCCCAGCTGGAGCAGTCTGACCAGGGCATGAATGTGGGGGCGCTCCAGCGTCTTTTATCAGGAGCTGGATCAAACAATTCTGACAACGGGAGAGGCAGTGACGGCGGCAGTGTGAATGACGGTGGGAGTGTAGAGGACGATGTCCACGTCACTATACCGATCGACGACGTGAATGTCATGGTGGATGGAGAGTTGTCGGATGAGTACGAAGCCATCGATTCCAGTGGCAGCGACAGTAGTGACAACAGTGGCGATGATATCATTGAGCGTCGCGAGTATCCTGACGACGAACCAGCGCCTGACGAGGAAGTTGCTCGCATGGATGATGCATTTGTGGAAGGATTGGGAGGTACACTTACGCTTGACGCGATAGACAAGGACGCACTTCGAAGGTTTGAATGGAGCACACCGTCATCCAGCTTTGAAGCAGCAACTGGGAGTACCCTGGTTTGTCTCCTGACGTCGCCGCTCCCACGCGCGAGCTACAGGAATTGGCCGACTCCCCTATGATGTTACTATTCTACTTTCTACCGAAATCACTGTGGGTGAGCATCACCAAAGAGACGAACCGCTACAAGAAGCAAACCGCAAATGCTAGGGCAAAACGAATCCGGTCGCTGCAGCGGAAGCGCGGCGCAGCGACCCCTGAGACAATCAAGCAGATCGAACGGCGCTTGTGTGCGGAGGCTGCATACCAGCCCCACGAAATGCTACACGTTATCGGCCTCTTAGTGGCGAGAATGCTGAACCCAATGACGCGTCGCTTTTCCCGGCACTGGGCAATGACTGACGACGGAGCGATTCCTGCTGGTAACATTGGCAAATTTATGGCTAGAAACCGATGCACTTCCATTCTTCGTGACCTGCATGTCGTGAATAACGAGGCTCCACGAACTCGGGACAAGATGTGGAAGCTTAGACCAGTTGTTGAAGTGCTGCAGTCGCGGTTTCGATCAGGCTGGACACTGGGTAGTAAGTTTTCATTCGATGAAGGCGTCCTTCCGGCAACGTCGAAGCGCAACACCACGCGTATGTTTATGTCTGACAAACCGCATCGCTATGGTACGAAGCTGTTCATGGTGTGCGACTCTGGCAGTGCGTACTGTCACCGGTATGTTTTTTGCTGTTGTAACTTATGACTTGAAAACTTGAACTTGACATTTTCTACGTCGTAACTTACTGCTGTAGATTCGAGGTGTACGTTGGGAAGCGCGAGAATGGGGATTCGGATAAACAAGCATACGACAACAAGATGGGAGCAGCAGCCGTTGTTCGAAACATGAAGGCTTTGCTGGGAGAACGGCCTCAACGCTTTCGGCTTGCCGTTATCGACAGATTCTATTCTTCCGTTCCACTAGCTATTCAGTTACTGTCGATGTGTATTTACGTACTGGGAACGGTCATGGTCAATCGACTAGGATTTGATAAGCAAGTTGTTGAGAGCCGCAAGTCGCGTCCTCGTGCAGTTGAGCGAGGCTCTTTTGCATTTTCACGGTCTGTTGCTGTCCCGACCATGGTTGCGTGCCACTGGTGGGATCGCAAACCAGTGCACTACCTGGCAACGGGTCCGATCATGATGGAGGATTCTATTCATCGCAACATCAAGATGGTCGGATCGTCTACTGTAAAATGCCCGAAGCTCGTTACGGATTACCAACGGTGGATGGACTGAGTTGATGTCCATGATCAACTCCGCCTTCAGTTCTATTCGATCCAGACATCCTTCCGTTTCCAAAAGTATTACAAATCTCTACTCCTTGGGTTCGTAGACATGGCGCTGGTGAATGCATATCTGACGCACAAGGAAACATGTCGAATCAAGCGTCTTGTGCCTAAAACTCGTGGAGAATGGTACCTCCTCCTGCATAAACAACTACTGCAGCTCAAAGATGAAGATTTTGAGGAAGCTACCGTCCCGACACCCTCACCGATGCTCCGCTGTCGCAAACGGCCCCGGTTGAATGGGCACAAACACGTCCAGTTCGATGACTGGGTCGTTGTTTCTGGCGTCCAAAAACGACAGCAACGTTCGTGCAAAGTATGTGCTCTCCTCCGTGGTGCCCGCAAGAAATCGTTCCAGACTACCTACTACTGCGAAGACTGCTCCCAAACTGACGCGAAATGCTTCCTTTGCCCCAAGTCACGGCATTTGTACGGCGGTGTGCGCAAGACGTGTTACCAGATTTGGCATGAGGACTTTGACAGTGGCGAGTCTATTCCAGCATCGCTTGGCAAGCGGGTCGTTTTGCGGCGATCGGGCAAGGTTGGCACACGCAAACCAACTCGTCGTGAGCTGCTTTGTCATGAAGACGGCGACGCTGGCAATGAAGACGAACAGCCTGCTCAGCAGTCAGCAATCGTATGAGCCCCTTGGACTGCACATCTTCTTTCGTTATCGTAGTCCATACTCTGTTGTTCAAAGCACATCACAATGATAAACATAGCCCAGGTTTTGTTGGATCAGAAGCAGTACTGACGCGTAGAAAGACATATGCTATCGACAAAGAACGACTTGGAAGTCGTAAGTTCTGGCTTACCAGGGTGGGACGAGGTTCGAAAGTCGTAACTCTTACGACGTAGATCAAGAAAACCTGTGGTAGTTTATAGCGGGAAACCAGTGCATCTCGACGTGGAAAAGGCACATCAATATAAACTAAAAAGAAGTCGTAAGTTACGACGTAAATTAAGCTGATTCAACACTTGATATCTGGTAACCGAGGGGTTAAATTCTTAAATGAGAAAATATCGAGCGACCCTGATCAAATTTCATTCTGGGGCAACGAAATGATCGGAGCATTGAAGTTTTGGTGAAAGCAAAACGGTTATCTAGACTGTGTTGTCATTGCAACGTGAGTGCATGTTTAGATATGACGTCGTCAGGCTTAAGGATCGAGTTATGGTGTAGGAGCTGGAGTTCTAGCTCATTTTTTTTGGGTTTCTCGTGCATGACGCGACTTTATAAAGAGGTGGTAGAGCTAAGCGGAACTCGAGACACCAACAATGCGGGAAATACAATGGATGCATTGGTCCAGTTTCCGACAGGATTGTATCGAAACGTTTAACATGATTCCCATGTGGTCTATCTGAACATCGTGCAATACAACATCCCCTATTATCAGTTCTTGGTGATGATCTTGGAATTCGTCGTCCAGCTCAAGCCGCGCTTCATCACTGGAAAAAATAGGGCAAAGTATGCTTAGTAGTAGCTATCACCGATGATTATATCATTCCAGTAATTCTCTACTTAATTTTTAAAAATAATCAGGCTTTTTGTTTCATGTAGATGTCAATCACAATATTTGTATGTTTCAGCAGTACTTTTGAAGATCCTCATCCACGACTAATTTTCCGTTGCTCCATTGACGCTTCATTAGCGCACGGTCTTGATCAAAAATTGCACGCTGCCAACTCGTTCTTCACCAAATGTAAATGGTTAAACGTGTTCCAGACGATAACCTCGCGATGACCTTCCACGTGCTGTACGCGAAACGTTGCACTCAGGCCGGTCTGAGGATTGATCATCTCCAAATCGTACCTCTCGCGACGCTCGTATTCTCATCTCGACGTTCGCTTCTGTATTTATGCCCGCGTCTCGACTACGCGTCGCCGGGTGAGTGCAAGCTGAACGGAATAATCTACGGTCGACCAGCTCCATACTTATGCCTTCACGCACCAATGGCTCGTGTGCTTTAATGCTCAAAGGCAAGGCATGGAGAAAATAATATAATATCAAT
>NW_008648994.1:1608452-1639895 GCF_000247585.1 Phytophthora nicotianae INRA-310 | reverse complement strand
GATGGCGCTGCGCCTCGCCACGTCCAAGCACTAGTCTGCGTCCGCACTGTCTGCCGGAGTAGCCGAAGCGCTTCGCTTGCCGCACGTCGTGGCCTCCCTCCAGACATATCTCGACTGGTCTCGTGAAATCCCTCTTCCTCGCGCATGCAGTTCCAATTTCATATTTATACTGCATCGTAAACTTTTCGCACTCGCCAACGAAGGTGTCGATAGTAAGATTCAGCACCCGAAGCTCAGACAATATCAGTTCTCAGAAGCTGTAACCAATGCTGTCAATGCGGGAATCTGGAAATGGTGCAGTTACTATCAGACCATTTTTCGGAGTGCTATGTGCCTGAAGAAACTCAATCAAGCTGCTAAGCTGGATCGAGATGAAATAGCGCACTGGCTAGTGGATAACTATGAAGACACGAGGTTGGACACTATCGTCGTTGGAATTGCAATCAACAATAAGCATTATGCCCTGACCAAGTGGCTGGGTACACGAGTGGAGATGAGGCTGTGTTCTTCATGTGTAGCGAAAAATGGAGACCTTGAGATGCTCCAGTGGGTTTGCAGCTTATAATGTTGAATGAACCACACAAGGACGTCAAAATGATCATTAGAGTAAGACCAAGTGTCGAGTAACGCGTGCTGATGTCCAAGCAGCCTTGGATGGGCACTTGGATATTGTGCGTCTTTTTTTTTCACGATAACAGCATTGAAGGTTGCAGCAGGACAGCGACAACATCTGCTGCAAGTCCCGGACATTTGGATATTGTAAAGTGGTTGGGTAATTGTATGCACATCTCTGAGTACGAAGACGACAACTCTCAAGCGATGACAGAGGCAACCAGAAACGGGCACTTGGATATTGTGAAGTGGCTACACGAGAACACGTCTGAAGGCAGCACGTACGCAATGGACGAAGCTGCTGAGAATAATCATTTGGACATCGTAAAGTGGCTACATCATAATTGGTCGGAAGGCTGTAGCACTTTCGCGATAGATACTGCGGCTGAAAACGGGTATCTGGATATTGTGAAGTGGCTAAGTATTAACAGAAATGAAGGTTGCACTGCGCGAGCAATGGATATGGCAGCGTCAGGTGGCCGATTAGAAATTGTAAAGTGGCTGCATTTCAATTGGAATGAAGGGTGTACAACAGACGCCATGGACTTTGCTGCAAGATATGGAAAACTGGAGGTTGTAAAGTGGCTCAGTGCAAATCGATCTGAAGGCTGCACTGTGGCTGCCATGGATGGTGCAGCTGAATATGGACAGCTCGACGTCGTAAAGTGGTTTCATACTAACAGAAGCGAAGGATGTACAGTAACTGCCATGAACGACGCCGCCAAAAAATGGCCATCTGGCTGTAGTGGAATGGTTACATGCCAACCGAAGGGAAGGCTGCACCACTAGCGCAATGGATGAAGCGGCCAAGAATGACTTCTGGCATGTGGTGGATTGGCTTTGATCGGAATAGAAGCAAGGGCGGTACCGCCTCCACTATGGTCGCTTGTGTTTTTCAAGGTGGCATTGAAAGAGTTTACTGGTGCCATTATGTCGGGCCGCTGTATGATGCTACGGCAATCGAGCGTACTGTGCTGAGCGGTCATTTCGAGATTGCGTGGTTTCTCCATCAATATCGACAATGGACACAGTGCGATGTCATTCAAGCCTTGAATGATTGCTCCATTCCGGAGCGTCGATGGGGGTTCGCAGAGTGGCTACACTCACACCATCAGGGCGAATGTGAGAAAGTGGCAGAATATATTGTTGCAGAATGAATGCGTTTTTTTTTACTACGCACCCGAGGGCTGTCAGAGTGTGTCTTCGATTTAATACTGCTGTAGATCGTCTTCGACTTATAGTTATCTGGAAGTACATTTTTGCGTAAGGTAAGCTGCCAGGTTAGCGGAATACAAACAGATTGCCAACAAATGAGTTTTCCAACATAAAATCTTTTCTAAAACTGATGAGTTCTGCAACATTACCTCTCAACTTGAGCAAGTCGTTTATCGACCAGATCTGCCTCAAATGAAATAGATAATTAGATTAAATCGCGAAGTGGATAAGCAGTTTTTTTTAACCTCGAGCTCGTAAGTAAATGTATTCGAAATATGTACTAAACTGGCATCTAACATCGTTCCACTGTTTTACTAATGGAGTGAAGGGAAACGTATTACGTAGAGGGTGCTTTCTGATCTTATTATTTGCTTTGCAGGCCACGAAGGCATAACTGTTGTTTTCTTGCTAAAGGGAAGCGCTTTTGGGGTCATTGGTTGCATGTACATGGACATGCATAAGTGTATTAGTTCATACTGCCCGGCTTATCACCAACTGAATTAAGCAAACATTTCATCGACAAAGCCGTTGTACAGATTAGTTTTCGAATTCATACCGATCACGAGACACACATGTGCTTTACATCTGCCTGCATTTCTTTCGCGATGCAATTGTAAATACGACGCAGCAAGCCACGCTCAACCATCGTCGAAATTTAATGTTTCCACGGTTTTTTTTTTTTTTTGGCTAGTCATTTGTCAGATTTGAATGGCCGATTGTACAGTATATTTGCTCAACATTCATCTTACTTTTTTATGTAAGCTGAATGTTGAGCGAGATAACATCGACCGAGCTACACAGTACCGCGAAATTAATCCGTTGAGGGCTATCCTTTAGCCCCCCCCCAAAGGTTCCAGTACGAGTAAACTGTTAAGCGTCACCTCATCTGAGATTACAAATTCTAAACCATCACGCTATCCGATCTCTCTAGTTTCGAAACGGCGAAGAGACCACTAATCACCTAGTCACTTTTATCAAGCTCACAGATTCTGTATAGCACAGCGTGTTCATCTCATCGATGAACTCATCTAAACAAGGGTTTGTCTCTAAAGTACTTACTTATTTCGATGCCGGACCATCTTCGAACGACGAATGCTTGTAGCACAATTCATTCTCGTATTTTGCATCCCACTGCAAAGTTGAACTCACTCTTACCCCAACCACGCAAACTCCATGACTGCCGCCAGAACCTCTGAGCATTCAACGCAACAAGCCAAACGAACGAGTATTGCAGTCCGACAGTATCGCCCCGAAGATCATGCCACCGTCACAAAGATTTTCGTCGAGGGTTTGATGGCGTTCGACGACAATTCGGACTTCCGCTACTTGTGGGAGGAGCGTCTGCGCAAGGATTTAACACACGACTTTGCGGATATCGAAGCCAGTCATATGGCTCTGGGTGGCAACTTCTGGGTGGCGACAGCGACACAGGACGAATCAACCAAGATCGTCGGGATCATCGGGTTGCAACGCAGATCTGAGAACGTGGGCGACGTTCGCCGTTTATTTGTCGACTCGAATTGTCAACGCATGGGAGTTGGAAGGAAGCTCATGGCTGAACTTGAAAGCTGGGCTAAGCAGACTAGGATCAAAAGCTTGTTCTTAACGACGAATCCCAAGAGGAAGCAGGCTTTGGCGTTTTACTCCGCTCTCGGTTACACGAAGGTTGACGAACTCGTGCGCTTCTGGGAAAATCCTCAGTATTTCGAAGTCGACAAGTTTGTGAAGCAACTGTAGCTTTCAGTATGTAGAACGTCTCGAACTGCTATTGTATAGGCATTCGAAACACCGCCATCTACAGAGCAAGAGCTATGCCAACACAATACTTGAGTTTTTAACGTTGAGTTCATAGTGAAACTAACCAAAAACGGTGAGTTCTCTAAATGTAAAAACGACTATTTGCATGGAAATGTATTACAAAACCGTTCTACGTACTTATAAAAAAAAAAAAAGCTGGTTGTTGTTGTATCTTCGGAAAAATGAAAGCGAAACTACAACTGCTTGACAAATTTGAAGACGCGGAAGTAGAGAGGGTCTTTCCAGTCGTACTGTTCTTCATCCACCTTGGTGTAGTCGAGTGCCGTGTAAAATGCTTGCGGCTTCTCGTTGTTTGCGTTCGTCGTCAGAAATACACTCTTAACCCCGTTCTGCTTGGCCC
Source organism: Phytophthora nicotianae INRA-310 (assembly GCF_000247585.1). NCBI lineage: Eukaryota > Oomycota > Peronosporomycetes > Peronosporales > Peronosporaceae > Phytophthora > Phytophthora nicotianae. Next base: position 1,635,910 of record NW_008648994.1, on the reverse strand, counting down.
AGATCTCAAGTTCTGAGATCATTTTTCGGCCGACACTCATGCGCTGGTAATTCGGATCCACAAACACGCGTCGAATTTGTCCTTCTTTCTCCGATACTCGCAACAGGCCGATAATACCCACGACCTTGCTGATTCCAGCCTTTGTCGCCACCGCAACCAAGAAGTTTCCACCCGAAGCCATGTGACTTCCTTCAATGTCCGCTAGATCATTCGTCAGGTCCTTGCGAAGGAGCTCCTCCCATAGATAGCGATACTCTGGATTAGGATCAGCCGCCATCAAACCCTCCACGTAGATTTTGGTGACTTGAGCATGATCTTCTGGGCGATACTGTCGGACCTTGATGGTTGTCGAGGTTTCGGTCGTCATGGCGTGGCTGGAGCTAGTTGCTGGACTTTGGTGACAAGAGTCAAATGAAGCAATGAAGTTACGACGCCAGATCTTGCTTTGAGGTTCCTGTGTATGTAGAGGCGACTGCAGACGAATCACGTTGTTTTGATGAGCGAAAGATTTTTCAGATGACGCACTTTTAGCCAATCATGTATGCACATTTGATGAATTGGACACACGGCCATGTACATGTCGCTCATCAAAACAGCGTGATTCGTCTACAGCATCTTTCAAAGGCACTCGGATGTTGCTAGACTTGTCATTGATTCATTTGCCCCGCTTCACCAAGTCCAACAACAGACTCCAGCCAAGCCATGACGGTTGAAAGCTCGGCTTCCATTAGCGTTCGACAGTACCGCCCAGAAGATCATGCTCAAGTCACCAAAATCTACGTAGAAGGTCTGATGGCATGCGATTCTGACCCAAAGTATCGCTACCTGTGGGAAGAGCTCCTTCGCAAAGACCTGACGAACGATTTTTCTGATATCGAAGCTAGTCACATGACTCCAGGTGGAAACTTCTTGGTCGCTGTGGTGAAGAAAAATGGATCCAGCAGAATCGCGGGCATAATCGGACTGTTGCGCGAATCTGAAGATGTTGGGCAGATTCGACGCGTGTATTTAGATCCGAACTTTCAGCGCATGAGCATCGGTCGAAAAATGATCGCAGAGCTCGAGATCTGGGCCAAAAAGAACGGAATCAAGCATATATTCCTGACGACGAACGCTAACAAGGAGAAAGCGAAGACATTTTACTCTGCGCTCGGCTACACCAAGGTGGATGAAGGACAGTACAGCTGGACGGAGCCTCTCTACCTTCCAATCGTTAAATTTGTCAAGCAGTTGTAGCCTAGCAGTTGCTGAAGGCCTGCTTACAGTACAAGGAACACGAATTGCCTGCGAAGTACCTTTAGATGCGAATAAAATGTTTGAAAACTATGTACCGTACAATTACACACAAGTCTTACATAATATTTGACTCCATATTTAAATATACTAGTATACCTTATACTTGAGACTGTAGTGAAAAGGTAGATTATGACACTGATGCAGTACATGTATTGCATGTGTTCTTATCACCAAGTCAGCAAAGATGTCCCCCGTCATCGATTCAAGGTCGTCGCGGTGATGCGAGTACACCCATTCAGCATATTCCCAGCGGTGATTTGAATTGGGGCACTTCTTAATAATCTGATCCTGACGGGTGTTCCATCAGTTGGTAGATAATAGCGAGATATTAATGAAGGTTTGATCAAGCTGACAGTTCGTTCGAAACAGTGTGCTCGCCCGTGAAAACGCTTATTATCTACGAGCCAAGAGGAATGTTCTCGTGGTTGTTTTGGATCATTGCGGGGCAGTGCTTGTTGATGGCTCGGGTAGGAGGATAAAGTCCAGAAAACTAGACAGTGAAGAAGTAGCGATATGAAGTGATGCGAAGTCTTGATTCCCGAATTGTAGAAGACTTTGAGCGACAACGATGAAGCACTGCGAACTGTCGCCGTCGCTGCCCTTCGTGGGAGCAAATGCTACCACTAATCGACAAGCTCTAGTCTGTGTGCGGGTAGTATGCCGTCACGGCCACGAGGCTCTCAGTTTGCCGCATGTGGTAGCGGCACTTCGCGACTTTCTGGATTGGTCTAAAGAGGTGTCCTTATCGCGAGCCTGCGAGTAAATTTTGTGTCTCTCGTTCGCCAGAAGCTTGCCAGCTACGCGATGGAGCCTGTTGACAGCAGTATGTGGAATCCACACTTCCGAAAATGGCAATTCTCGAAAGGAATCACCAAAGCCATGCGGACTGGGAATCTAGAGCTGATCGATTTGCTCTCGACACATTTTACAGAATGCTTCGTACCATGCGTCAATGGGCAACCACGATGTTTTCCGTCACTCACCGAAAAGATACCGAGTGGGATTACAGCGTAGTGTGGCATGCGATCAAGGGCAATCACTTTGCGTTAGCTCAATGGTTGTTCGAAAGAGTCATACCGTCCAATCCGAGCTTTAATCGCTGGGCTGCATTTGCAGCCAGGAACGGAAATCTGGACCTGATCAAGTGGATCTCGAGTCTGTCAGAGGAAATCGACTTGCATGGAGCAATGTAAGTAGCAATAGATTACCGGCGTTTGGCGATACTGGAGTGGATCAATCAGCAACTAAGCAACGAAGCGAACGGGCCTTCTTATCGCCGCATCGATCTCGACAGAGCTTGCTTGAACGGCCACATTGCTGTAGTGGAATGGGTTATTTGCCATCATCCAAAGCTTGCTCATATCCGTCACGCTGATTACGATGCGGCGAAGAAGGGGCGTCTCGATATAGTCAAATTGCTCCATTCCAACAACATCGACGGCTGCACCAGGACCGCAATTCAAATTGCAGCTGCACGCGGTCATCTTGACGTGGTCAAGTGGATGCTATTGTGTAAGCATAAGAAATTAGCTGGGATTCGCACACGTCGTACCATGGATTTCGCCGCCGAAAGTGGTGACTTGGAGATGGTAAAGTGGTTGCACGAACACGCGCAAGACTTGCTCAACTGCCGCTATGGACAGAGCCGCATCCAGTGGCCATCTTGACGTCGTGCAATACCTACATGAGAATTGTTCGGAAGGCTGCTCAACTTCTGCTATGGATGATGCAGCACGTAACGGGAACTTGCAGATTGTGCAATGGTTGAGCGAGAACCGAACTGAGGGCTGTACAACGCACGCAATGGACTATGCAGCTGCTGGGGGGCATATCGAAGTGGTGAAGTGGCTTCACGACAATCGACACGAAGGGTGCACAATTAATGCAATGAACTACGCTGCGAAAAATGGACACTTGGACGTAGTAAAATGTCTTCATCTAAACCGAACAGAAGGATGTACGACTGAGGCAATGGATGGTGCTGCTGGAAGTTGCTATTTGGATGTAGTTCTGTGGCTTTCTGAGAACAGAAGCGAGAGCTGTACAACTCTTACACTGGATCATGCAGCAAGAAACGGTTACCAAAACATGGTAGAATGGCTGCTTCGGAACAGCAGCGAGGGCGGTACGGCAGCTACCATGGCCTCCATCGCGGCACGAGGCAACATTGAAGAGGTGTATTGGTGCCACTTCGTTGCTCGCGTACCTTATGATGCCAGCGCTATAGACGCTGCAGTGCTAAATAGCCGCTTTGCTGTTGCGTGGTTTCTTCACGAACACCGCGAGTCGAATGGATGTGACATCGTACGGGCACTGATTGAGTGCCCCAAATCAAATCGCCGCTGCAAATTTACTGAATGGATGTACTCGCATCACCGATGCAAGCTGAAGTCAATGGCGGGGGACATCTTTGCTGACTCGTAATAGCACATGTAATACGTCACCAAAATCGTAAGCTTTCATTTAGCTTTTGCCAACGCTTACATAGAGTCGTTACGATTAAATGCATTGAATTGATTAAACTAGGGCTAAGCGTAGACTGGGAAAGCTAGCTATCCAAAGTAGTTTATTTTCTAAACTGAAGTGCTAATCAATGAAATTTCAAATTCATACATGCATTATAAAGAAAAAAAACACTTCCTTGAAGCGAGCCAAAAATATATACTGACAGCCTTAATGTAAGCGGCAGTTTTACATACTAATCTCTTCGATATATCTGAAAGGTTTCTTGGTGAAATGCAAGCAAAGTATGTGATTAGTAGTGCCGAGACCAGTTCTGTTTGGATTTTTTTTTACTTTTTAATAAGGGCATTAGGTAATATAACATTCTTGTAGCTGCTGCAATCAGCTTTTGTTCTGATTAATTAAGTATGTTTGTTCTAGATGCAGCAGCACCACCCTTTCATGAATTTATGGTAATTACTGGTTATAAATAGACGGGCTTCTTCGGAAATTGAAACAACAATCGGATCCCAGTGGGGTTATTTCATCACCAACTTAGGACTCCATTTCTGTACATTCGTATTACTTTGCTGTTATTGTGGATAGAATTTAGCAAGAAAGGCGTATTCCTGGGGACGGAGTTATTCTCAATTATTGCCTCTCGTCAGTCCATTCACCACATTTACAAAGTAACCCTGCACTGTTTAGAAGCCCCCCCCCCCAAAAAAAAAAAAAAATGGTTTTATGGGTAATATTCATGCGAATTGACTCGTGGGGGAATTTATTACTTAATGAAGTTGTTGCTGCCAGAGTTGGCATCAACAAAGATTATTTCTAGTGGCATAAATAAGGGAAAAAAAATGCCAGATTTGATTCCAACCGTTAGATTCCCCAAACAGCCTCCGTGGTTATCCTTCCTAGAAGCCAACGCTGCCGCTAATGGCCAAGAACTAGTGTTAGACAGAGGTGATGCTGTAAGAATGTAGAAGTGATATTTGCAGTTAACCTAGCTATCTTCCTGCAACTATCCTTGGCAACCACCCGTGCCTCTTGTTTGCACAATCCGTATAGTCAGCGCCCGAACCGGTCTCTAGACCGCATTCACGGTCCAAAACCAATAACTAGCCTATGCGGGTACTTTGCCGTCACGGCCCCGAGGCTCTTATGTTGTGTGCGTGGTGGCTGCACTTCACGATTTCCCGACTGGCGTCGTTATCGCGAGCAGGTGGAATCAAGTTTTGTGTTTCTATTTCGCCAAAAGCTTGCCAACTACGGATGGGGCATGCTGATCTCAGAAAGTTGAATCCGCGCTTCCGACAGTGACAATTCTACCTCTGCAAATGCCTTAAAATGGTGGGGCAGCGCATTTCTCGATTGCGCCGAACATGAAGCGCTAACCCACTACCTTTGGTTAAGGCTGTTTCGTGCATTGGTTCCAAGCGAACTTAGTTTGAACTACATTTTGTGACCAAATACAAAATTCACTATAAATGCATGTTGAAGGCGAGCTCTCGGTTCCAAGCTACCTAGAATATTCACTACTTGGAAGGGCTTTGGTTGACACTGCGAGTCGATCAGGACGTCCACTAACGCTGTCTTGTTAGTATGGACTATTTACGTAGTAAAATGTTAAATGCAAGTGCACGAAACCTTAGTGTATGCACGAAAGTACTTTTGTGCAATGCACAAAACAGCCCTACATTTGGTACATCTACTGCTTCAGCAACCAGCCGACAATATCTGAAGGTCGCAACGTTTTGGAAGATGATGTAGTTTGGAGAGAACTGTGAGCGCTGAGTAAGAGCTGGGCATCGGAAAAGGGCTGGAGTAGGTATCCTACTGGGCACATGTAGGCTCAAAACAATAGCGCTGTGCTTCCAAACGTATAAACAAACAATCAGTACGGAAGAAAACCTCCAACCAGCAGTTGATCACTGAACACCACTTATTTTTCTGTTAATAACCTGGATATACTACGTAGTGGGCACTACATGAACCCGATCCCCAATTCCTGCGCATACAATAGCTAGATCGCAGCGCGATGGAGCTTGAAATTGCATTCGCCTTAGCCTCTCTTCTTCTGGCAGCGCTTCACGTTCTGTCCATCGTCCGACCAACGACACTCGTAGTTCGGATTCGCACAGCAAGTGCTTCCAGTCCAATTCTGACCGTCACACTGCGACTCGTTCGTGATAGTGCACGACCCACCCTTGGTGTGTCCCTTTCGGTGGTGTTTGGTGTCCTCGTCCTTGCTCTCGCTGCTGTCGTCCTCAGAGTCGCTGCTGTCATCATCGCCAAACCAGTCGCTGTAGTCGTCATAGTCGCTGAAGTTGTCGTAGTCATCCGGGTCAATCCCGAGTGCGCTCGCGACGTCATCGCCATCAATGTCGGAATCATCGTCACTGTCGTCCTCAACGTCTTTGTGGTGCTGCCCCTTGCCTCTCTTCTTCTGGCAGCGCTTGACGTTCTGTCCGTCGTCCGACCAGCGGCATTCGTAGTTCGAGTCAGCACAGCAGGTGCTACCGGTCCAGTTTTGGCCGTCACACTGGGACTCGTTGGTGATCGTGCAAGCTCCGCCCTTGGCGTGGATACGAAGATGAAGCGAGGACTGTTCAGCACCATGAACCGCCGATAACGCAGCGATTGCAGTTGCGGCAAGTACGAAAATCTTCATCGTTGCGGTGGAGGTTTGGAGGCTGTTGAGGACGAAGCTGGAAAATCGGAAGTGATCGTCTCGGATCTCGACCTTGTGATCTACTTTGTGCAACGAAGAAGCCACTGCAAAGGCATGAAGGGAATCACTTCATGGTTTCTTCAAGTGACACGGTATGTTTGGATTTTTTTGGGTTAACAACTCAATCTGAGTTTCGAATATCAGGTTTTGCAGTTGAAAGCAGCCATACCTCCTTTTAGTGACATGGCTGAGTGGTTGAAGTATAACTTCGTTTCGACACCGCACTAGTTAGCTGTCTAAACCCGCAATAATTTCAAGGTTTCAATTTGCCTGGTAACAAATTATGGCTATCAATGCAGCTCATGAGCTGTTTGCTAATAGAAGGGTTCGTGATGGTCTTACTGCGGCTCGAATATTGATGGGAGACCTTACCAGTAATCTGCCACGTGACTCCTGACGATTGTTACCAGGCAAGTCTCGCGAGAAGTATACGCCCATGAGAACAGTCTCAATGTGAAGTCTAGTGAACAAGAAGGCACCCATTTCTAGCGGCCGACTCCATCGGCTTAATTCACGCTTCTTCCAGTGAAGCTATTGAACGACAGTAGGATGACATCTACTAACCACCCCGTTCATAATATTAGCTGAAAAACGCGTTCTGATTGTTGTCATACGGCCTTGAGCAAAGTCGAGGTAGCCGTTGCGAACAGCGTTATCCAAATCATCACGAGTGAGCGGCTCCAACAGCGTTTTGAAGTTACCTGCATGATCGTTGGATGCAGCAGCAGCCATTGCTTTGTTGGAACAGCGCCCAGTGAAGTCGAAGCCGCTGCAGACGCCACAGCATCATCATCATCCTCGGATATCTCTCTCTTTCACCACCCACTTAGCCAACTTTCTTCGGCGTCTGGTGTAGATTTCTGTGACCAAGCAAACCTGTCGAGTTTACCAATTTGAGCAATAATCGACGCATATTCGGCGCTACCAGAGCAGGATTCACAATAACTTGCCTCGGTGTCAGTCTTGCAGCTTCTTCTTCCTGCTTTGCACGAGCGAGCGCCGCAGGGTCCATCAACTCGAGTTCTACACGCTGTTGAGCTTCTTCCTCCTCTTTTTTAGACCGTATATCAAGGGCAAGGAACTCGGAGCACAAACCTTCCAACGTCAACGCCTGTTCTGGACGTGTAGTCATAATTGCCGGAGCAGATGAAGCTATCGGTTTACCGTGCTGTTTCCTGCGGTCATTTATTGATATCTTCGGTTCTTGCGAGGAAATCGGAGGCTGAGTTGTCGATGTTTTCTTAGCCGCTTGCACTTGCTTCTCTAGTTCGCAGATCACACACGGTACTTTCGGTCTACACAGCACGCAAGTCTCAGCACGTTGTTTAGCCTCTAATGCAGCGATCGCAGTCGCTATCTCTCTCTTCTCGAGGCTGGTTTTAGCTGTCTGACTAGCCTTATATAAGGCTTCTTCTTCATGTTTTTGCTGCTCTTCTTCTCGCACAAAAGCCTGAAATGTTTCCAGTTGAGCCAACACACTAACACTAGAGCGATCAGCTCTGACAGCACGTTGAAACTTGTTGCGCAGCTCTTCCTTCCCACTAATCGGAGCGCAAATTGCTACTGTCATTCCCTCCGCACACACCACGTCACTAACACGAGGACCCACATACTGCTCGCTGGATGCACCGAACACTTCAACACGCTCCAGCGTCAACATCCCAGCCCCGCCGACGCTCTCAAGCTGAACTCGAACAAATGTCCCGAAAGTATCATCTGGTGCTGTCCATACAAGTTCACTCTGAGTACTAGAGCTCAGTGACGCGTGGACACTATGTCCTCTGGCCTTAGCAAGAGCCTGTTTGCCTCGAAGTTCTGGATCGAATGCGTCCTCAGACACCATAATAGCATACTTTAATGCAGCCAATCTGGCCGATTCAACGCCGCAAGGCACTGAAACGACTCGAATTGACACAATTCGACTGCGTTCAGCCAACTCAACCTGCCAGAATGGACACATTTCGTGCTGAGTTTGAGCAAATTTTGTCATGTTTTGTCCACTTGAACGTCGAGTTTGTCGCTTCTTTAGAGCTTCGTTTGCGTGTTCCCCACCCAGTGCGTACTCCGCTATAGCACTTGCATTTTGACTACTTTGAGTGGCAATGACAGTCTCGTCAAGACACAAATTTCGTGGACGCTCAAACATACAACCAACACGTGTCGGTCGTGAAATAATAGTCAAATTCACATCATGCCCTGTACTGCCACTGACATTCTTTCCCCAAGAGTAGAGCTCTCCTTCTGTCGATACAAACGCCGTATGTGCCGGCCCACAACTCACTTTAATCGTCATCACTGGCGAAGTTTCTCCCACTATTACGCGAGTAAATCGCGGTGTGAATTTTTCCAAGGCATAGTTACTCCCGGCCACGTAGACACATCCACCACTATCTCTATGAATCGCACTTAGCACCACTGTATGTGCTGCTCCGCACGCTACTTCCACCAGCTTTTCCTGCTGAAAAGGCTCAACTACACGTGTAGGAGTTGGGATCACTTTAAGTTGCCCACCATTGCGTGGAATCCGATCTTCACCGACGTCTCTGTCGTCTCCGAGCCCCAGTCGTCCACCGTCGCCACATCCCCATACAAATAACAAGCCATCTACTGTCAGAAGAGCTGAGTGTGATGGTCCACAGGCGATTCTTCGTACACGAACACCGAGACTAGTTAACGAAGAGAGAGCCATAGGAGCCAGAGTGAAGCTCTCTTTGACTTGAACCGGACCTATACCGAGCTTACCGTGTGTTGCAGAGCCCCAAGCATATACAGTTCCATCAGTAGTAAGCGCTAAATTATGGCCGAATCCACACGAAATCGCTCGAAACCGGAGATGACGTACAGTTGGAATAACTTGCGCTGAATGAGCGTCTTGGTGCCACGAATCCACTGGAACATCGTCGATCTCATTGTTGCTTCGATCTCTCTTATAGTCAGCGTTTTGAGCGCCTCCCAAGCGTCCGAACGAGCCTACTCCCCACGTATATAACTTCCCAGTGGAATGAATAGCCAATGCATGGCGAGATCCCACCGCGATACTCTGAAGAGCTTGAGAGCCGTCGAAAAACTTAAACGCAGGGCCTCGTGCAGTTAATCCATTGATATACAGCAGATCTTCTGTCTTGTCGCTGTTATTATCCACAGCGACAACTGCAGAATGTCCCTCACGTGCTCGTCGCTTGAGTTTTTGAGTAGTATATGTGATTTTTCGCCTCATATTGTCATATTCTTCGTCACCCTTAATAAGGCGTTCTTTCTCAGCTGTAGCCATTTTTTCACGAAGTTCGTTAAGGTCAAACCACAGTGCATTAGCCTTGACCACTACGCTCATCATGCCCCTTTCACGCCGCTCTTTACGATGATTTCTTGCTAGCTGGTCTTGTTGCTTCATGTGCTCGTGGAATTTCTCGCCAACACACTCTCTCTCGAGCTCAAGACACTCTCCTAGTGTCTCTAACAGAGCCACTCGCGTCGGTTTGGGGACTTCTACGCCTCGTACAAAGAGTGACAATGACAAATTGTCCACATCCAGATCAGGCTCCACCGTCTCCATTAATTCGTCCAGCGACCTCATTCCTTTTCCAGGTACTGGAGCACTTAATAAACCATAATACTGACCCACAAGTTGCAGTCTTCTACGTCTGTCTTCATCAGTGAGCGTCAATGGCACTGGTTTCTCGAATACCTTCGCGTATTTTTGACGGAGACCAAGTTTATCTTGCACTTCTTGGCTTTCTGTGACTTGAGAAGGAAGAGCAAATAGTCGCAGCATCTCACTTCGCACTGTGAGAGGGTTTTTCAGTAAGCTAGAGTCTCGTTTGGCACCAAATCTAGCGAGTTCCGCTAGTGCAGAGCCACTGGGATCGCCTTCAACGGGTGTAATTCCGTTAGCTGTGGCTTCATCGTAGAAATATTTCCATTGTCGCTTGTTGCCACCCCAACAAAACACTTCACCAGCATCTGTTAAAGCGTAGGCGATAGCAGCGCCACACGCGACCTGGTTCACACGCTTCCCCCATAGAAATGCCGTCGCTTTTGACACCTGGCGGTTCGCAAATGCACGCACTGAAGCCTCTAGCTTCGATCTAGCGGGAGACACTCGCTTATCGTCATTATCACGTTTCTTGTGGTCGTTTTCCTTTTGGTTATCGGGTAATTTCACTCCAGTGGAGCCTGTTGGACATACTCGTTGTTGCCACATCTCACGTACGACGTTATAGTCCATGAAGTCGACGAAATCGGGGTCTTTCGGTTCGCAGTCGAAGCGTTGATATGCTCCCTTTCCAAAGACATAGACCTGTCCAGCAGCATCCAGCGCCTCGGCCAACGTCACACGAGCAAGACACCGTGCTTCCGTCACCAGCTCTCGTCTTTGTGAAGCGATGATCTCGTCGCTTAGCGTATTATTCGCCTCCAAGAGCGTCAAGGCCTCTTGTTTCTCTTCCAGATTCACAAGCATTGCCAACTTCTTAGCCAGCATTTTTGGCGGTAAGAATCTGTTGAACTTCTCTCCACGTTGACGAAGTTCGGCTTGTACGTCTACGACAGCAATCCACGCCTTCTTGAACTGCAGATACGGCAGCATTTCCAGCTCTGGCTGTTTAAAACAGAGCATAACTCAGCATTCATTATAGGTACACGGTCATAGCAGAACACCTACGTCTTCATAGGTCGCAAAGAGCTCTTCCATCTTGTCCAATGACATTTTACGTCCAATGAATTCGAGCAATTCCATGAATGTGGCTCTGTCAATCGCACCTTCTTCTTCTTTATCAAACATTTCGAACAAATCTTTGGGTGCCAATGACTGGCCTGGAGCAAAGCCTCCTGTTCGACCGGGATTCTTGGGGTCGCAAGTGTATAGCGCTAATCGGAACTCGTCGAACGAGATGCAACCTCGTCGACGACGGTCACAGCGTCGGAAATACGCGCGGGCCTTGGGCTCCGTGAGGTTCACACTTAAGTCATGCAGCAGCACTTTGAACTCTTCAAAATCGATATCCCCGGATCCATCCGCGTCGTATTTGTCGAATAACTGCGTAAAAAAAAGAAGAAGTTAGTCTCCGATTTAGTTTTATTGCTGTCATTAAATACGTACAGTTTGCGGATCCAGCGCAGCTAAGGACGCTGGGTCACTCTTCTCTTCGCCGTTAAGCCCGGATTCCCTGGAATCAAATACTGTGGACTCGATCGGGATGCCATCGACGTAGATCACACCTGAGATCACGATAGAGGAGTGGGTCAGTTGCAATTTTCGTGGTCTACACGTCGTGCTAATGCGATATCTTAACATGACCAGGAAGCGCGAGAACAGCACGTACGTTTGCGCTGTTTGCGGCCGATCATGTCCGCCGTGGAGAGGCACTACGCTGCGTCCAAAGTGCGTCGACCATTTCCTATGGCACCGTTTCAATTTTGGCATGCGACCTTTTAGGGTACGCCACACTAATGTTGATGTGGACCACGTTAAATAACAATAAGTAAGCGCCATTGGTTAAAATTCCTTTACATCTTCTGGATTGGTGGAAAGTCGGGCGGTTCGCTTGGGCCATTCAATCGTTGGCTGCGCTGCTGTTTTGGAGCGCAGGAGCTCTTCACTTTTCAAAGTCGATTTCTCTCCGGATAATCTCAAAAGGCTAAAATGGTGAGCTCTCGCTGTGTACTCTTGGCTACATGCAGTCTACCTAGGTGCACCCGCTTCCCCTCGCTCTCCTTTCTTCAACCGTGTCGGTTGCGCGCTTAATAGCCTCTTGGACGCGACGGAATCAGGCGACAAAGTGCAGGGATTCTCATACAGATACAGACAGACAAACAGGAATTGCGGGGCGAAGCGGGCACCCAGTAGCAGCAAACTGGCGGGATTCCTACATTTGAGATGTATGCACAGGTCGCTGACGCTATGGTTGTGGCTGATTGTAGGGCAAGCGCACGAAAAAGGTTGGCATTTGCGGCAAGTACGGCACGCGCTACGGCTCGTCGCTCCGTAAGGTGGTCAAGAAGATCGAAATCTCGCAGCACGCCAAGTACAACTGCGTGTTCTGCGGCAAGGACTCGATCAAGCGCAACGTGACCGGCATCTGGGAGTGCCGCTCGTGCCACAAGACCATCGCCGGTGGCGCCTACCTGCTGAACACGGCTTCGGCCGCTACGGTGCGCTCGACTCTGGCTCGTCTTCGCAAGATCCGCGACGACGCCTCGGCTTAAATTCGCGACTATCCTGTGGACTAGCAACTGAGTGAGATTGAGAGAACGGCCTGCCCTCGACGAGAGAAAAAGACACGGTCGATCCGGTGGAGTATGACGCAGGAAACACGCCTTGATTTTATTAATGAAGCAAAAGCGGAGGCCTTGCACGCCACCATTCGACCGACTCCAATGGCTACTACTCGTATGTTAACACTTTGCTTGTGGTATGACGGAGTACAGCAGCAAACAGTCGAAGCCTAGGCTTCATTTTACTATTACTACATTAGTAGTAGTATATCACTAGTACTTCAATAGGTGAAGAAGCAGTTAAACTACTGCAGTAGCTTGTTGTCAAGAAGGTAGCCTAGTGTTCCCGACTGGAAGGTGGAACGACGCTGCAGGCGGGTATTGTATTGGGATGTTGGTATTGTTATCTCTATGGGAAGTGCTCTATCTACCAAGTTGCCAACAGGAGGGTCAAGGTACACTCTCACCTCCATCAATTGCGCCTGCGTCATGGTTCACATACTTCTTCGTTTTTGGGTTAGCTGCCCTGCTTTCTTCCACGATCATGATTTAAATGATGGTACGTAGGAAGATGGTCTCCTTGATCTTCTCCAACTCGCGCGTCACCACCTTGGCGTGGAACTTCTCCACTTCTAGCGCGATGTAGCCATGACGAGGATCGGACTGCAGGTACTGCGACGTCACATTGATGCCGTAGTCGGACAGCACCGAGTGGATCTTACTCAACACACCAGGCACATTCTGGTGCATGTGCAAGATGCGCATCGAATTGTTACGGATCGGTAACATATCGATCTCCGGCGTATTAGTGGACGTGGTCGTGGAGCCGTCGTTGATGTAACGCACCAGCTTAGTGGCCACCTCCACGGCAATGTTACCCTGAGCTTCCTCCGTACTGCCACCAATGTGAGGCGTAAGGATCACATTGGGCAAACCACGCAGAGGCGTGTCGAACGGCTCGCCGTTCTTGGCCGGTTCCTTCGGGAACACGTCCACAGCCATACCCGCGATCTTGCCGCTCTCTACAGCTTCCTTTGCTGCGTCAATGTCGATTACTGTACCGCGCGCGTTATTAACCAGCAGTGCACCGTCCTTCATCTGAGCGATAGTCTCGCGGTTGATCATCTTCTTAGTGGTAGAGGTAGCAGGTACGTGAAGGGTTACGGCGTCGGCCATACCGAGCAGCTCCTCAAGTGTATCCACTTGACGGGCATTACCCAGTGGCAGACACTTAACAGGGTCGTAGAATACCACCTTCATACCGAGCAGTTCGGCCAGTACCGACACTTGAGAGCCAATGCGTCCGTATCCAACAATACCGAGCGTCGTGCCACGCACTTCGTGAGCGCCAGTAGCTGACTTGGTCCAGATGCCTTGGTGGAGCTCAGTGGAGCGTAAGAACAGCTTGCGGTGCAGTGCAATGATCTCACTCAGCGTCTTCTCTGCCACCGAACGAGTGTTCGAGAACGGCGCGTTGAACACCGGGATGCCTGTAGCAGCAGCAGCGGGCAATGCTACCTGGTTGGTGCCAATGCAGAAACATCCAACAGCCCAGAGACGGTGCTCGTGCCAGCCTACAGTGCTGAAGAAGTCCGGATCCAGCTGCGTCTTGGAGCGGATGCCCAAGATGTGCGCGTCACCGCCGACCCGTGCGAGCTCCTCGCCCGACATCGCGCGCTTGTGGGTCTCCACTGTGTACCCTTCGCGCTCAAAGACTTCCTTGGCACGCGGGTGGATGTTCTCCAATAGAACCACCTTGATCTTGTCCAGCGGGTACGTCACGGGCCGGTGGAGGTACGCATCGTGAGCTTCGTCCTCACTGGGCTTGGTCTTCTCTGCCGATGCGTCCGGCGTCAGCACCGCCTTGGACGTAGGGGTAGAAGCCTGTACACTGGCGAAGCGACGACATGCAGAGGCCTGCACGGCACGGGAACGGAGCACAGAGGCCAGCATTGAGATGGTACTGCGGTAGTGAGCTTTACGCACTGGACGGCGGATGGAGATCTGACTGGAGAGATGTATGAAGCGCAAACACGGTTTGAACCGGTTTAAGTAACATGTGTATACTGTACATCGTGCGACGAGACGAATCGATACTTTAGAGAGAAGCGAAGGTAACATTTTGATGTAGAGAACACGACGAACGGAGCGCCACAAGAACTAGCGCGAAATCGATGGCGGGCAGACGTTGACCAATGAGACGCTGCCGTTCGGACAAGTTGCAATCCACGCGATTGCGTTCGCTTTCGGTGGTGGGTGGCGCAAATGGTGCAGATTCTGCTTTGGAAGCAGCGCCATCTTGTTTGATCGGCTTCACAAGTGTCGATACATGTATTATATACCTTCGAACTCGACATTTATGGTCCCTGCACTTCTGCATCCTGATGCTCATCAGTGCTGAGTCATCGCAGAAAAGTGCTTTGCTGCACAGCTCTACGCGAAATACACTACAGTAGACGGGTGGGGTTGCATGACATTCAAAGTATGCTGAATAGAATGTACCAGGAGGGTGTATGCAAACCTCGACTAAGTATTTCACGTAGCTAGGCGACCTAGCACAGTTGCCCAATTCTTAACGTACGCTTTCTCGAGAATTCGCCGTCGTGAAGTGTTGCTCTCGTTTATTGTCCTCAGGAGTGCCCACATGCCCGACAGGAATCCTTTGTCTAAACCGCCTCTCGTTGCAGATTCCCATCAATTTTCGTTCGAGTTGTTTTTTGTAGACGGTGTCGCCAATAGTTGGTGCGCTGCATTATTAAACTGTGAACTGCAACTTGAACTGGATTGTCTTCGGACGTGAAGGCTAATCCAAAATAAAATAGTGTTGGCAATTCTTTTCTTTAAAGCTTACATCTTCGTAGATTCAATGCATCCCGAACCCAGTCTCGCCATCATGCATTCACTCGCGATGTTCCTGTGACAAAACAGTATTCCAGTTGAGAACTCTTTGTGGTTGCGAATTTTGGCTCGGAAAAATGGGGAAAATGGTTTACTTGCACTTTCACCACACAAGTTTACCCCCTACACGTGAACTTGGTACCGTATATCAAGCGTTCTATGTCCTCATCTTGATAGAGTTCCTCGCCAACTTCTCCAAGATAACAACGGATGTCAATTACCGAAAGCGATAAAAGTGAAGCTGTTCTGTCTAATACATGGCGAATCAGAAACTTCTCGAAGTGTATCGCGCTTCAGATAAGTAGATATACAACAAAGTAATCCTGGATAAGGACGGGTGAGTTCGTTCAGTAGACTTTTAGCTTACCTCTGCGACATAGCGACAATACCATTCTGTGGTCCACATAATTTTCAAACCCTAATCAAAGTGAGAATCAGTTTCTGTTCATCATCGCATGGAGCGCTTCGTAGAGTCTGCGCCGCTGCCCCAAGGGCATCCGAGCTATCCTCCTTCGGTGTCACCGCTGTCTCTATCCTCCCCTGCTTCTGAGGCCCCATCGGCGCACCTCCCGATCCCGTTCTCCGCCATCCAGAGCTCCAGCGACGTCAGTGAAGACGATGACGTCAAAGCAAGCGACTCAGATCTGATCCCACCATCAGAATCAGACACAAACACTTCGATTCCAGCCAGTAATATGCTTTCCGAGAAGCAGTTAATCGCGCGGGGACGAGTGCTTCTGCAGGCATATCAAAGCCAGAAGAAACAGTGGTTGGAGAGCGGAGAGTATGACTCACCAGAGGTGTCACACGCTCAGGCACCCGACAGTCCAAACACGACCGTGAATATCTTCCATCCCTCTAATGGAGAATATTCTACACTAGAATATCACTCGCCGACCATGAAATCGATCACTACAGCCGAAGCTCCTTCGATTGGCACTAAACTAGAAGATCAATCGCCCCCTCCGCCACCTCCAAGCTCTCCTCCACCCAGTAGTATCGTGAGTGGACTCAGCACCTTCAGTATTGGGCCTCTACCCCCTTCAGAATTGAAAGTAAACCAGCCACTGTCAGGCAATCACAGTGAGAAGAGCTGGACGGACTTTATGCAGTTGCTGAAGACCAATGGACGTATGATGGATATCGTAGACGCTCAACTGGCTCAGATCTGGGAAGAATTGGTATCAGGCGATACAAATGCAAGAGGACCACAGCCAGTTGTGGACAAATTGAGTGAAGCAGTGACGCAGCTGTTACAACAGAAACGTGAGGCTGAAATTGCTATTGCCAAACTGGCAGAAGTACTGGGGTCTCGTGTGTTTTTAGCTGGGAAATTGTCGGATGATGCCGTGCAGTTTGTGAGTAACCAGTTGAGACTGGAGTTGCAGGCTTCTCAAACTCTTGTGGACAAGGTGAATGCTGAGAAGAATTCTTACAAAGAGGAATTGAACGGAAGTGTCAATGGCAATAGTCGAACTGATGAGATTGCCAAGTTATTGCGACAACAGTTGCAGGATAAGAAGGAAGAGTTGCAAGCCAGTCAAGCTGAGGTTGCAAAATTGAAGGACCAATTAGCACAACAAAAGGAAGCTGCTGCAGAGAAGCAGAAGAAGTTTGAACGTGCTCTGGATGTAAAATTACGCGAGATTGATGCTCTGTGTAGCGATATCGAGCTACCAGTGGAATATGAGCGAACAAAGACGACGGAAGGTGTTACATGCTACCGAAAGAAAGGCAATGAAGGCAATGAGCTGGAAGATCCACGTGTCGCTATAGCGATCCAACAGCGTTCACGATCAGGTGACAAGGACGTTATCCCTACTTCGACCGAGATTACTAGCTCCAGTAGTACGCAGCGTCCTCGGGGTATCAGCGCGATGGCACGGGACTACGCAGCTCCTGACAACGTGATGCGTCGCTCGTTCTCCACGCCACACATTTCTCACGATAGCAACGTATTCGAGGACATTCACGTCCCTCCAGATGACGGAAGAAAACACACGATCGAAGACTTCTCCACCCCATTACCTGCTGGATGGGAGATGCGGGTGACAGCTTCAGGTGCTGTGTTTTTCTTTAACAAGTACACGTCCACCACGACGTGGACAGACCCACGTTTACTGGGAACGACAGCTTCTTTAGCGTCTCAGAAGCCTCTCGTTCGCAACTCAAGCGCTACGACAGCAGAGTCCCGTGCGTCTAGATCCAATTCGACTGCTGTGAACGCAGATATTCCCAGAACGGAAGAAGGCGTCGAGTATTTCGACGTAGTGTTTGAGGAGAGTGGACCTATCGGTATCCATTTCCAAGCGAATATACCGGACTCAGGAGCTACAGTTAGGAGTTTATTGCACGATATGGCTGCTGAGCAGAAGAATGTACTGCAACCATTTGACGAACTGGTCGCTGTAAACAAGAACGCAGTGGATTCCGCTCCATTCCGACATGTGATGCTATTACTCCAAGGAGGTTTGCGACCGCTGACGCTCACATTCAAGCGAGATTTAAACCGTCCACAACGTGCGATGCCTCCTCTTCAAGTTACACCACTTAGCGATAGCGGGTCTTCTGTGTCTGATCACCTTGACGAAGAGGTTTTAATCGACGAAGGTACAGTCGTCGACTTGGAGCAGCTACGAGTTCCAGTTGAGCCACCACAGACTACAACTGAAGACGAAGAGGATATGAACGTGGCTGATGTCATCATCACCAACATCTTCTCGCTGTTCTGGAAACCTCCTGAGACCACTGGTGAGGTCCAGACGGTGTAAGGAGATTTAAACGCAGTTATAACGCTGTATTTAACATTTTTGCAAGTAAAAAAAAAAACATTTCTTCAGGTTGTTTAAAACTGCAGGTGTAGAATCTTCGGACGAGCGATTGTCAAGTCTCCTATAGTATGTTCAATCATCGGCCAATCCGGCGAAGATGTGGTGACTTCTACGACCACTTCACCCTCTTTGTTCTTGTAGCAGAGCACCGTGTCTTCAGATTTGGTGCCCGCTATTGAGGGATTCCAAGCGTACGCCTGGTTCAAGCCCGTAACTCGATTGATCGACGGGTTGGCTACCCATTCACGACTTTTGTAGGCAGCACAGCCACCTTGATGGTGGAATTTCCATTCACCATCGAATCCTTTCTCAGCGTACGCATCTTGCGCCAACTTGAGCATATCTCCAGCCTTGACTCCGGTATGGCGTGTGTTAGCGATGAGTACTGCGTCAACGTAGGTAGCAGCTTCATGGCGACGCACTAGGTCGTCCGGGATACTAGCGTTCGGAGTCGTTGTGATATACATAAGACGCGTAGTGGAGGCGATCAAACCAGCACGTTGCCCGCAGATCACGAGCATCGCCTTGTTCTTCACACGTTTCTTGGTTGGTAAAGGGTGACGGATAGTGTCAATACGTTCGTCTGCAGCTACCAGCATCACAACTGGAGTGATCCCTCGTGCCCACATGTTGGTCGATAGTTGTCCAGCTATCTCCCATTCACTCATAGTGGGACGTACAGCACGAGCCACTTGTCCAATGATCTCACCGCAGTCTTTGCCAAGAGCACGGAAGACTTCCAGCTCGTACTCTGTCAATGTAGAGCGTAGTTCTGCCAGACGACCAGATAGTTCAGAGTTGGTGACGTCGACAGCGATGCTGTCGCTCTTTGAGAGCTCCTTGGCCATGTCTGTGTGGCTGCGTTGAGCATACCACGGATCTTGCACGAGTGTAACTTCGTCTTCTAGACCTCGCATCTCTTCGTTGATTAACTTGTGACCTTCGATCTCATTCGTCAGCACTGCCACTTGCGTGGAGTCTACGTAGATTGAGCCTGCTCCACCTTCTGTGGCCATGAAGACGTAACTGCGAGCCCCACTTGTGATCCAAGCAAAGTTGGCGGAAAGACTCAGCACGACAGCGTCATGCTTGAGCTCCTGCATCAAACCCCGCCTAAGACAAATGGTTTAAGTGAGATTCTTTAACTAGAGACGATGGAAATGATTTTTTTTTCCGTACACTTGAGCCACTTTGTGAAGGAAATCCGCCTTGCGTTTAACCACGTCGTGGTCGAAAGCATCCATGTATTTGTGGTTGTTCATGGTTCTACGGAGATCTTGCGTCTTGGAGGGCGAATTCGGGAATGACGTAGCAAGGGATTCATTCTGTACTGGCAAATCCTGTTTGACAATCCACAACTTCAACCACTCACCTCAGATTTACAAAGATCTTCAGGTTTGGAAGTTTGCGTATTTCACTGGTAAATGGGGGATTTGTCAGCTGAAAACCTTCATGGAACGGATATACATGTGCGGTTGCTTTTGTCAACCTAGTTGCCTGACTGTTTCTTGTTCAGCTGGTCACGGAAGTCTCGTTGTAGGACGCGCATTCCACTCACCGATTCCGCTGAAACACCCTTTTCGTCAGCATAAATGAGCAGCTTGGCGATCCATTTCAGACGCTCTTTCAGCTCCTCAACACTCAAACCATCGTCTGCTGGTTTGGGTTTCGGTTGCTGCACAACAACCTTCGCAGACTCCACAGGCGCACAAAAATCTTCGTCCGTAGGCTCATCCATAATGACGCTCTCTTCTGGCAAGTTGAGCAGTTCCTCCACTGTTAACGGGTTGGTAGCATGTAACCAGGACAGCATCACCGCCAGTTCCTCTGAGATATGGTCTTCCACACTATGATATTCAAGAGGAAAAGTGGGGCTCTCAGCGTATACCAGCCCGGTCTCATACCAACAGCCAGCGATCAACGAGGAGGGAACTGCATCCCAACACTCGAGACACCAGGACAGAGCTTGCTTGACTCCAACGCTGTCGAACTTGGCAGCAGTACTCATGTCAGCATCAGCATCAAGCTGGTCCAGTGCGTGCTGGATCTGACGTCGTCGGTAGCGTCTTTTAAAAGCTGCAACGATCCCAGCAGCAATTGGCTGCAAGTTGATAGGAGTACCAGGCGGAAGAAGTACCACCTCGACGTTCCTCAACTCTTCAGCATTGAACCCGGCATGAACCGCTGCGTTGTCAATGAGAAGAACACATCTACGTTGTTGCTCACCGAACTTGGCGTCCACATCCTTAAGCCAATTGCTGAAAATCTCGCGCGTCATCAACGTGTTCGCGTTGTTCAAATAGTTCATCTCTGAAGCTGTTGAATTCGTGAATCCTCTCGGCTTCTCGGCCTTGCCAATGAACAAAGGAGGCAACTTCTCCGACCCGTCAGCATTGCAACATAAAGCAATTGTCAGCCTTTTCGTCATTCTTCTACCCGCTCGATCCGGGAACATGGTGAAGAACAACCCCGTTTCATCCATACTGAACACATCATTCGGTTCAAAGCTGCGCAGTCGACGTTGCAGATCGCTCACGGTTTGCTCCAAGGACTGTTTGTTTCCTTTCTGACCTTTTTGACCGCCAAATCCGTGGCGTTCATTGAATTTGTAGAGCCATCCGTTAGAAAAAGTGAGCGGGGAGTCGATTTGGAGGATTTCAGCGAACCTCGCGGCTTTGGTTCGGATGGACTCCCCCGTGACCGGGACTCCGGTCTCTTCGCAGTACGCCACCCATCGAGCCAGGGCCGTGTCCAGGTTCGGGAACCGCACCGTACGACGTGACTTGCAGACCAACTCCTCGTTTGTCATACTCTCCAAGTCGGGTTTCCTTTTGAGGAGTTTGGAGATCATGGCTTGTGAAGGTTTACGCGGCAGATCTAGCGCCTCTTGAGCCCAAGTGGCCAATTGACCCTGCGTGATCGTGGGGTTCTGCTCCTTGTGGTTGCAGATCTGCAGACGCTGCGCGTTCGTGAAGGACGTGCGCGGACGCGGCACCTTCTCGGGAGGTGTTGCCATCGTTAGCGAGGGGGAGCTGCTTCTTTGGAGAATGATGAATGGGAGAGAAGCCAGTGAGATGATGTACCAGTTTCAGCGGTACATCCTTCGAAACAGAATATCTTTCTTACAGCTTTGAAATGTTTGCCCGTAAATAGTGAAAACTTGCATAATATGCGCAGTCCGCAAGTTTCATGAGCAGTGACGCGATTGCCCAATGGAATCCCAAGGTCTGCTACCGATTACCTTATAACGAAAGAAGGAATTAGCAACCTCTATGCATGATCTATGCCAACATCAACACCTACAGGCTCCTGGATAGTTCCAGCATTCTTTACTTTTATAAAGAACCTGACGAGCAATTCTTTCGTACTCATGAATTGCACGAATTACCTTCACCCTCTCTAGCCTGACTCTGGATATTGATCTTCTAACCACTCTAACATATGCCTTTGCTTATGCTCTCGAGCGAGGATCTTGGCGGTAGTCGTGCATCCTTCAGTGCGATTCGCTCGTAGAAACAGCAGAACTTCAAAATGCTCTCGCCCAACAGCAAAATCCATCGCATCGACTGTGCAGCCTTCTGTACGATTAAAATGAAGCCACTGCACAACCTTACGATGGCCATTAGCTGCAGCAAAGTTCATAGCACTGGTCGTGCAGCCTTCACTGCGATTCACATGTAGCCACTTTACCACTGCAAGATGCCCATTTTCAGCAGCAGAATCCATAACACCAGTGGACCACTCAACGTCATCTCGCCGGTGGAGCCATTGTAGTATCTTGAGGTTGCCGTTGCGAGCTACCATACTGGTAGTGGAGGAAGAAAAGCACAAGTCCGTATAATGGGTCTGCAGCCACTTCACAACCTCGAGATGACCCATTATGGCGGCCGACTCCAGAGCCCAGTTCGTGCATGTAGGCGCCCCATTCTTTCCTTCTTTTTGCATTTCGACAGCAACAGAGTGAAGGAGCTCTAGGATGTGCAAGTGTCCATTGTTTGCCGCTCTATCCATCACAGTTTGGCTCGACGGTCCGACTCGAGAAGGATCGACCGTCGGAAAAAGATCTTCAGTACCATAGTTCTCCAAAAACCATTTTATCATATGCACGTGGCCATTCGAAGCAGCGTCAATTACCATGAGCGAAGGTTCATTCACGATTCCAACCTTACAAAGATACTTGACAATGTCCAGGTGACCTTGACGAATTGCGCAGTTCATTGCAAAATGGGGATACTGGACGTCAACACGCTCCAACAGCCACTGCACAACATTCAGATGTCCTTCACCACAAGCCGCTCGTACGCCTTCTCTAGCCCCTTTCGTGACTCTATTCTCCACGAGCCATTGTACCATGTCCAGTCTTCCATTCTTCGCTGCTGCCTCGAGTGCATTGCCCGAGCAACCACCGTATCCCTGCTCGTAAATCCACTGCAGCAGCTCCATGTGACCTCCAGCTGCAGCGTCATCCATCGATGGAGGCAGGAGCAATGGTTCCGCTTCGTACACAACGTCTATAAGCCACTGAACTAACGGTCTGTCGCCTTGCTTCACTGCATAGCTCATCGCAGTCTCCAAGTTCCGCCGAGTGTCAGGGGTGTTTTCGTACAACCATCGCCCCATGTGTCCATGCCCTTCTGCGATGGCATTAACCAAGTCATCACCACCCCAGAGAATAATATTCTTCGTGTCCACTGCACGATCTCCACAATGACCATACTGCAACAAATACTGCAAAATTTTCAGTTGACCATGGCGCGCCGCTTCTTCGACCACTTCTACACCCGCTGTACAACCTGAAAAGTGGTCTAGAACCCACTTCACAACGCCCAAATCTCCACGTCCAACTGCTGCCCGGAGAGATTTAGTGAACTGGAACTGACAGTAGTAAACATCCGTTCGCAAGTGCTGGCATGGCGACCAACTCGTGGATTTTTCCGCATTCGGATCACTGCTCTCCCAAATTCTATTCAGCAGTCGAGTTGATCCAGTCAAGCAAGCCTCGTCCAAGGGAATCATAATTGATCCGTCCAAAAGAGAGGAGATGCATTCAACAACATGGTCCAAGACAACAACGGCAGGAAAAGACTTCAAGGCAAGGGTGACTGCTGTTAATGTGGCCGACGACATTATTCACAACGGATGGCAAAGGTGAAATGACGAATGCTGAATGCCAAGCGCCAATGTTGCTGTAAAGCACGCATAATCGCACACAAATCTGGCTTTGATGACCGTAGCACTCAAGACATGTCGAGTAGTCGTGAATTGTAGGATCAAACTGCAGAGCATTGATTTGAAAAAGGAAGTGAGTATTTTGACAGACTGGGAGCACTCCACTCCCAGCAAATCCTTCATTATCTTCCGATTTGCTATATTCTACCATATCCGTACTGGGTATAGCGTATACAGGCCGTATACCCGTCAACCACAAAAATCCTCTCCCCCTCCAGAAAACGCGTGGCTCCTGAGGAAGCAAGATGCCGCCGCGGCTGCGCAACGCTCAAAAGCGCCCCCTGTCGGCGGACGACATCGACGTCGACAACGACAGCAACGCATCCGACGGCTCATCAGTGAGTGGCAGCCGTCTCCAAGCCCGCCTCGTGTGGAGATGACAGGGACCACAAGTAGCGCAAGCGAGGAGTCCGGTCAAATTTGCGTCATCGCCCCACCGCCGGGAGAGACGCAGTTTCGCTCGTGGGAAGAGTTCGAAATTTACCTAGCGAAGTACCAAGCCCAGTCGTTTCAAGCACGTTATCAAGATCTTACTTTATTACATAATACTTAAGGTCACATCCTCTGCTTACCAGATCTTCCGGGTGCGGACCAATACCTCTGTCGCCGTGCGCAATGGCAGGATAGATGCCCAAGGCTCTTCAGCGTCCAAGCTCTCCGCCGAGTGGGAGAATTACGCAAAAACCTACGTTTGTACGCATTATGGTAAGTATCAATCACAAGCCACAAGTAAACGTCCTCGACAGGAGACTCGGGCCTCGGGATGCTCTGCCCAGGTATGTTGTAACTTTTGCACTCTTGGTGTGCACAAGTCGGGTTGGTTCTGGTTTAGCCACACTCAATCGGGTCATGCCAAACTCAATCGGGCAAGATCGGGCTCATTAGATAGTTACAGTTTTCCACGGTTGCTGATATATTTACATTTTTTGTCTTGTATTTCGCTTACAGATTAATTTGTGCGTTCAAGAGATTAACAAAAACACTCACACGTTTGCGCTCATGATCACCAAGTGCCGGCTTGAACACAACCACACTTTGAACGAGTACGCTTTCAAAAGCCACTCTTCCAAGCGTGTCTCGCTGTATGATACTGCGTTGAAGACTGTGGAGGAGCTCCGTAAGGCTGGCGCTAAAAAGACAAGCATTCTCAAGTTTATCAAGGACAATTCAAACAGCAACCCCACCCCGCAGGACGTCCGCAATCTTGTTCGCAAATTAAAAGCTTCCGAAAACGGAAGTGGCCCCAGTTCCAGTGCGAAGCGTTTAAAGAAGCTATTCGCGGAAAGGGTCGATACGATTGGTATCGATACCTCCATCGCAGGGAACGTTATGAATGGCTTCTTGCCGGTGGATACAATGAAGAGTGTGCTACTTGGGGCGACGGGTGAGAAGATTTTAATTCCAGTAATTTGCGGCAAGAACCACTGGTGTTCAATCATGATAGACCTGACATGCAAGGACGTGTTAATCTACGATCCGATGAATTCAAGCTATGGATCAAAAGTTCGACCCCTCGCTGACAAGTTGGTGACAATGCTGCCAGATTTTGCTCCAAGAAAGTACCGAGTTCGACTGTATCTTAGTGAGCTTGGAGTGCAGGTCGACAGCTACAATTGTGGCATGTATATGCTGTTAGCTTTTGAGGTTTTTGCTGGCGCCAATACTCTCAGTCTACTGAGTAGAAAGGAGCTTCAGTACCTTCGCTATCGATACCTTTGCATGTGCATTTAACACAACAAGTTGCCAGTGTTTTTTGATCATTAAATGGTTGCATGTCGCTACGTTTTCTATCTATGTGTCTTGTTCACTACATTATGCCACGTGAGTGCGCTTCTCGAAGCGCTAGCCTCGTGTCATGTGAGTTAAACGCTAAGAGCTCACCAGAAACTTCCGGTTATACGTATACTTTCGGGGACACAACGAGTGATGACATGTCCGGCTCTTTGCTAGTCTGGCATATTCGGGCACTCCAATCGGTTATAATTAGGTAAAAATGCACTGTCGCTTGTTACCCAGTCTGTCTAAATAACGAGTGCCTTTGAAAAAAAAAGCCCCATGATATCTAAAGACTAAGAGTAAAACAAAACCAACCTCGTAGAGTAAGATCTCTAGATACGATCTCCATATACGGAATCTTCATCCTTGTGAGGGATGCTCTAAGTGCAACATTTATTAATAGCTGGGTACTCTGATGTTGGGAATCGACGATGAAGAAAGATCTCAGGGCAAGGCGATCATGTCGCTTCTGTACCCGTTAGCGTTAATTTGGTCCGCACGTGAACACAATGATCATGCATAACACCGCTTTTACCAAGCGTCAATGCCCCATTTTCCTATCCAGTACTAGTGTAAGCAATAATACTACACCAGTGTCCCGTAAAGAAAAAAAGTCTTTTTAGAATTTTTTTGTAACAAATCAGTCCAGACCAATGTGGATTTAGTGTAAACCAAACGACCTTAAAGTCCATACTGCATGGTTCGTTGCAGCAACTGCATGTGCGCTGTCCTGACCGCGCTTAACACTGATAAGCTCGTTCGACAAACGGTTGGAGCTGATACTTCGGAAAGTAAACGGGTGACGTCAATATGTTCAACATTTTTGCCGTCACGCGGTTAAGTGACTAATCATCTGCTTTGTCGTCAGTAAGTAAACAGTGCCGCCCGACAGGCATCTCCAGCGGTAAGTCTTAACGGCGATTCTATTGTACATGTAGCAGGTTAGGACCTGGACAAAATTTATGGGGAAAATTCCGACGCAGGTTTTTGTTGGAGGTTTTAATTTCAGGAAGTCCTATTGAGTACGACCGGAGATTTATGGTAAAATACTGGTTGTGTTGAGCCTATTTATATGGATAAAAATAAACCAATGTGGTCCACAAACTTTCCTCTGAACGTTCGACTTTTGGGGCATACTGTGTCTCAATGACGCGCGTTAAAATAAAATAAAATACTTTGGATAAAACCTACTGCTGAAGATGCTCTAGGAATGCCTAATAGATAAAACGAATGCATCATTCGCGTGACTTGTTTTCTTCCTCCAAAATTTAAGTAACGTGAGCTCGTTCAGACACGTATGCTTCATCCACCAAAAATATTTATCGATCAGTTTATACTGATCGACTGACCGACAAGCCTCTCTCCACGTAGTTTTCACCCCTCAGCTTTCAGTGCGGTCACTTGTTAGTGTGCCAGTAAATGTAGTTCATGCTTTTCACAACTTCCCCATCTTTTATAAAAAAGAGTGTGAAGAGTTTAAATACTTGTCTGGGTTGGTGTTACAAGTGAGTTGGCGTGTCGGTTTTCAGACCTTAAACACTTCGTTTCGCTAAAAATCAAAATCCGTAAGTAAATATATTGACAATCGATTTTTGCCTCCATTTCTGAATACCCTTGAAATATCGAATGCCTTCAGGAGCTCGAATCGATCAATATGTAGTTGCCACTGTGAGCACTATAGTCAAGTTTGGTTGACTGGTAGAGTACATTGTTCCTGCACTCATATTCTAAAGAAAGTACAATGCGTGGATATGCTCAACAGTTATTGCCCATCGCAGATAATTTGCCCTCTATCTTACACCTCTAAAATAGACTTGAACTACCTCTAAATCCGATTTTTCAAGAGACATGCAATCTCCATTTGGATTTGACGGTGGTGTAGCGATCTGATTGCGAAGTCGGTTTTACCCTTCTCGAAGAGCAATTCTGCGTTTCAAACTCACAACTATTGTACTGGCAAGATGAAATGATAAACCAAAGTTACATATTGTGACGGGGTCACACAGCACCTTGTGCAGAGGAAGTTGACTTCCAAGAGT
>NW_008648994.1:1603861-1605995 GCF_000247585.1 Phytophthora nicotianae INRA-310 | reverse complement strand
TCAATTCTGACTGCTGTTCCTCTGGTGGTAAATAAGAGGAAGAGATGTTATATTCTCCGTTCTTGAATCGACGTGCAACGTACTTCAGGTAAGCCATCGCTTCTCGGTATTGCACCATGCCTAATCCAGCCATTGAGTCACAAATGGTGGTAGCTATGGGCAAAGCCTCACGATACTTCCGATTCGAGTCCCAGGGACGCTCATCTGCCGCCAACACACGCCGTATAGCGAAAGATTCCATAGTAGTAGAGGTGTCGTTTGCATTTTCGAACTCTATTGATGACCTAACAGACGACAGTAGCCAACGCCGATTAAGCAGCTGTGTCGGGATAACTGTCTCTTTCTCAAGTGCCCTTCTGAGGAAGAAGACGTGCCGGCACGGCAGTAAACAAGTACTCATAAAGAGACATGAACAAGTCCAGTTCAGCTTCGTAACAGTGTACTCCGTGTTTTCCTCGTCTAGGGCGTCGTCGTCTGCGCATGCACTCTTGACGAAAAATACCCCCGGGCTTCGTTCCGAAAAAGTGTAGGATGCCCGACCAAGTGCGTATACGTATTGGTCATGTATGAGCTCGCATGCGTGAGATTTGCCACCAGTGTCATCTCACGATCGTAGCCAAAATGCTGAATATTCACTTTCTTGTAAACATCATCCATGAAGCGCCGCTCTTGAAGACTCTGGTAGTACATAATAGACGCGATGCATTCATCCACTGCCATGAAAGAATTTACCCACTCTTTTAACTGCTTCCATGACGCCTCCAATCGGTTGTTGGTATTATTACCAAGTGTGACAGTGTTTTGGCGCTTGTGTGCACACCACAACTCTCGACAATTATCCCAGTTTTTGATGAAATAGGCGGCAAATGGATGTCTGGTCGATTCTGGCGACCGGTCAAGCCCGACCGAGGCCAGATCATGCCCGACCGAATCCAGATTCTGCCCGACTTGTGCCCGATTCTGCCCGACTTGTGCCAGATTCTGCCCGTTTAGACGAGTTGGTTCGTTGCCTTGCACCAATTGTTCTGCCATTGAGCGACCCACCTCGCATACGTGCATCATATACCGGAAATGCTTCATGTACTCCTTCTCGGTCTTCGCGTAAACCAACAAGTTCATAAGGCCCCGCAGCTGGTCTTTTCCCCACGTGTTGCAGCCGTAGTCCGATGATCCAATCTCTTCCCTCAAATACTTTAAAACGTGAAACTGGCAGAGCAGGATAGTGACGTCGGGAAAAGCTGACTTCAACACCGAAAGCTCCGTGAAGTCTTTGTCGATAAGAATGCACTGTAGCTTTGTCCAAGCAGGGTTGTTGGCTTTAAACGCTTCCAGTGCGGTCATCAAAGTTGCCCACTGCTCATTCTGCAGTAGGGCATGCTGTACAAATTGACCTTTTCCAAAGCTATCATGGGCCATCAAAGAGAACAGTTTATACTTCGATCGGTTCGTTCCATGCGTCGCGTCGATTAGAAGAACCTCCGGAAACTGGCTGAAGATCGACCGCATGTGTTTAGTCTGCAGTGTAATGCAGGTTGCAATTTTCTAAGATAATGCAAAGGTTAAATATAAGTAACTCAACTCGAAACTAGACATCAACAGCACGCCTACCATACCTTCTCTCCCACGTCGTCAACGAAAATACGACCCACGTTCCCAGACACATCTCCAAACTCAGACATCCACTTCTTTAAACGCTTCGCACTGGAACTGGGGCCACTTCCGTTTTCGGAAGCTTTTAATTTGCGAACAAGATTGCGGACGTCCTGCGGGGTGGGGTTGCTGTTTGAATTGTCCTTGATAAACTTGAGAATGCTTGTCTTTTTAGCGCCAGCCTTACGGAGCTCCTCCACAGTCTTCAACGCAGTATCATCCAGCGAGACACGCTTGGAAGAGTGGCTTTTGAAAGCGTACTCGTTCAAAGTGTGGTTGTGTTCAAGCCGGCACTTGGTGATCATGAGCGCAATCGTGTGAGTGTTTTTGTTAATCTCTTGAACGCACAAATTAATCTGTAAGCGAAATACAAGACAAAAAATGTAAATATATCAGCAACCGTGGAAAACTGTAACTATCTAATGAGCCCGATCTTGCCCGATTGAGTTTGGCATGACCCGATTGAGTGTGGCTAAACCAGAAC
>NW_008648994.1:1590672-1591992 GCF_000247585.1 Phytophthora nicotianae INRA-310 | reverse complement strand
GCCCCAGTCCCTCTTAAAATCGCTATCTTCGAACACCTCAACCAATCCCCATGATAGGACGACCGATTATGCTTGGTAATCCCTCCGATTGGATGTCCGGCCAGGAGTCACATGTTTGTTTTGCCATCGAATCGACCTGATTAGACTGGCGAGTGGCACCGGCACATGACGTTTCTTGTGGTTGACGTTGACACAGACGCCCAAGCAGCGATGGCAACCTCACTTTGGAATTGCCCGCGCTCAGCACAAGCTCTTTAAACTCATTTAACAGATCGACATGGGTCTTTTACCTCCTCGTAAGAAGTCGAACCTGCTCTTCAAGCCTCGTACTAGTGCAAGCAAGAGCCCCAAAGAGGACTCGCTCAATGCGACGCCTTTGCCATATGAAGCCCAGAAACTCAAGCTGAAGATCTTGAACGCCCACCCAGAGCCGCTAATGCGCTTCAGTATGAGTCGCATGCGTCATATTGTATCGCAACCACCAGTGGAAATTCCTGCTGATCTTCGCAAGAAAAACCTCGTGTCCAGCCGCGTGTCAGGTCACAACGTACCGCTCACTCGAAAGATGTGGGACTACCAGATGAAGCAGTACAAGAAAGGCAAGCTCGACATCATCGGAGAAGGCATCTACTACGGTTGACAAAGCTGGGTGACTGAAATCCAACTTTAATGATGATTAAGAGTGACGTGAATACCATTCACACCCCTCGAGCTGTAGACTAGTACGTATACTGAAGAACAAAATATACTGATTGAAGCTATTGATTGTGGTGTTCTTCATTGATGTCGGCTCAATCTGACAATTCATTTCTCTTCTTTCGGGTGAGTCCAAACATTCAACCAAGACAAACAACCTCAATGGACATGACGACAGAAATCCGCAGTCACTGAACAAGCTAAGAAAGATGTGTGCAACTACCTCACTTCCATAGCCGAAGCCCTCCCTGACTAGAGAAAGCGAACTAGCGAGCTGGAGGATTGCATGCTAGCAAAAAGGTCGAATCGATCATTTCGCCGTGACACCCACACACGGGCGTTGCGATTGCGGAGCCGATCACAACTTTTGAGTGGAGACCACCATTTCCTCCAATTCCACAGCATCTACGCCGAGTCTCCTAAACCGCCTACTCCGTCGTGACAACTTCTATCATAGTGCACTCAACCGTGTATCAAACGGGCTTTTGCATTTCAAATAACGCTTTCATCCTGACAACCAGTAAGGTATATCCAATCGATCGTGGTCCATACGAAGCCGTTCTTTTAAACGACATTGGCTTCACGTGTCCCCACGTCCGGGATTTCCTGGTGTGCGGTGTCATA
>NW_008648994.1:1586212-1588562 GCF_000247585.1 Phytophthora nicotianae INRA-310 | reverse complement strand
TCGGTTGGCCGTCCTGCATGATCACTGCTCCAAGCTGGTCCTTGGAGGCGTCGGTGTAGACGTGGAATGGGCGGCCTGACTTCGGATACGCGAGGAGCACCATCTCTGTCAAGGCCGCTTTGATGGCATCAAACGCGGTTTGTTCACAATCACCCCATCTGAATGTATAGACTGGTGAAGTCAGCCGCGTCAATGGGCTGAGCAATGCTGCACGCCGCGGCAGCATGTCACGATAATAATTAACCATACCGACAAATCTTCTGATGTCACGGCGGTTGCGAGGAGCTGCTAAGGCGCGAATAGCCTCCACCTTGTTGGGAAGCGCAGATATTCCGTGCCTGCTCACTTGGTATCCCAGGTACTCGACAAACTCGGCACATACTTTGCTCTTCTTGGGGTGCAGTGTGAGTCCGGCGTCTTGCAGCCGATCGAATACAATGCGTAAGTGCTCCATGTGCTCACTAAACGTTTTCGAGAATACCATAATATCGTCAAGATAAGTTCGAACAAATTCCAAGTCTCCAAGAATCTCATCCATGCAAGCTTGAAATTCGTCAGGCGCAGTTGATACCCCCATGGGCAGTCTCGTGAACACAAATTTCCCCCAAGGTAGAACAATCGTCGTTGGCCCACGACTACAGCGTGCTAGACAGCGAGCATAATAGCTCTGAGGCACGTCAAAGGTCGAGATGTACCCTGGTTCCTCGATGGACCTTAGCGTCTGCTTCACGTCCTTCGTGGGGTAGAAGATCCGCCGAAGTACCTTGTTCAGGCGTCGAAAGTCACAGACAAGTCGCACTGATCCGTCTTTCTTTGGAATAACAAACGCGGGAGAGCCCCACGCAGACGAACTATCTCTCTCCAGCACGCCCATGTCTACGAGTCGTTGTATTTCCCTCCTAGTAGCGTCATAGTACGCACGAGGAATCGGGAATGGACGGCAAGATACTGGTTCAGCGTCGGGTACTAACGGCAGTACGTACGGGTCTTTGTTACGCAGAGTGCCGAGCTTCCCTGAGAATAGTTGTGGGTAATGATGGAGCAGCTCAAGCACCTCGATTTTCTCCTCCGCGGTCAACATGTGCCCGTCAACCATTGCTTCTATTGGAATAGACGTCTGGGTTTCAATATCGATCTCTGCCCGACACTCCATATCTTCCTGCAACACTGCCGCTTGGCGGCGCTGACTGTTCACTCTTGGCCTCATTTGCATTGGAATCTCCAAGCCATCCCACTCCATCACACAGGTTTCAAAGTTTAGGATCATTTTCTGCTTCTTTAGGAAGTCTCGGCCGAGCATCACTGGATAGAGTAGAGTCTTTGCCAGGCGAAATTGCTGTGAGCACGTACGTTTCTCCGAGAAGTCATGCAGCTTGAGCATTGCTGCTATACGATGAGTAGTTTGCCCCAACGTGCCATCTGCATTGCGGAATTTCGATATCTCGGGCTGGAGCACGACGCTGTGACCAAGCTCTGCCACGGCCGCCTGGCTCATAGCAGACGTCGTGCATCCCGTGTCTACAAGAGCTGTCATCGTCTTACCTCCTATCTTCACTTGAATCTCCATTTGAGGGTCGGACGTGTCATCACTAGAGTCGCGTCCGCTCATTGCAGCCATATTGTTGTTGGTTTCCTCACTGTAGAACGCCATCGCTGCAAGCTCCTCATCCTGGCGTCTCTTCATAGTCTCCATCATGACCGCCATCTGGTTCAGTTGCTCCTGCATGGCTGCCATCGAGGCATTTCCCTCTCGATGACGCCCTGCAGCATGGTTAGTGTGTGGGCGGTATGCGGGCGACGCCGGATCTCTCCAACAATCGCTGCTATTATGGTTGTTGCGTTTGCAAAACGCGCAGTATTTGTTGCCCGTGGTGTTGTCTCTCGACCCCGAGCTACTGTGGTGCCTACTGGCCCGTCTTCCTCTCCCACTGTTGGGAGCGTTGTTCCGAAGTTGGTGTTGCTGAGGTTGGCTCCTGACGTGACTGCGGTTGTTTCTTAATATTGCTTCGTCTCGTTCATTACGCTCAACAACTTCAAATTGAGCCTCCACACTACGGAGGTCCCAAGTTCGCGAAATGCGATTTACCTCGATTTGCCAATCCACTGGCATGCCGGCGTGGTACATGCGAACAACATCCGCCTCTGGGACGGGCTCATTTTCTCCGTGTTCGAGAAATGGAATCATTCGCAATAAGGTGCGAAAAGCACTGCTATACTCACGCACGGACATAGCCCTGGTCTTCTTCAACAAACGCATTTCATCGACGAGCACTCCTCTTGTGCCGGGTGGGCAGTGACGTGCTGTGAGCTGCCTCAACGCCGAGTATGCTATGTCAGGTCGAAACTCTGC
>NW_008648994.1:1584712-1586112 GCF_000247585.1 Phytophthora nicotianae INRA-310 | reverse complement strand
GAGTACGAGCAGCGAGTACAAGTGTGTGACCACCGGCGAGATGGAATTCGGCATGAAGTACTTCGAATACGTGACGCACAAGCACGGGTCTGGATAGTTCAACATCGTACGACATCAACAAGACGTAGCGCGGCGTCGCCAATAAGATGCAGAAGACTGTGGTGGTCGAAAACAGTACTTTGTACTGTTTTCTTGCGAATCCAAACAGTGAACTCATCGTACTGGAAACAGTATGTATTAAGTTCGCGTACGAACTTAAATATCTTCCTACGTTCTTACAACAGTTCTGGAGCTTCGTCGGGTAGCAGGCGGCGCTCGACGGCGTCGTCCGCGGGTAGCTTGGTATAGCCACACGAAGCTGATTGTTTCTCGATCAAAATCCATTTTTAATTGCCAAGGTACGTTTCTAGCTGGTTCCCACGTTAGCTCTCTATGGTTTACCCACTGCACTAAGTAGAATTCAAGAGTGTGGACCCATCGTTTTGCATAAAGGCGCTCAACCTCAAATGTCTCCCCACCTCACCCTCTTTGTGCTTGCCTTCCTCGAAATAAACCGTCGCCACTCTGCGGTAGAAACGCCGGGTTCTCTTCAGGGGGAGGCCGATTAGTTAGATTTTGGTTGACTCTCAACCTGTAAAAGGAGCCGTCGAGATTGCGTTGGAAGTTGCGTGTGTGTTTTCCTCTCTTGTTCAAAGGCGCCATTACAGAAATTGTAGAATGGCATGCATCTAGTGCTATCATAGTTGAGGACGTGTAATGCATAAGAAGCGATGCCGTTTGCTAAAAAAAATGTATTGTAGACGTCTCCAAATCACAAAACAAATTCACAAAACACAAATATACCTAAAGAATTCAATATTTTAATGTCCAAGTCTGGGACGCCGCAGTCGAGATCTCACAACTCGCAAACAAGAAACACTGTTTCATACAAGTTTTAGTATAGACACCCCAAGGGAACAACTGAAAATGTTATCGGATCACAATTTCGGAATTTCAATACTGGACGATCTGAAGTGCTTCCAAAACATGACGTGTGAAGCAAAGTTTTAAAGATAATATTCAGCTAAAATTTGATTTGCAATTACAAAATGCAAAAAATACAAATACTTTTATAGGAAAGAAAGTGTATTTTTAATATAAAGAAACAGAGTCGGGAATCACTATAGCTATCCTCATAGAGCATTACGACCTTGTTTTCGTTTGTGGGAAGGCTTGGGTCCTGGCTTCAGCCCCACGTTTACCAATACGGTCTGGGTCACTCTGAAAATGAGGAACAATCATGGATGAGTCGGATTCGAGTGTGACATCTGTAGGCCAAGGCTTGAACGCGAAAGTGTATGTGTCTTGAAAATGCCCAATTGAAGTTCTAATCTTGTAGTATAGCTCTTCAAATCTGCTAC
>NW_008648994.1:1580239-1581932 GCF_000247585.1 Phytophthora nicotianae INRA-310 | reverse complement strand
TCGCCCAAGCACCAAACTCGAGCTCGAGTGGATCCCCGCTACAAGATAAATTTACAGCGATTTCGAGTATCAGCTGTCTGTGGCGCTGCTGGGTTGCACTCGCAACTCAGCAACCAATACTCGTGCCAGTTTTAAGAAGAATTCAGAGCGCGACAGGGCGCGCTGATCAAGTAAAGTGCTGCACCGGAGCCTTCTTTGGACCAGACAGTCTTGTCTCTGCCAGAGCCCTGAGCAATGAATCACGGCCGATTCTCGTGGTGCACCTTGTGATTCCATGCAACAGGCTTCAGCACCACCGCTAAGTTCCTTCATAACACACAAGGAAAGGCGGGCGGCATCCAATCAACAAGGATAACGTCCACGCCCGAGCTCTGCGCACTGGCGTAGGTAGACCGCGTGCGTCGCGCTGCACGAAGCCAGCCACTCAGAGTAAACTGTACGGGAGCGTGTCGACGGTGTTGGCCTCGTTTTATCCTTTTCTGTTTTCAGATTCGGGTGGCATTCCACAACTTACCCGGTACCCCCAAAGCTGCCTCGTGCGCTTTCGCTACACAGCAGCAATGGCAGTCCAGCCTGAGGTCTTCCCTCTAAAGATCCAGCACTCAAAGCCGCGAGCTACTAAATCCCCACGCGGACTTCGAAAGCGTTCAAGCTTCCGTCGCAAGTCACAGCCTGTTGTAGTGGAGCTACCAGAGGATGTTCGTGTCCTCAAGCAGAAGATCATCGAGTCACACCCGATCAAGTTGCTCCGCTTCAGTTTAAGCCACATGCGCCACATGGCCACTCCACCCGTACTCATCCCAGAGTCCCTCAACGACCGACGAGCCATGCGGACGCTCGTGTCCGGCAAGACTGTGCCACTTACCATGCATATGTGGGAGAACTGCAAGATGAAGACCAAGCACTTGGACATGATCGATGAGTACGTCACCTACCGGTGATCGAAGCTCGACAGTGTCCGTTCCAGCAAAGTCTCTCGCCGCTGTCAGCGCCGAGCAAGTTCAGCCACTCCGCCCAAAGCCCAAAACGCACTCTAATTCGCCAAGTAGCCTAAGTTTGAACGCGATACTGTATTCAGTGTCACGCAGTATTTATTCACCCAAGTACCGTTGTAACTAACAATCCATGTGCCATTTTCTTCAGTCGATATTCACCAAGCAGCCCTGTAGACGTAAGATCTGCAGCACTGAGTGCCTTCACTTCCAGTCTCTCAGTCTGTACCATTCAGATTCTAGAGCATCTTTAATTTAGGATTAAAAGCAGCAGTTTCCTTAATTTAGGCATCCTCAAAATGCTTTGTGCAACTTCAGCCCCAGTCCCTCTTAAAATCGCTATCTTCGAACACCTCAACCAATCCCCATGATAGGACGACCGATTATGCTTGGTAATCCCTCCGATTGGATGTCCGGCCAGGAGTCACATGTTTGTTTTGCCATCGAATCGACCTGATTAGACTGGCGAGTGGCACCGGCACATGACGTTTCTTGTGGTTGACGTTGACACAGACGCCCAAGCAGCGATGGCAACCTCACTTTGGAATTGCCCGCGCTCAGCACAAGCTCTTTAAACTCATTTAACAGATCGACATGGGTCTTTTACCTCCTCGTAAGAAGTCGAACCTGCTCTTCAAGCCTCGTACTAGTGCAAGCAAGAGCCCCAAAGAGGACTCGCTCAATGCGACGCCTTTGCCATA
>NW_008648994.1:1558509-1580139 GCF_000247585.1 Phytophthora nicotianae INRA-310 | reverse complement strand
TGAGGGTGATCTCGTCCACAAACCCGAACATGTCGATGGTTGGGGTGGTGGTAGCGGCTTGGAGTTCAGCGTACTCGCTCGCGTAGCCAGCATGCTTGGCACCCATGTGACCTAGGAGATTGCTGTAGCCACTGCCGCTGGCTTGTTTACGCTTACATCCACACTTTTTGCACTGGAAGAGTCCTTCACCGAGATCGGAGTAGAAGAAGGAGCACAGCTGACGCGATGTCATCGTAGGTGTTGGGGTGAGGAGGGTAGTTTTGGCTTGGAGTTCGAATTTGTAAGTGAGTTAGGAGTCGATCGTCCGTGCGAGCGCGTTGGTGATGAATGGTGGCGGAGTAAGCTTCAAATGGTTGGTAGGAGGACAAACAATAAAATAGTATTATCTGTTATTTTGCATTGTATTGAAAACAGCAAAAGGCAATAATAAATTATTAAATAAATATAATATCAATGCTATTGATATTATATTATTTTCTCCATGCTCTGACTAAAGCCTGACGTGGAGTTTGGCGTCCATTTTTTGACGATTGTGACCACCTTTGGATTCAGTTGAAGTCGCCAAAGCTGGTTTGTGGTCATGTTGGAACTACACTGGACCGAAATACCGACGAAAAGCACTCCACCAGACGAGTGACGCCAATGGATTCAGCCATGAAACATAGCGGCACACCGATCTGAAGTATGGGTCCTGACCACTTAGTAGGTGTTGTCTTGAAGGTCCAATAGGACGATGTCATTCGCTTTAGCCCAATGACGCAGAGCTCGTCCGTGTGGAAACAGATCCAATCTGCGATGGAGAAGTACCACGAAAACCAACACAAGCACTATACCAGGCTGAACGCGTTTTTTTTTTTTAATTTTACGTGTATTTTTTTATGACGTGCGTGTTCTTGGATATTTATCTCGTTGAACACTTCACATTTTCGAATGGTGTGTAAGGACAAGGATTTTTTGTGGAACGCCTTGAAAATGAGATAGAGTGTGGTCTTTATTAGGCATCCTTCTTTACAAGCGATAGCAAAGCTACCGAGAGAATTTTGATTCAGGACGCGAATGTCGCTTCCGCAACTCAGATGATGCCGATAAAGTAATTTCGAAGATAGTAGAGCATTGTTTTTCTTCGTTTTTCACATAAACTGAAGCAATACTACCAGGTTATGCTTTTCGAACAGTTCAACAGTAATGGCGAATCTTAACGGCACTTGCTATGCAATCGCAACTTCATTCGCTAGCTTTTTGCTGACGTCAAAATTCTTATTACTGTAGTTCTTCTCACCTTAAAAAAATATGAAAGAATCCGTGTAGGTAAGCATTGCGCTGCTCACTTAGGAATATGCATCCCAAAAAGCGAATATTCTACAGTGAGATGTTATCGCTGCAATATCCGAGTCACGCTGGTGTTTTATCCTCGTCCTGTTTACACCATTCATCTCATGATCGTAGAGTTCTTGGCAGCTGAAGACTTGTTAGTTGTGCGAGCAACATGCCACAAGGTTAACAACGCGCTCGAAAGCGAGTCGGCTCGTTTTTGGTTGCATGCGCGTCTGCGGCGGCGAGTTCGAGACCAGCCGACTCTTGTTCACGGAACGCGGAGTTATAACGCTGGACTTCGAATTTTCACCTATACTTGACAGTTTCTCCATGAATTCATTGTACTTGTGTTCACCAAAATCGTCGGAACTAGGTACACCTTCGAAGCAAATGACTTGTTGACAACAGTAGTCATGGTTTGTTGTGATCCGCAGTAGAGACCCGGTCCAGATACTTCGATCTAGCAGCGAAAGAGATTCCTTACTGAAGTGGGTCTACTTGAACGCGGACTGGATACGGAAGCAAAACCTCCCTCCTTTGGAGAATCAAGATGGAAGCGAAAACGACACACCCATAAAGTAAGTGGCTGCAACTTTGATTTTTGTTTTATCTTGACTAAGTTTATGTTTTTTGCAAGTAGATTCAACGCGGGAGACGTGGGGTTCCATGTGTTTCGACATTAAATGGGAAATTTTCCCAAACAAAGTACGTGTATTCATATTTCAAACACTTGCGAAACAACCGTCCCTGATAAAGTTTGCGTAACTAAAGCCTCTTTAGGAATTACCGCGGTCGAACACGTTGCCGTTCCTAGGAGGATTTATACCATGATCCAGCAAGATCCTTTCATTTTTACAGCTGCTGAAACGCGTACAGCCCCAGAAATCTCGAACTGGTACCTCGCACTAGTAGCATTCGGTGCCATGACGCTCATTTTCGTCGCGCAGTACTCTTGCTATGTCTAAGATAGGAATTCTAACCTGTTACTTTTAATACAACACAACCATTCAATACCAATACTCTGACTTCATTATAATCTGAACTTGGACAGACGTGAACGGACGCGGCGATCCTCCGTCTCCTCGTCCACTTTAAAGCATCTACACAATGTCGGAGCCCAAACGCCCGTCGCCCACTAGCGACGGTGCTCCAGCTAAGAAATCAAGCAAGAAAAACTCAAGACATTCAGTCGCTGCTCCAGCATCTCAACCTCTATCTCAAGCCCCAGTAGCAACATCAGCCCCTCCTGCTGGTGCAGTACCCACCGTCCCTCGAATCCCTTTAGCCGAGCCGAAACCAGACGTTGATACCAAACGTAAGTCGTCCAAGAAACGAACATCGTCAACGTCACGCGGTGGTGAAGAGTCCACTCCTCCCGGTCCATCGGTTCCTTCCGGTCCTGATGCACATTCAGCAGTGGACGCCGCTGCAGCCAAGCAAAAGGAAGACGCTGAACGTGAGAAGCAGATACGAAGGGAAGCCAAGAGGCAACGCGCTAAGGAGATCGAAGACGCCAAACGTCGAGAAGAACTGGAGAAACAGGCACTCGAGGAAGCTCAGCGGTTAGAGGAGCAAAGACAGCGTGAAGCTCGTCAGAAACAACAGATCGAGGCGTTAAACGCTAATGCAGAGGAATGTCAAGAAGAAGCGGATGACTATGACGACGACGGCTTTGAGAACTACGACGAGGACTTCGAAGACGAACCGAGTCAACCAAAGTCGACCCCGTTACCAGCAGTAGGGGTTAAGGCGAGTAAGAGTCGAGGAATCCCGAACGCAGATGAAGCGGAACTACGTAGAATCCAACAAGCCATGCAAGCCGAGACCAGAGGTCTGCAATCAGCTTCTTCAAGTCTATCGAGACCAGGCAGTAAAGCTAGTAGTCGTAGTGAAGAGAGGCCGGATACCAGGCCGGTGACGTCTATTTCCTCGTCGATTGCTGGCTTGAAACAGTCGCTGGATCCTCGTGCGAAGCGTGTGAGGGAGATACTGGAGAGGCGTAAGTTTGAAGTGGAGAAGTTCTCTTTGTTCCAGTTGAATCCAGTGAGTGAACAAGACAAAGTACTGAATCGTCTAAGGAGAGGACTAGTCAGGCAAGCATTCGTTCAAACGAGTGACGGGGCGAGAACTTTAGCGATACAGACCAAACCACCTGAAACACACGATAAGAGTATGCACTTTCCTGATGATATCGGTATTGATACGGAGAGTTCAACTGGAGAAAATGAAGACGGGGGGTCGTCTACTTCGCGGTTTTTCAAGTTCTTGGAACATGCTGCGTATGTCTGTGAGACTTTGGCAGTGGAGAATGTGATGGCGTCGGAAAAAGAGAACCAAGAAGAGAATTTAAAGAGCAAAGAAGACAAGAGTATGTGTCATCAACTTACGAATACTACAAAGTTAGATAAGAAACTAGTATTCCCAAGCAAGAACAGCGACTTGATGGAGTCCCTTGAACGAAATCTACATGGTCGAGACTTGATAGCTCTTCGGTTCTCGCCGGCTGTATCCAGTACGCTCCTATCGTGTTACGGACCTGCGCATAGAGTCAATGAAGCTCAAGTGTTCCGG
Organism: Phytophthora nicotianae INRA-310; assembly: GCF_000247585.1. Lineage (NCBI taxonomy): Eukaryota > Oomycota > Peronosporomycetes > Peronosporales > Peronosporaceae > Phytophthora > Phytophthora nicotianae. The sequence continues at coordinate 1,576,254 of NW_008648994.1, read as the reverse complement.
GACAAGACTATTTCTTGTGTTTGGGACGTAAATCTACCCAATCGACCCCTCCATATACTGAAGAGTGAAGGTGTGGCGTCCACCGCTTGTTTCAGTCCCTCGCGAGACCTGTTTGTGGTAGTTGGGACGGAAGATGGTACTATTCACGTTTGGGATCTCCGACCGCAATCTCTGATACAGTCCACGAGCCTAATAGATGGTCAAGCAGTTTGTACGCCGGCGTATTCAACGTGTGGTATGAATTACCGTGCACCGGAGCAACACACGTCGACTATCGTGGCGTTAGAGGCGATTGATCGAGGTAATGACAGCTCGGACACTGGAGGAACGTTCCAGTTTGGCTCCATGGATGACCGCGGAGTTTTAATCATCTGGAGCCTGATAGAGTTTGATTCCAAGGACGAAGCACTGGTTACGGATAAGTGCGTACAGATCGGAGGCAACGTGAAAATGGTCATGAATACGCGCATAGATATCCAGCAATATCTGACACCACACGTGGCTCCGAAGCCTTTACAACGCAGAGGATCAAAGACAAGTGTTGCACCGCTTTCTTCCACTCCGTTGACCGCTCAAGTTGGCCCTGTGGCTGCTGCATTGAAGTACTTTCCTCAAGACCCTAACCAGTACTCTATCACAACTCTAATTTAAGGTGTGTCATATGTCTAACTCTACTTTTTATTACTGGCAGGTTCATCGTTGGAACGCGTACAGGTCAACTGGTACGAGGCAATCGCTTTGATAAAGCGTCTTCTAGAATGCAGTATCAACGGGAACAAGACCTGAAGGCAATAGATGCATCGTCTGGAGTCGTCTGTATCGACTTTCATCCGTTTGAGTCGCACTATTTCCTGGTGGGCTATGAAGACGGCAGCATTTGGTACGTCAGTCGACTTGTTGTGTTTTGTGCTTATTTTTCTCATAATTCAACGCGCTTTCTGCAGCTTGTATCATTCTGATGTGTCCTTATGCCTCACTTCGTGGGAAGAGGTGCCATTTGGCGTAAGCGTCTGTGGTGTGGCATGGTCGACATCACGTCCTGGCATATTTTATGCATCGTTCTCCACTGGCACTGTGTTTGTCTGGGATTTATTAGAGTGCACAAGTGTAAGTTCCATATTGAAGGTGCTTTACATTGCAGATAATGGCCTCATATCTCTATTCTTTTAGGAACCGACGCTAACGCACGAGTTGGATACGCTAAAGGAGATATCCCCAGTTGAATTGGCCTCGTCCCTGTATCCGTTAGTCGTCTCGTAAGTTGTTTAGTGGTGTTTAGTGAGACGAAAGCGGACTCATTGTGTATTGAACAATTCAGATCGGAGAAGATGCGAACTTCGCGTCCAGCTATTGCGTGGCGCATTGACCCCAGTATTTCGCCGTTCCAGTTCTCAATCTACGAATTGGGCCCGGAGTTTACAACTCGAGCACCAACAGAACAACAAACTGTTTCAAAGGTATTATCATGCATCCTTTGAGAAGGGAAGGTAAATGTTGGATCAGCTCAGCGGGCTCTATAGTTTCAAGTAAACAAAATAGAGACCCTATTTGCCACTCGAAGCTAAATGCTTGAATAATGAAAAATAAGAATCAGTAGAAAGGAGATAGTAGGCTGACCGTGATGTTTATTTTGGTGTGTTGAAATCGAGATTATCGTGTTGCGGAGAGTACTGCGCATGTCAATGTTCCTGTTGAGTCGTTATTGAGACTTCATTCCTTTCCTTATTGTACTGGCCATTTAGCAAAGAACAGCGATGATACCATGTCTTCCTAGGATCACCCTAAAAAATTCTATTGACTAGTGTTTTTCTGTTATCTTCTGAAAGATTGCCAAAAATTGGGGTGATTTTTACACTCGGGTCCATTAGTTTTTCTAAAATTTGGTCGGGTCCCTGTCAAATTTTGGTCGCTGCTGCACCTCAACACCATGCTGTGTCATGTACTACTACCGATAGCGACTATTCTAAATCCCTTATGAGGCTGTTTCCCCGGTCTGAAGCACCGGTCCCATCCGAATTGATATCTTGGATTACGGAAAACATTGCTGAGTGGTAAACTTCTTCTGCAAATATGTATGCACCGTCAGAGTCATCTACACTGCGACCGCTAGCACGCTCAAAGGTTGCTGGAGGCATTTTACATGTAGAATACTCACTTCATGTATACGTTACAGTCTCGCTGTGGTCTGAACTTACCCGGCACAGCGCTGGTGTTGTACCATCGTCTTGTTTACTCCATTTTCTAAAGAACATGTCTTCGTTGATGAAGATTACGGATTGTTACTCGTTATCAGCATACATGTACATACATTATTATAGTATTCTGCATCCGACTGGTGCTGGTGAGCGTAAACCAAAATCGAATTCACTTTCATTTATTCGATAGACCTACGAGATGGTTCTTCACGCGCGTGTATTGAACTATACTCGAACACAGCTATGGAGGATTGCTGCCTCGCTGAGTGGAGGCTGGTATTTATCGTTTGCTATTATGTCGCCGCAGTACAGGCTTGTCGCTCTCTGTGTTGGGGTCGCGGCGTACGTTTGTGTGGAGTTTTTATTGGCATTCGCCTCGGAAGCTCAACAATGCCTGACTACAGGTGCATCAGCTAGGTCAGCACAATAGTACGTATTACACAGCACTGGTTTGATCCTCGATCTAATAACTATGTTAAACTTTTGGTTGTAGCTCACAGAAAAACAGCGCTCTCCTCCAGCTACCGAAAGAAGTGCAGTTCGAAATCGCAGAGTTTTTGGGAGCTGAGGATTTACTAATTGCGCGAGTAACATGTCACAAGGTTAACAACGCGCTCAAAAGCGAGTCGGCCCGCTTTTGGTTACATGCGCGTCTACGACGTCGACTTCGCGGCCAGTCTAATCTCTACAGAACCCGAAGTTATAACACTGGACTTCGGATTATGAAATACGCTAAACAGTTTGTGCATGAAGCCGTTGTGCTTGTGCTGGCCAAGATCATCGGAACTGGGTACGTAATCGAAAGAACGAAGCAAAAAAATAACAAAAAGAGAATTGCTAACTGCTAACAAACAATAACGTTTCGTAGTAGAGATCCGGTCCAGATACTTCGGTCTAGTAACGAGAGTGATTGCGTGCTCAAATGGGTCTATCTGAATGCTGACTGGATTCGGAAGCAAAATCTTCCTTCTTTGGTGAAAGATGACGAAAGCGGAAACGACGGTTTAATTAAGTACGTGGTAGTAAGTACGACTGTTATCTTAACTGGGTTTATTGAACCGCTGATTTCGTGCGAGCAGATTAAGCAAAGGAGATGTGGGCTTCAATGTGTTTCGATATTTTCCCAGCAAGGTGCTCATATTCTGCTTTGTTTTATGTGTACCTTTGTAGTACAAACTAACAATTGAGCCATTCCTGGATTGTTTGAACGTAGACCTCATCGGGAATTATCCTAATTAGCAACGACGATTTCGTGGTCGAACGCGTTGAAGTCCCCAGAAAAATTTATGCCATGATCCAAGAAGACCCGTTTACCTTTACAGCCGCTGAGACGCGTTCTGCCCCAGAAATTTCGAATTGGTACCTCGCATTGGTAGCATTCGCTGCCATGACGCTCATTTTCGTTGCGCAGCACTGTGGTGACGTGCTACTTTATTGACAATTCCAGCCCGATTTACTTAAGTACAATACTAGGGGATTTGGGCTGGTAGTGCTGAGTAGAAAGCACTATATGATCTAGTTTATATCATCTGCGACTTACACTGGAAGCAGTTTTTTTATCCAAAATGTTTACCTAGCAAGCAAATGCGAACAGAAAGCCGTTGTATCTTTCGTGTCCGAAAAATACACAGTTTTCCAGATATTTTTTTTTTTAATACATACTACATACTAGTACATCACACTTTACTGCTGAACATTTAACAAACTCTCGTGGGTTGTTCACCGGCCGAATCAGCCGCAAAATGCAACGGCGAAATAGATCAAATCGCGTATTTTTAGAGGTGCTGGGCTCTAGGTGAAAACGTTTGTAATCTCAAGTTGCCGCTGCCAACCAGTTTACTAGTGCGGTGACCCAGCGGCGAGTGCAAGTAGACCATGATTAAGTTAGCCTTGTACTGATCTTTGAGTGTTAATGTATGCTTCGCAAGCGTCAACGGCCTGCGATGCGATATATCCTGTAAGGGTAAAACTGGGTCAAACCGACAGAAAAGAATACAATGTTTGAATTGATTCCCCAAAATATTCTAATTATTAGCTTATCTTTTGGTACTTCGTCTTGAATATTTGACATTCTGCGTTTAGGCTGCCTACTGGGCTAGTGTTTACTGTTTTAATTTTGTGACGTTACTAGTATGGTGAACTGACCAGTAGAACCGACAGAGTAGTCACTGTATTCAGTATGCTTGTTTTTGGCAGTTGAATAACCTTGCGTTGTATTATGCAGTTTATGATTACTAATTTGGGAATGCTATCTTGCATATGAACAGCTCGAGATATATTACAGAAAGAAGTAACACGCCAGTAACGCTCACAACCTAACATAAAGTCCAGTCCTACTGCTGCAGTTCGGAACCTACTTGAAGTTTCGGCTATGCCACCCGAACGCAAGGTATGCGATTAGTTGTAGTCGACTGCTTCAAACCGTCGGTCGCATTGGCCATTCAGTTGTTGCTTATGGGATACTATTACGTCGGAACGATCATGACGAATTGGCTAGGCTACTGCAAAGGCATTGTCGAGAAGAAGAAAACAGTCCTGCTGATTTCGAACGTGGATCAATCAAATGGCAAAAGTCCAAGCCTGTGCCGAATATGATTGTTGTAAGCTGGTGGGACTCGCGTCCCGTTCATTTACGTTGTACTGGAGATTTGGAGATGGATCGCGTTGCGCGTCAGAAACGGCGAAAAACTAATTGGAGGTTGTCATATCCTGCCTTCATGGGAGGCGTGGACGTGCACGACTAGCTGCGCCTGCAACGGTACTCTATCCACCGTGTACTACGGTTCAAAAGATACTACAAGTGCCTAGCACTTGCTCGTACAGACCTAGCAATTATCAACAGTTACATCGTGCATAAGAAGCCCCACAAAGAACAAAGAATCGCGGCCACTCTCGCACGTAAAGTTTATGAAAAGCTGTATCCGCAGTTATGCCGACTCAACACTACCTTTATGAACGAAGTACGTTCGGCACTCAAGTGTCTACTCCGGTTCCAGTCTACGAATCTATCGTAGTCAACGATTGCCAAAGCATTGCTCACACTGTCCAGCAAATCAACGAGTGGCGTAATGAAGACCCCAAGTCAAGCGACGTCAGCGGGCTTGCAACTTCTATTCCGCACTACGGTGTCTTAACGCGCCTCTACCACGCCAGTGACTGCAACTCAGCGGTCCCTATTTAGCTCTGCATGAAAGTTCGATGATAAGTGCATGGGGGTGGCAATGACATGTTGGGATATATGTGGTCGAATAGAATGATGATCCCTATTCAGAATGCAAAGGGTATTCGGGTGCGCCGCCAGTCAAGCACAGCTGCTCCAGGCACTCCGTGTTCACCTCGCACACCCAGTACGTCGTCTTCGGCGAAGTAACGCAGAAGAAGCTCGTAGGCACTCAGCTGCATATTATACTGCATAGAAGCTGAATATATTCATCATTGTAATGATCACTCGCTGTGTCTTCATAAATCACGCTCAAAGGTATCAGTTTTCAAAATGTTTTCCCTTTCTTACTTTTTTCATTAATTATAATTCTATATTATAGCCTGGACGCGTTATGGTGGCATCTAATTCTAATAATCCTTGAAGCGATGAGTTGTGTTTGGGTGTAAGATAAGGTCCCGGCGGTGTCAAGATGAAGGAGAAGTATGTACCCTTTTATGAGTTTGGCCGCTCGAGTATTCTTTTTTTTTTTTTTTTGAGAAGCTCATTTGGTTCGAAAACTGTGAACTTTTAGTTTTCATGATCCGTCCTACTTCTTCACTAAATCTGGATTTCTTGCTGCTAGTAGGATTTCTCTCCATACGACACACTAGTTCATGTTGGCTTCCATCTCGAGTGGATTGTTCACCAAGACAACATCAGCGCTTGCGGGGCGCAATCACTTGCTTTCTCCAGAGTGATTTCACGTGACTTCCGACTTATTTACGGAAGCGCGTGCAACGCGGCCAGTCTGGCACACCAGGGAAACAGCGGTGGAAACGGCAAGCTGGCCAGAACGGGGACCCACGAACGCAGCAACTCGGCCAGTTCAACGAACCGCGGATGCAACGAACGATCAAGATGTCCGTGTTGTCGTCCATAGCATCAGTATTAATTGCAGTTATAGTGCCTCCACGCATGTTCGCGGATGACACCGATGTGTCATGCGACATGCTAGGCTGCACGATAGGTTGCTCCAATTGCTCCGGTTGCTGGTCGTCCAGGTGGCGGAGGTGAGCTCCAATATTTATATAAGGTTACATAGGATGAAGTGAAAACAACGTACGAGTAGTGGCTAGATTTTAGACAACTTAAGAAATCGGTGATATTTTTTTTACCTTGCGCAGCAACCACGACCCCATGCGCACTTGGTAAACCGGCAGCAGCAATGGACAACACCAAGAGTAGCAGCGCAATCGGCTTCATTGAAAAGTAGAACACTTTCGACTTGAAAGCACTTGTCCTTCGGAGTTTTGCAAATTTACAACTGAGCTGGTAGAAAAGATTCAAGAAACCAGCGTTTGATCTTGACAGTTAGTCTGGGACGAGTGTTGGCGTGTCGTTTCAAGGTCGGATCTGAGAGCTGCAAAGAATCGAAAAAAAAAAGGCTTGCAATCTTGCGGCCCGCATGACCGATAGGATAAGGGTGCAGAAAGTATGCGAGAGTGTTATCACAAACTTCGAAATTGGGGAACATCAAGCTTTCATTTTCGGGATCCATGCTATTTCTTCACTACAGCTCGCCTTCTTACTACTAGTAGGATTTCCCTTCCATACGACACAACATTGCTTCACTTCAAAGTGGTTGGCACTTTCAAGCCGCTTCACCGTCCTCGGGGACGGGACAACATAACTATCTTCTCGTCAGCGACTTGAAGCGATTTCCGACTTAGTATCCATAGCGGCAGCGCGGCCAGTTCCACGAGCCGGGGTAACAGCGACGACCGCCCCAGCGGCAACGTGGCCAGATCCAGGATCCAGGCATGCACCAGAAACGACAGCGAGGCCAATTCCACGAGCCGGGGAAGCAGCGACCACCCACGATCTCACTGTTTTCGGCCCCAGTGGGGTTAGTATTGTAGCTGGTCGTGTAAGTTGGCATTCCAGGCTGTATGACTGGTTGCACCACAGGCTGCACAACAGGCTGGTCAGGTTGCTCCGGTTGTTCCGGTTGCTCGGGTTGTTCCGGTGGCTGCGGTTGATCTGGCTGCTCCGGTTGCTCGGGTTGCTGCGGCTGATCAGGTTGTTGGTCATCCCCTTGCAGGTGGCGGAGGCGAACACCTAGGCATTGAAAAAAGTGTTAGCGACGAGATATAGGAACGGTTTTCTAGGCGCTAGCTAACCGATGCTGTCATACCTTGCGTAGCAACCTCCAGCCCATGGGCTTCTGGGGCAACAGCAGCGGCAATCGCCAGCGCCACCAGCAGTAACAGTGCAAACGGCTTCATCGTTAGGCGAGCAATTCGAGTCTTGGGTGAGCTTGTCCTTCGGTTATTGCACTGGAACCTTGCAAATTGCCAACTGAGCTCTTGCATCAAGCTTTCTTCTTTGTTGCTTTACAGTTGGAAGCAAGCACGTACATGGTCGCCAACCCCGTACAAGATTGTTTTTTAAGAGTTGCTTGGTCTTGGATAATCTGCGACGAGCCATGGGCGTGTTTCCAAGGAAGTCCGAACAGCGGCATTTGATAGTAAAGTGTCGAAAATACTTCGTCCCACATGACGTGCTTCCCAACGGCGGCATCAAGTTTCATAATACTACTGATTTAGGCAAGAATAGATATTCTTTGGAAACAGGCAAGAACACGCTCTCTTCAAGTAACGTCGAGGTTCACTACATTGAAAATACCTCTGATGTAATAACGTTCCTATCCGTTTAGTACTCTTGAGACGTGTTGTTAGTTTAAATATCATTTGCAAGTGATGATAACGAAGAAAATATTGAGGACATCAAGATTTTTATTTTTCAGGATCCGTTGGTTGGATTCCTCTCCATTACGACACTAATTCATCTTTGACTTTCACTTGCAAGCGTCCTCACCACCGCTCAACAGCTTCGGCTAAGTAAGGCACCTTCTTTCCAGCGACTTAAAAGATTCTCACCTTAGACAACGTAGCGGCAGCGCGGCCAGTTCCACCCACCAGGGTAACAGGGAGGACGGGGACGGCAACGTGGCCAGATCCAAGATCCAGGGACACACCAGAAGCGGCAACGAGGCCAGGGGAAGCAGCGGCCACCATTGAACTCAGTGGTGCCGCTCATAGTGTTCGTATTGTCACCAGTCATATAGCCTCCTCCAGGCTGCGTGACAGGCTGCACGGCAGGAAGCACGACAGGCTGCTCCGGTTGCTCTGGTTGCTCTGGCTGCTCCGGTTGCTCAGGCTGCTCCGGTTGCTCAGGCTGTTGGGGTTGCTGGTCATCTCCTTGTAAATGGCGGAGGTGAACTTTTAAGCATTGGCAAAAAGTTAAACCAAATGTGTTAGTGACGAGAAGACACTGACCCTAATTCTCGGACACTCTTACCCGGCGCAGCAACCTCGAGGCCATGCACAGTAGCGGCAACCGCGAGCACCAACAGCAGTAGCAGTGCGAACGGCTTCATTGTAAAGGTAGCACTTGAGTCTGGAGTGCGCTTGTCCTTCGATCGCTTCACTGGAACCTTGCAAATTATCAACTGAGCTCGTGGGTACAGCGAACGGATCTTGGTATTGTACAGTTGGAAATCAAATTCAAGCACGCATTTGCTCAGTAATCCAGTGAACTGATGTGAGACGTCTTCCAACAAACGTGCAGCGCTACAATCACGTTAAAAACAAGTAAGTGGCAGTTAGGTACCGTCGTCCCACCCAACGTGTCTACCCTTGTCACCGTTGTAGCAATAGCATCACATCCAGTCTATTACAATAGCATTCCACACAATGCAATGCTTGAGCATCAGAATAGCTGCATTTTATTCACGTTTACCGTAACGTGAATACGAGAAAACTTCAACTATTGTCAACACTGAAAAGCTGCGTTCCGAGCAGCATTATCAGCCACATCGTTCCACTTGGATCTCCAGTCTTGCTTCCCCGTGTGTGCCTTAACGAGTGTCCATCGAATACGACGACTACCTTTTTCCCTTCACTAACAACTCCAGGAGATCGCGATTCTGCACTGGCGTTCCATCAGATTTCAGCCAATTCTACTTTGCCACGTTCCGATCCATTCCGTCATGGATCGGATCAGAAGCATACTGTCTGAGAAGATGAATAACATGCGCGATCCCTCCGGGTCCTCTAAATTGGCACGCTTCATGGCTTACAGTCCCGCCATATACTCCGCCCTGTTGTTCGTGGCTCGAGCCTCCACTAACGTCTTGGCTACATTCCATTCCTCACAGTGTGGGAATATACAGGCGTATCCAGCACGACATTTCCGACGTCCGTTCTCCATTGCACTACCATCACAGAAAGCCACAAAAGTAGTCGGATCTTTTGGGTCAGGATCTCCTTCCTGGCTCTTTGTAGCGGTTGCATGTTGGTTCACGAAAGCCTCGGCCTCCTCTTTTGTTAGGAATTTCTTGAAACTGGCCTGAAGAAGTTTTCCACTTGTATTTTGGCTTCTTTCCACGTCCGAAAGACCTCCGTCCTCCTCCCTTTGGCCACAGCGTACCACCAACCTCCACTGGGCTGGGAATTGTCGGTTAATTGAGTACCATTAGCAGTTGAGGCGGTAGATGTCGGAGTCTCATCGGGGTTTAGTCGAGAGGTGGTCTCAATTCATCGTCAACCACGGTACTCTCTTCTTTAGGTCTTTTAGCTTTAGGGGTTGATTGTGCACCGTTGTAGGCGTCGATGAACGCCTGCGCCTCGCTCTAGGTCTTAAACTTCTTGTATCTGCAGCCAGTGAAGCCTTTCACCTGAGCTTCGCACTCCCCCCACGTCGTGAAGATGCCAGTCGAGCGACCCGCGGCCACTGCGTCATCTGATGAAAAAGGTTTTGTGATTGAGGATGATGTAGCCATGATCCAAATATATTTGAGATTTGTAATTTGGTCTGAAGTTAATTGTTGAAGTTTGAATAAAAAGTACTTTATATAGGGAAAATGTGCGCATTGGTTTCGGCCCGCTTTTGACCTTTTTTATTACGGTGGGCTATAAGCTATGAGCACTTTTCTGAAAAAAAAAAGTTCTTGCCTTGGCTCATAGCTAATGGCTCACCGTAATAAAAAAAAATCAAAAGCGGGCCGAAACCAATGCGCACTTTTTCCCTATATAAAGTACTATTTTGGTGTCTAAACTTCTAAGTCAAGATTCTATCTGCATTAGACGAAAAAAAACTCATCAAAATTTTAATGGAATCTATCGTTAAAGCCTGTCTTTTAGATATCCATCATTTGTTTGTGTAGCGATTTGGTAAACGAAGTAAACGAACAACCCAACTGGGATTATTCATGCCCATGTGTTGTGTTTTTAACTCATAGTTTCATGCATTACAAATATCAAGTGAATCCATTTATTTTTGTCACATTTGCATGGATTCTTACGAGATTTCGAGCTGCGGAGGAAAATTTCATAAATGAATACATAGACTTCGAAAGATAAATGATGCATTAACTGATCCGGATACGTATACTACAGCGCTACATTGATTTACATACTTGGCAGTAAAACGGCTACTAACGCGAAGCTACACTAATTTGATGGTTTAGCGTCCATGCATATCTTGGATATTGCATTTCACGTCGCTTTTCCTCTTCGACTGCCACGTTCTTGTACTGCCGGTGAATGCCGTGCCCATCCGTCATGCTCCTGTTCGTACTACTAGTTGGTAAAAGGTAGGTAATTTTTGAGTCCGGCCAGTTCGGAGCCGCGGCAGCAGAGGGTTCCCTGGGAGGGTGGAGTGGCTACAGAAAAGCCGAACTGAGCCAACACTCAGCATAGAACAAGTCCGATGGAAGTTTCCAGATCAAGATTCTCCATCCTTCAAAATATGACTTGGTTGGAAATATCGGCGAGAAATGGGGAAAAGAATTCGATAAGTACTGCGATTTTTCCGGGAACGAAAGACATCACGGCTTTCTGGAAGTTTCGCATCGCTGGTTAGGCAAACATTATGCTATAGTTCTTGTAAGCGAGATCATATTTTGGACGGCTAGCTGAAAACGGGGGTGTGAATGTTCTTGACCAATTCGTGTCCTTCTCCTATGACTGATGTAACTCGCCACGTTGCTCCACTCAGCGAAAAAAAAGTTATTGAAGTTTTGTCTGGCTGCCGAAAAAGTGAATCATGGATCGTAAGCGCATCGAAAGTGAAATTACGCAACTGTCGCACCACTTGGATGCACGGACTATATGTAGTTCTCCGAACGCTAGAGATGTCGACAAATGTTTGGATCTGCTGAATGAAGTGGACGCCTATTTGACTCACTCCGTGTTTGGAAATGATCGCAGTGCTGACCTTGAGCCCAGTATTGTAGTTCTCGGGACCACTGGTGCTGGCAAGAGTACCATTGTATCGTTTCTCGTTGGCGAGGGCCGAACTGTTGTTCGTCACGAAAGTCGATACGCTCGAGCGCTAATTGCCGATCCACCACTACCTGACGTGAATATTCGAAGTGGAGAAGTCTCCGTAAGCCTGCTCCCTACTGTAACTCATGCCACTATGGGAGGCGAGGTAGTTGCTGTGTGGGATATGCCTGGATATCGAGATACGCGAGGTCCGTTTGTCGAGTTAGTGGTGCATTTCATTTTCAAGTGGATGCTAAAAGTTGATAAGCCTGTGAAATTTATACTTGTGACCCCGCCGCTGCATGAGCGACCCCAGACTGTCATGCTGCAGAACATGATTAACGGATCTCTTATTCGTAAGGACAATGCAGTCATTGTATACACGAAGTGCGGAAGAGACTTCGACCCAGAGAGTACATCTGATCTCAATATCGAAGAAAATAAACGGGAGATTCGTTCGTTTGCACTCCCAGCACCAGCACAGAGCGATGAAGATGGCCACGACTACTCGCTACAGTATTGTGCGCGGAAAGATGAAATGCTGAAGACTCTGAGCGGTCTTCATTCGTATAAGGTGGAGTACGATGAAAAATTACCGGATGCTGCGAAACTTTTGCTGGAAGCACTTACAAAAACTTGTGTTCAGTTTGTTCAAGAAGAGCTATCAAAGTGCTTTTTGTGTAAGTTTAAGTGGGATCTCCTCAAAGGTTCCTTTGAGGAGATAACCGACATGTTGGAGACTTTGAAATGCACCGAGGACATTACTCTTAAGACAATGGTGGATATCCTGGCTCGCATTGCTCCATCTGATTACGATTACGCCCCAGAATTTTATTGTGCAAAGCGCCGGCTTTCCATCGTGGAAACCATGAATGGTGGCGAGACCCGACGCCATTTATACGATTGGCTGAACGAAGAGTGTCGTCGTCTGCTGGAAAAAACGAAAGAGAAGCTTTTGGATCTGAGGAATGCAGTGAAAACGTATAGTCTAACTTTAAAGACGGACGACACCTTGGTAATCAGTGCGTTTCAGCTTCGTTTGTCTGACGAGCTTGAGAGAATCGAGAAGTTCGTGAGGAAGCGTGAAGTGGCAATCGACTCAGTCGAAGCAATTCCCAATGTGATTATCGTGGGCCACGCATCACTCGACGTTGACGTTGGTATCCAGATGTGGACAAATATTGCTCTCGTTAGTCCGTCAATCAGAGTGACAGCTGTGCGTGAATTTGATTTATCTGCAATTGGACAAGGAAAGTGTGCGGAACGCTTGAATAGTGTCGCTGGACAAGATGGAGCTCATGGTGAGCCTGGCCTTCGTGGTGGAAATCTAACTGCCGTGTGCCAAAAGTTGAAAGATGATTCGCATATTCTTCGAAGTACGGTTTCTTGTGGTCAATCTGGTGGAGACGCGCAGAATGGCGGCGAAGGAGTCGACGGTACAGACTCGGCATACAGTAAGGCGACATTCGAGGAAGCGATCGAGCGGAATGCGAAGCTTCATCATCTAAAGGATAATTCTACAGTCCCGAGAGACTTAGAAGAGGGGCTTCAACTTGTGATGTACGAAGAGAACGAAGCACCAACTGGGCTCCTATATAGAACAGTATGCGGAGTACCTGTCATTGCGCATTTAAGAATTGCAAAGGAATCGGAGTCTGGGACTTCAAGAATTCAAGCTGGTAATGGTGGCCAGGGCGGTGCAGGTGGGCTAGGCGGTAACATTCGCATACTGCTAGCAAACCAAATAGTTTGGGAAGGAGCTGGGTTGATGGGCCAGAAAGGTCTGGATGGAAACCCAGGTAAAGCATCTCGTGACGGCAATGGCAGTCCTAGCTTTATTGCTAATACAAAGCAATGGTATTGGAGAGGCGGGTGGTTCGGTGATATTTTTGAGCCTAAAATTGATTTTCAAGTCGAGGAAGTGAAGGCTGAAGACCAACCGAATCTCGTGCATGCGAAGGTCGCGCAGGGAAACGGAATTATTCTAATGAACGATGGTCTTGGTTTAGATATGATAAAGGCAGCGTATCAGACCGTTCGTACAGAACTAGAGGATTGTTTTCCTCAGTGTGACTTTAGTGATTCCCAGATTGGCTGGGAAGATCCAATCCGTACTGCGTAACTGTGGTGGTAAGTATCGAGGAGAGTCAACGTACTCAACACAATGGTGATTTTTTAGCGTTTAAGTTGAAGTGATAATTACGGCATGATTTTATAACGCTGAACAAACTTCGCAAATTCAGATATTTGTTGTTTTCCATGGGTTTTAGTGTAAATTCTACCTTAGCGCGTAATGTCATAGCAGATTTTGTCCATGGAAATGGGTCATACCGGATTCTTGAGGAGCACTGTACATTGCAGCCGACGAATTCGCTCGCATCACTCGCCAGTGACACAACGCATTGAGTCTTATAGTTCATGACCCAGTTTGCGTTATGTGAACTAAATGACGAAGCGAATTTTTTTTATGAATTGTATGAGTTTTAGTGGAGGAGGACGAGGAATTCAAGGAACATACTATCAATTCAAATTAGTTTTGTGCAAAGAGACTGAGGAAGTCTTTCCCCAACGAAGTACGAAGTGGAGGTGACCGAGACGGTGGTATCAATCTTGAACTATCCCAATCCATCCCTGACGTCGACGGCGGAGGGGCGGGCATAGAAGCATCTCCCAGCGCAGTGTAGTCGTCTAAGCGCAAGTCCGTCATCTCAGTCGCTGCGAGGGTCATGAGGTCCTCGGACGAGTAAAGCGGAGTCTGCTCGATAGCCGTCTCTGGGTCCATCGAGTCGTAATCGACCGTCAATGAAGAGTCAACAAAGAACGGATTAGTACTTGACCGGATCCACTGAAGCTCTGGATTATCCGTCACCGATACTGCAGCCTTCAGTGCAGCCATCTTGGACGCAGCAGCCGCTCGTCTAGAAGGAAAACGTTCTTCACCTTGCTGTTGAGGCTCCACCTGAAGCTTTTGTTGGTTGTCAACCACATTTCGGCTGTGAGTTTGAGGACCTTCACTATCTTCGAGATCGTCCTCAATCGCGATGTCCACATCAGGTTCTGCAGGTCGAGGACTTGGTAGAGAGATGACTGTCTCGAATAGATGAGCATTGTTGATCTGGTCATCTTTGCCGAACCACTTCAGTTGACTTTGGGTAGCATCCAGATCAGCTGACACCTGGTCACCCCGACTACCGTCCGAACCTCTGACTGCCATATGCAGAAGCTGTTCTTGGTTACTAAATGGCCATCGTTGTATATTCCGAGATATTGACGACGGTGAGCGTGTGTCTGGTGAATCCAGAGTTGGATCACTTGTATCCGTTGTGACCTTAATTCGGAATGGAGGAGGTACACTCTCGTCCACGTCAGCGAATCCATCAGTCTTTGGGTCATGGTGAGTTTGGTTACTGATGACTCCGCGACGTGAAGTTTCATTGAGATCCTGTGTCAATCCTTGTTTGCTATTGCGCTTGGTCTTTACCATGTACCTCGATGGTGGACGATCCGTGATGGCTTCAGGCGGCGAAAAGAAATCTGTCGGACTGCCCCTGCTTCTGGCGCTAGACGTCCTTGAGATCGTACCGGAACCGCGTCCACATCTTGCAGTGGTCTCGGGAGAGTCAAAGGCGTTCGCATCAATGAGGTGCGTAGGGAACGCATGCCGTTGTCGCGAAGGAGGGCGATCAGGGAGCTCTTTATTCACTGGAATGCGAATTCGTGGTTTTTTGTTCACTCCAGCTGACAAATTCCTGTACTTACTAGCACGAGACGGCAGTGTAACTCGCGCAGCAACATGGTTGTAATGTGGACTTGTAAGCCAGTCCTTCCCAGGAAGAGAGAAACTATCGGAACACTTCCCAAACTGTATCGGTTGTGACTCGTCATTGTCATGTTCGGGTGCGTTGTTGTTGCCTCTGTCGACATTGAATAGATAACAAGTATCTCCAACGTGACTAGCATCGAGACGTTTGCGATTGGATGGCCGGATGGCAGAAGCTGAAGAGCTCAACACTCGCCTCGCCATATTCGGTTCTAAGACACTTGGAGGTTCTGGTCGACGTTTGGTCGTCGATGCTACCAGTGACGGTGCACCAGCTCCACCTTTACCGTTCGACCGACGCCTAGTGTTTCGCTTCACTTCAGTATTGTTGTCAACGCCATTTGTTACTTCACGACGAAGCCGTCGACTATGGCGAATCCTCTCGCGAGGTGCTTCATCATCGACTTGAGGTACTTCTGGAGCCTGCGCTCGAGGTGTCACCTTGCGATGCCGTCGACTCTTTCGCTTGACTTTGACTCCACTGGACGAATACTCACTCGAAGGTGGCACTTTCGCCGTCGAAGAGAGCAGACTCATGGTGCAAAGAGGAAGGGATTACTCGGATTGTGGGGGTCTACCTGTGTGTTTCGTCGGTGGGACGCTAAATTGGTAAGTCAAGATCTGCTCGAATTAGAGTCAACGGCACTTTATTTCTGTGTTTAAGAATCTGTGAAGTGGTGGTTCTCATGTCGAAGAGTGAAGACTGGCAAGAAAAGCGACGTAGGTGGCTAAGAAATCCGTGTACGAGACGAATGGCACAGTCGTAGCTGCTGGGATACGCTTCACTGCAACATTATTGCTTGCGATCAGCCTCGACAGTAAATATCGGGTATTCTCGACGGTGATCTTTGCATTGCACGTGCTGCTGTTGCCCCGCACACGAGACGATTTTGTAGTCCACTCATTTTTACTAGAACAAGAGAATGGATAAGTCAAAAGTTTCACCATGCGACAACGTACGACATTGTTTCTTACCATAACTCTAAAAGAGCTTTAGTGAGCCCCAGCATCGTCATTCGCTGGGGTCCACAAGCATCTCTTTCGGAAAATAGGTCGTATGCTTCCTGCGCATCCACCACTTTTTCGCCCAGTAGATCAATCAGCGCAATCACCTTATCAATTGGGAGAACGAGGGCTGAAGTGCTTGGTTCCTGATCAAACAATCAAAGTTAACGCTATTATAAGTGGATATAGCGGAAGGTGAATGGGTTCATTACCGCTTCAGTTTTCGATTCGAGCATTGTCTCGTCAACATCCTCCACACATTCGCGATCAGACCTCATGATGCGAGTTGTGATCCGTTTTCCAAGAGGTTGGGCACCTTGTGGTAATGAATTAGGACTTACGTTGTAATAAAAAAAAACCACGTTGGCTGACGTACCATGATATACACGCTTGCATCGTACTTGAATCACTTCGCCACCAGTAATGTGCTGAGTTTGTTTGCTGGTCAAGCCACACAGTTAATGCTGTTAACTCTCCAGTGTATCCGACAGAAGTCACAATCTTACCTGAACTTCTTGCAGAGAAACTCTGCTACTCGTGGTTCACAGGTCAAGTGGATTTCATTTCGATTTCTTCGCTCATGTTGGTTTCCGGGTTTTTGGAAAGTAGTGCGACATCTGCGAGAGAAAATTTCGCCTATTTCACAGACCGCATCCTTTGGAACATTGTTGAGCTGCTGCACGAAATGCACCACATCTTGAGGCTTCACACCCACCGAGCTGATCCATTCAAGCGCCACAGTCTCCATGCTTGTCAAACAGTTGTGAGTGATTCAAACCAACTCATGTTAACTATTTTTATGCATCAAAAATTTCAAGCTAACGTGAATATTTATGGAATCCATGCGATCTATTAGACCGTTCCATCTGCAACGCTAACAGCTGACACGTCGGCATTAAATTCATCAATCTCCTTCAACAGTTCCCTCAGATCAGTACGAAGACTTTCGTTAGTTTAGGTCGAATTGGTAGGATCCTGAACAGCATTGAAAAATATGTCTATAAAAGAAATCTCCATGAATGGGCGAATATTAAAATATAATATTATTTTTAATTTACAAACTTCTTTAATTATTTTTAGACGTTGTGAGTTTGCGAATGCTCCAGTGAATCCTGGTACAACTACAAATATGTAGTGTGACGGGTCACACAGCACCTTGTGCAGAGGAAGTTGACTTCCAAGAGTATACAAACTCTAAGTGAACGACCGTTCACGTGTCTGAGGGGACGAAGTACTCACTTGAGGGTACGATTA
>NW_008648994.1:1554857-1556474 GCF_000247585.1 Phytophthora nicotianae INRA-310 | reverse complement strand
GCCCTACTGGCTGGAATGGAGGTCCGGCTCCACCGGTGGCACCCGAACCTTCTAGCCCTCCTGTGCTACATGCACGTTGTAATGCCACCACCGCGAATGGTGACTCGAGACTAATCATTGTCAGTCTCCAATGTCGCCGGCGCCCGGCGACCACTGCGCGCGCTCCTTGACTCTGGAGTGACGAATAACTTCTTTCGCGCGTCGTGCTTGTCGGTGTTGCCATCGGACGTCCACGTCCGTCAAGGAGACAGCGAGATTGTCGTGAAACTCGCTGACGGAAAGCCGCACCGCGTGGCGCGGCGCGAGATTACCCTGCCATACATGTTTGATGGCTTCTCCAGTAGTGACACTTTCTTGGTAATCGAGATGAATTACGCGTTCGACTGCATTCTTGGCATGCCATGGTTAGCCCGGTATCGTCCTGAGATCGACTGGTTTGCAAGGTCCGTCAAGCGTCGACGCGACTACGATGTCAGCGAGGTGCTCACACATCTCTTGGTTTCACTAAGGGACTGGCCGCACGTCACCGTCGTGGATCAATCTTCCACGACGAGAGCAGTACGCAGAGCGAGCGATGGCCCTCTCTGTACGACCTGTGCGGTGCTTCTGGATGACTTGGGAGTTGAGAACTTCTCGCAGTGGCGCGAGGAGAATACGTCGACGGTTGAGCATGGGTTCCCGTCGACGACAGCGTCGGTGGTCGAGCATGGGTTCCCACCACAACATGAGACGGTGGTTGAGCGTGTGTTCCCGCCGAAGAACCAGTTGGTGGTCGAGCGTGGGCTCCTGCCAGCGAACGAGGCGATGGTCGAGCGTGAGTTCCCATCGAAGCGTGTATCAGCGGTCGAGCATGAGCTCCCGCACATGAAGTCGAAGTCGACGGTCGAGCGTGTGTTCCCGTCGCACTGTGAGTTGAAGGTTGAGCATGGGTTCCCGTCTCCAATCGAGAACGCAGTCGAGCATGTGTCGCTCCCGCGTGATGATGGCGCGGAAGAGTCTGGTGTACACCCGCGTATCACCGGTGTGATCGAACGTGGCCTCTCACACCTGGAGGGAGGTAAGTCATCGTCAAGCGATAGCACCACATCCTCTTCGAGTTCTGTCTCCAAACGTAAGAAGAAGTCTAAGCGCCGCCGTCTGCAGCCCCGTCTCACGGATACGATATCGCCCTCCACAACGGAATCTGTCAGTGTGATAGAGTATGTGGAGGGTGCGCCCAATCGCCAGCGCACGATAGCAGTCGCCAACCCGCCGAGCGACGCCCCTTCGCTGACTTGCCTTCCAGGCCTTTCCTGGAAGCATTTCCTCCGCGACCTCAAGGTTGGTGAGCTCGAGCAAGTGTGTCTCATCACTGAGCGAGAGGAGGTGCATGGCGTTAATGCAGTCAGCGAGCGAAGTCGGCGCGTGAAGAGCGCTTCGCCGCGCAATCGTGGGAAGCACTGAAAGCGTCCGGTAATCCTGCCTATAAACTCGTACGCGAATATGCGGATGTATTTCCGGACAAGATCCCCGCGGAGCTTCCTGCAGACCGCGGGGTGCACCACGAGATCGACCTCGCGCCTGGAACCAAGTACTGCGTGACGCGGCAGTGGCCGCTGCCGCGAGATCAAGTCAAGG
>NW_008648994.1:1542433-1547088 GCF_000247585.1 Phytophthora nicotianae INRA-310 | reverse complement strand
ACATGCAACTATTGTTAGTAATAGCTTGAAATTATTAATACTCCAGGAGAAATATACAATCTGATGGTAGAAAACCCGGTCAAATAAGGTTAAACCCATTACTTTTTGTGGTAATTAGGTACCCGTTCGACCGCACATGAAATCACGTGGTCTGTCCATTCTAAGTTGTTTTCACGCGAAAGGAGCTTCGAAAGGGTCGCAAGGAACAGTCTTACACATCGTCAGGTACATCCATAACTTTCCAGATCTATAATTTCCATTCAGATTTCACTAAATTTCAGCTAAGCATAGTCAACATGTATACTTGATCAAAAGTTGCTCTAGGGGCTGTTTTATATGTATAGAAGGGAGTTTAATTTGTACTGTATATTATACGGCGACGCTATGTCTAAAAGAAACCACTATCGTTGCCTATCAACACAAAAAGTGCGTTGAAATGGCCAAGCAACTTATTCATCTAGATTAAATAATAACCATGTGCCGAGCTTGTGAGCCAGCCAACAGATCCAAGTGAAACTTGGATCAAGTTGTATGTGAACAGTAGAAAACGCAACATCACCGAATAATTCATAATGGGCATGCTGGATGAAAATGTTTCGGAATGAACTAAACTGTTTATTGATGCCAATCTTAATATTAACCCCTTGATTCCCGACGTCATAAGTTATGACGTGCCACTTTTGTTATGGCGTAAGTTATGACGAAAGACGGATTAACAATAGAAAATGGCTCAGAAACTGAAATCCAATACTTTAATCAAGTCACTTTAGAACGATAAAGTCCAGCAGGTAAACGTGGAAAAAATAAAAACAAGCCAGGGATCAGGGACGAGCAGGAAAGATGGGATGCGCGGGAAAGTATCCAGCTGCCACTCAATGGCCCACAGCTAGCGATCACCCATTACAGATTTTGCTGGATGGCGCGCATCCGTCCAGGAAGGCGGAAGAAAGCAGACGCCGTTGCTGCGGTGGCACGGAGCATTGACTTCGGGCACTTTTGGAGGCAACTACGAGCAGTGGGGTGGACGTATAAACGGCCGACGGGGATCGAGACGAAGGGGGGGTATGTAAGCGCAGATGGATCAGAGGTGTTGGTTGGGGAGGAGGCTGTGGTGGCGTACGCTTTGGATACTGGTTTGTTGGACGAGCAGGCACAAGTAAGCGAGGGGAGCGACGAAGAAGAACCTGTCGCTGACACGGAGCCTGACGGTGATGAAGATCTCTCCGCTACTGCCACCACCAAGAAGAAGCCTGCCGTGTCTACTAAGAAGACCGCCGCTGCCACTAAAAAGTACGCTAACGTCACCGAGAAGCCCACCGCCGCCACCAAGAAGACCACCGCATCCAATGAGACTGCCGACTCACTCGAGAGGACCTCCTCTACCACCAATGCAACTCGCGCATCACCCCCAAAACTTCGTCGAGGACATGTCGGGAGCAATTGAAGATGTACGCGCCTCGCAAATCGACACGAGCGCTGAGTTGTCCCAGCGGACCATGAACCAGCTCTTTGGGACACCAACCAGCGACAGCAGCTCTGACATAGAGCTCTCCCAGTCTGCGGTTGCCTGGGCGTTTGATTTGACGAACCTCCAGCTGCTGTCAGAAGTGTCTGGCGCAGAGAGCGATACTCAAGCAGACACTGTAGCCAATGACGAACAAGACAGCGCTCCTGCCGACCATCCTGGGACTGATACTCGACGCGGAGGAGTACCCGCTACGCCTCCTACGCGTGTACTTCGACCTCGACGTGACGTGAAGAAAGACGTGAACTTCATTCCAGAGGATGAGGCTCTGAGCGAGTATGAGAGCTTCAGCTCTGGGGAAAGTGATGACGATATAGAAGACGACAACGATGAGGATGACTTCTACGGTCGAGAGGACTCCGAAGAAAACGATGACTTATCAGAAGACGACGCCGTTCCGATGGATGCGGCATTCATCGAGTCACTTCAGGTCGGGTGTAATGCTCTGAACAAGCAAGCGAGTCAGCAGCGCGAGGATGCGTTGCGAGCGATGGAGTGGACGACAGTCTCGCACGGGTTTGAGGAGGATGCACGTGCGTATCCTGGGTTAGATATGGAGGATGCTCAGCCTGTTGCTGAACTGCGTGAGATGTCCTACTCCCCGCTCCGTACGTTCTTCTACTTCATGCCCAAGACGCTGTGGGTGAAGATCGCTGCTGAGACTAACCGATATGGCCTTCAGGAGGTCAACAGGCGGGCGGAGCGGATTCACGCAAAGCAGAGAGATCGACGGCGGGAAACGGTCAAGCAAATCAGTCGGCGGTTGAAGGCGAAGGTAGGATACGAGACGCACGAGATTTTACACGTCATCGGCCTCTTAATTGCACGAATGCTTTGTCCACAAAAGCGACGGTTTGCTGCTCACTGGTCGATGGTGGAAGACGGAGCTGTTCCTGCTGGAAACTTCGGGAGATTTATGGGGCGCAATAGATGCCAAGACATCTTGCGCGACTTGCACTTCGTGGACAACGAGTCGGAACGTACGCGGGACAAACTGTGGAAGCTGCGAATGGTTGCAGATGTGATGCAGTATCGCTTCCTAATCGCGTGGAGCCAAAGGCAGTACACCGTCATCAAACGAGAACACCCAGCAGTGTTCTCGTTTGATGACGGTGTACTGCCTTTGACTTCTAAACGAAACACGACTAGAATGTTCATGCCTGATAAGCCACACCGCTACGGGTCAAAAATGTTTATGGTGTGTGATTCAAGAACGGCGTACTGCCACAGGTATTGTTTATTATCCGAATGTCGTAAGTTATGGCTTTTGCGATGTGGCTGACCAGTTATGTCGTATGTTACTAGATTCGAGCTCTATACAGGGAGGCGCAGAGCGGGAGATGATCAAAGCTCGGCATTTGATCATAAGACCGGTGCAGCTGCAGTCGTTAGGAATTTGCAGATTGTACTTGACTCCAACACGCGACACCTATGGCATGCGGTCGTGATCGACCGCTTCTACTCCTCGATTCTGCTCGCTATCGAACTATTGGCCATGCAAGTGTATGTGGTTGGTACTATCATGACTAACCGGCTGGGATACGACGCGAATGTGAAGGAGAAGCGCAAGTCACGTCCGGCGAGTGTTCCCCGAGGAGCTTTCACGTTCTCCCGCTCCGTTGCTATTCCGAGTATGGTTGCTTTTCACTGGTGGGACCGGAAACCAGTGCACTACTTGTGCACTGGCTCCGTCATGACAGAGACAACGATTGGAAGAAACGTCACGCGTATTGGCTCAATATCCGTTCCTTGCCCGGCACCTGTGACCGACTACCAACGTTGGATGGGCGGAGTTGATGTGCACGATCAGCTCCGCCTCCAAACATACTCACTGCAGACGTCCACGAAGTTCAAGAAGTATTACAAGAGTTTATTCTTGGGCTTCGTGGATCTCGCCCTAGTGAACGCATTTATTTCGCACAAAGAGTCTGCACGTATTGCCGGGGCGCCAGCAATGAAAAGGGGAGAGTGGTATGGAGTCCTGCAGAATCAATTGCTCCAGCTGAAGGTGGACGACTTCGCCGGGATAGTGGCTACGCCACCCCTCAGCAGTCAGAAGCGAAAGCGCCCCCAGCTTCGGCTCAAGCATGCCGTCGAGCAATCCAATGACTGGGTTATTGTTTCGGGCATTCAGAAGCGCCGGCAGCGCTCGTGCAAGGTGTGTGCTCTCCTGCGTACAGACCGGAAGAAGAAATCATTTGCCACTACTTTCTATTGCGAGCGGTGCTCCATCGACGACGCTAAGTGCTGGTTGTGTAACAAGATACGACGTCAGTACAAGGGAGTTGCTAAAACTTGCTATGAGATCTGGCACGATGACTTCGATTGCGGCCAAAACATACCTGCTACACTGGGCAAAAGAGTCGTCCTGCGGCGACCGGGTCAGAAGGCTGGTGCACACAAGAAGACCCGCCGCCAGCTGCAGCTTCGTGAAGGGGAAGACGGCGACGATGAAAATGAGAGCGATGAAGAGTAGGCAACCCTGTGCGACATCAAATGAGTGTGTGAGCTTTTGTTTGTTTGTAATACGCATTTCTTGAACTTCCGTACCTTCTGTTCTGCCGTTTATGTTTGTTTGTGTTCATAAAGAAGCTCGGTGCACCACCTATTCCCGAATGTGCCGCAAATCTTTCCAATGCACTTTCCTATTTGAAGTAACTTACGACATGCAGCGCTTTCAAATTGCCGCTACACCATAGAACTTACGCCATATCCGTGCGATACCTGCTGAAACCTTATAGCCCTATCCGCAAGTCGAACATATGCCACATACAAAGTTGTAGTCACAGAGGTTCGGCGTAAGTTACGACTTTATTTATCTCGTTTTCGATACACTTGGCCGGGAACCAAGGGGTTAACATTGCCCGAGATGATTTCTTAAAGATACACTACTAAGTAGTTGGTATTATAGTATTTAAGGACAACATGATTGATACAAAAGAACTACAGTAGTATGTTTCACCGATAGTATCTTCGATTATTACTGTTGTAATGAGAGCGTTTTTCAAGTACTCTTCGTAAAAAAAAAGCCCGTCGTTCGTTGCTTTCTTATGTGAATACCGGAGTTGTAGTCTTGATATCTTGAAGGCGTCCAGCGGCATCAAGTCACGTCTCTTGTAATCCGCAAACG
>NW_008648994.1:1536706-1539398 GCF_000247585.1 Phytophthora nicotianae INRA-310 | reverse complement strand
TGTGATATTTTTTACATCGCGCTCACGCTTCGTAGAGATCTCTATCTTTACCATATCACGGTGCTTCTCCTTTTATTCCTCTGAAGGCGTCACGTCGCTAATAGCGAGCATGATTCATCAATAGTTTCCTCGACCACGATGTCATCTGTGATCTCCACGACCTCCACATCTTCTGGTTCGCTTTCTTCCTCAAAAGGCATCTTTCTCCGGTCATGGCGATCCAAAAACTTAACAGCTTTTTCACAGCTGCTGAACTTCTTTTGACTGTTTCCAGAATACTTTAGTGTCTCCTGCAAGGCCTCCTGAACACACCCATACGTCGACCCACTGCCACGGCATACGCTAGACCAGTCCACACGACGGTACTTACATTACTATGAACCTCAACATCTTGCTCTCTCGTGAACTTTTCAGTTTCTTCCAAAGTCGAAAACTTGCCGAACTTAGCATCAGGATACCCAACTGTAGCGTCAACAACTCGATCCCATGACATCAAAATGGCCGAGCAGCGACCACCAGTCACATCGTAAAAGTAAACGTGCTCTCTCATATCACACCAAACAAAGCCTTCTTGAGACTCGACAATTCGCAAAACGAGAAGATTGGTATCTTACGTTTGCTGCTTAAAACACATCATAAAATTAATCGTGCTAAACAGCTTTCAAATTTTCGCAAATAAAGAATAAGAAGTGCAAACTACGCGTCATTAATTTCTCTCTCTCAAGTTTGTGCTAACTTCGGTTGCCAATATCCGACGTCCACTTTGGTGCGTTCTCGAATCCGTTGGCTCCACTCTGGTAGTCACGGATAGTCTGGCGGATTTCATCCTCCGAGGTCATGACAAAGGGACCGTACTGCACCACCGGTTCGTTCAAAGGCTGACCGCTGATCACGATAAACTCAAGACCCTCCTTATCGTCCGTAGTCATATGCACGCCATCTCCTTCCTGCTCCATGACAATAGCGTGGTGAGCCGAGACGTCTTCACCTGCACACTTGCCCGAGCCAGTCAGCGTGTACACGAACGTGTTGTGTCCATGTGGAATCTTATAATCCAGCTCAGCTCCTTGCTTCATGAGGAAGTGAATGTACGTCACGGGCGCTTCGGTCTCAATCGGACCCTTTTGACCGAATACTTCACCAGCGAACACAATAGCCTCGACCTTTTTAGCGTCATCCCACACGTGGGGCACAGTATCTCGACTGATCTCCTGGTATCTAGGCTCCATGATCTTCTTGGCTTTCGGCAAGTTGATCCACAGCTGTAAACCGTGCGCTTTCTCCTCATTCGCAGGCATTTCGGCATGTAAAATCCCCTTGCCAGGCGTCATCCACTGCAGATCTCCTGGTCGGAGCTCGCCCTTGTTGCCCAGAAAGTCCTCGTGACGCATGTGGCCCTTGGACGTTGGTAGCATGTACGTGACGGTTTCGAAGCCTCTGTGCGGGTGGTCGGGGAATCCTCCGGGTAGTCCTACGTTGAATTCGTCCAACATAAGGAACGGGTCGAGATTGCGAAGCTGCTGGGAGCCCAGCGAGCGTCGCACCGTGGCGCCGACGCCCTCTCCTTGTTCACGAGCGATGAACTTGAAGGCAATGCGACGGGTGTTGAACATGTTGGCGGAGGTGGAGGTGAAGGTGAAGCTGCTAGAGGGAGCGGGGGTGGCGCTGATGGGGTTCTGAGGGGATACACAGGCGTCTCCGTTAGCTACACACTGAGCCTCGACGTCCAGTTCCACCTCGGCAACTGACGAGGCGGAGGAACTGCAAACGAATGCAGCGAGTAGATAGACAACCAGCGAGTGTTTCATTGAAGGAGAGAACTGACCTGTGTGGAGCTCGGTGGATTTAGGAATGCGCAGATCCACCGCCGGGACGCGATTCCGCTTACGTTTTCGGTAGTTCCCCACGTTGCAGACTGTTGACTGTTGATTGGTCCGATTAAAGATTACGCTAACCTACGATACTTCATGCGACCGCCGATTGATGTTTCGTACATATGTAGCTCGTCCCACTTCGGTGTATTTCTCAGAATGGGCTGGGACTACGACTCGTCTTCAAGCTCCTCCTGCTCTGGAAGCAGCACCGACATGGCGTACGGGGATTCGAGTGTACACAGTGACAACGAGCAGATGGAGGACATTGACGAGGAGGAAGATTTGGATTGGTACTATGCTGTGGTGATCGGTCGATGCAGAGGAATCTTCACGAGTGTAAAGGACGCTCTCAAACACACGCGGGGGTACTCGAACTCGAGATTCAAGAAATTCCCTAGTTTTGAGGAAGCCCGTGAGTTCCTAAACCAATACGGGCTGCAAGTTGACCACGAATACGAGCATTTTGACGGCTCAAGGCTTTGGTTCGGCTACGCAATGAACGGAGGCCGCGGGGACTTCCCAGATCCTCTGCATCCGAACTCTATTGTGGCATTTTGTGGAGGTAGCGCACTGCGCAATGGAGAAGAGGACTGTAACGCAGCATATGCCTGTGTTTTTCCGCATAAGCGAACTTGGGACGTGGTAGAATCGGTTGAGGGGCCGTGGGCGACTAATAATCGAGCTGAGTATATGGCAGCGTTAGCTGCTATGGAACGAGCCAATATTGAGGACAGGGACAAGACGAAAGTGCTATTCATTTACTCTGATAGTAAACTATTGATTGAGTCCATGAGTAAATGGATTTACCGGTGGCGTAA
>NW_008648994.1:1532808-1536606 GCF_000247585.1 Phytophthora nicotianae INRA-310 | reverse complement strand
ACCAGGGACACGTGAACGGTCGTTCACTTAGAGTTTGTATACTCTAGAGGAAATAAACTTCCTCTGCACAAGGTGCTGTGTGACCCCGTCACAATGAGTTTCACTGATCAACTTGGAGATTAGACTTTGTTATAAAGTAATAAATAATTGTATGCTGAAAAAATGAAATAATGGGTTAAATGAAATATTTAAAAGTAATCGAGAAATTGGATAAACGGGTATCGATAAACAAATGGTGGTTTAAAAGGGCATAATCCCGCCGAAGCGAAGCGGAGGCGTGAAAGACCTTAACAATTGCGACCATACATTAATTACCGCCGCGTAGAGGCGGCGCTCGGCTAGTTCTGACCTTGTTTTACATATTCAATTCCGTAAACGATAGAAAGTTGACACGAAGGTGTTGTTTTACCCGCATAATTTTATGATTCATTTATTTATTCTATTAGCAACCCATTGACGTAAGAAACTCGTCAAATTGAAAAAGATAATACCGCAAAATCAACGCCTATCTTGCTGAACCTTTGTTGATGATAAATATTGCCTATATGAGCACAGATTCGAGCCATGCGGGTGTTTTCAGAAGCTACCAAGGCAGCGGTCACGTTATCCTCCCAAACAAAGTTAATAAAGTACTACTTAA
This sequence comes from Phytophthora nicotianae INRA-310, assembly GCF_000247585.1. Classification (NCBI taxonomy): domain Eukaryota; phylum Oomycota; class Peronosporomycetes; order Peronosporales; family Peronosporaceae; genus Phytophthora; species Phytophthora nicotianae. The sequence continues at coordinate 1,535,966 of NW_008648994.1, read as the reverse complement.
TGCGCTCCTTTGTTGACACATCACCGAGAAAAATGGTTCGAGTGCTGAGCAATGCGTAGTCTAGATATCACAAATTATCTATTATACATCCTTTTTATAATGCAGATCTTACTTATCGATTTGTAATGGAAGCACGAGGGGTCCGCCAAACTATATTTGTGATTGACTTGTCTGTTCAAACGGAAAAAGTAGTCGAAGTAGAGAATATCGATTCTGACTTGCCAAAATAGCGCGTCCGCGCGACTGATGTCAATATGTACCTCGATTAAAAAAAACCACTTCAACTTATAAAGAATCGAGGATCCAGTCCATGGAGAAGAACAGATTTACCAAAAAGCACGTCACATGATGTACATGTATACGTAAAAGTTAAGTCAAAAGTTCCGACTAGATCACCATTGTACATTTTATGCTGTAACGCTGGCAAATTAGCTTAATACATGCAAATTAGCGATGGTCCTGTCTAACCTCCGATTCTCCATGTGTTTTCCGTTTCTTTCTCGTCAGCGTTGATGTCGTGACTCGTGGCTATCTCTTCGAGCCCCACCACACTGTTGAGGCATATTACCATGTGCAGTAATGCACCCTGTTTTCGCGAGGGGGGGGGGGAGTCCTTTTAGGTACTCGTTAATTTAAGGTTTTGCATCATGATCAGGTTGGCGAGGTTCTCAATGGTCTGTACACACGGAGGCATTCTCGGCCACGCGTGGAAGGTAGGAAATCGGCTCACCTGCCGATGTTTATTACGCTGCATCCATTGCACTCCTCTTCTGCCTGAATCGCCTAGATCAGACATGAGATAGTTGAGTCCTACGAAGTTTGTGCAGCTTGGCCTCTACATGCATCGTCATGCTTCTTCTAGCAATCTCTCGTCGCTAATGACGCTCTCTATGTCGTTTCCACGATACTTTTCCACGCCTAAATTTGAACCAAGATCTGTTGACCTCTCCCTTACTGCATAACTTGATACTATAAATCTGTCAAAAGTTATTAGGTTAGACCCTTACCGGAAGTGAGAGCGGTACAGACAACCACGGAAAAATACGCTTAAAAATACGCCATGAGACAATTTCCTGATTCTGGCCTCATACATTAGGTGTTTTCAATTTTATCCAATAATAGTGCTCTATTATTTTTTATCTAATCCAATCGTTTATACTAAATAATTTGTGACTGCAAAGACCGCGTTTTCATAACTTGCGACCGTCGATCATTTTTGGAAGTGCGCGATGTGCGTGAAGCGCTCTAATAAAAGCCAGTTTAAGAGTCACGTCATATCTGGTTGACTCTAGTAGAAATAGATATTTATAGACGAGGCTGCACAATATATATGGTTTGATGGGGAGAAGTCGGATAACATTCAATTCCTTCGTGAGTCCACAGCGGCTGTGTGGCAGCCCTCTCACTTCACAATTCTCCTACGGACAACCAAGACCTTTGAAACTCCAAAGAAAGGCATCTCAAGTTGAGATTCTCAGTGCAACCATGCATATGAACTGGTTACTGCTATTGGTCAGTATTGTTCTTATTAGTGGTGAAGCTGCTGCTACTGATGTACTCAGGAAAGAAGAGCAAAGCAAGCTACTGCATGCCAACACGGTGGTGAAGACAACAAGGGTCTTGACGTCCGATGAGGAAGCGAGGGATATTAACACTGGTTTCTCCACTGATGACGAAGAGAAGACTAACGTGAAGGGATTATCGAAATTGGCCGACTTGGATAAGGCAACTTGGAAATTACGCAAGATGGACATGAAGTTGTCAAATAAAGTATGGATCCGCGGCGGTAAAGACCCTGATGACATGCTTAAGTATTTCCGCCTTGGTCTTGCAGGAGCGAAGATTGATGAGAATAAGAAAGTGATCCAGTGGTTTCGATTCGTGAAAGATTACCGCAACGCGAAGGGGCAGCATTGGTTTCCAGATTATACAATTTACGAGGTGCTGGCAACAAAAACGCGGGCGTCGGAGTCTAAGCTAGCAGAGCTCTTTGCAGCCCTCACTCACATCCCTGACGTTAAAAATCTGGCGGGGATCATGCAGAACTATCAATTCAGGCTGTGGGTCAGCCGAAAGGAAACACCAACAACCGTTGCAGCCAAGTTTGGCATTCCATTCCGTGCACCCGTTGGAACCGAGAGAGACTCAAGAATTGACATTCTCGATGCCTTTACCAAGGTGTTTAATGCTGTAGATAGCAAGTAGCTGGGAGAAAGTATGAGATAGCTGCAGGCACTTGCGTTACAAAGAGCAGTAACCACATCAGATTTGGTTAATGCAGCAAATTTCTAAAAAAAATGGGCTTACTGAGTACTAGAACCTTGTGGCACCAAATAGTAACCATTCGAAGCATTTAATATGCAGCTTCGTGAGAGATGTTCTTTGCCATGCCCATTTGTTCTTTCGTAAGCTGGTGAAATAAGTCTTTGTTTTTATTAAAAGTTTTGCCATTCCTATTAGAGCTAGAGTGCGGCAATCACAATCATATGCTATAGCACCATATTCAATACCTTCTCCGTGGCGTTACGATGTACGAAAAGATAGAGAACTTCACATCGAGTAGGCCAAAAACTTCCGTGTGTGGATCTTTTACAGGTTTCGATCGAAATTATTGGGTTCCTGTGTGTTATAACAGGATCTTCAGCCGTAAATCCGTTCTGCCGGGGCTGTCGTGGCGAAAGTGGTTGCTGTGATTTTCGGTAACCCGTATTAGTTAACCAACCAGTTGTAGCCTTGACAAACTGTACCTGTTACAGTATTGCTGTCCATGCTGTCTCTAGAGATTTTCCAGTCATGTTGCGCTATCAACAACGTAAAACCGTCCACCCAGACCACCCTTCCCACCTTTACCACGACGACCTGGGATTTGGTGCACTGCATTGGACAAAGTTGAGTTGGGGCTGTGTGTATATTCAAGAGTTAATCCAACTGTCTTCCAGCCATGGTACCCGTAGCTGCTGGAAAGCAACAACATAAAGCTACCCTTATCCGGTACTGCTGTTGTCTTCGTGTATCAGATATGATAGGTGTAGAGTTGTAGCTAATCAGAGACAGGCTCAGTTTAACTTAGATTCAGTATGTAATACAGAAAGGCAGATGTAGGGCGGCCGTGGAACCTTCTAGAAGGTTCCATCCGCCTGAACTGTGGGGGCGGCACT
>NW_008648994.1:1531799-1532708 GCF_000247585.1 Phytophthora nicotianae INRA-310 | reverse complement strand
GTCACGTTGACCATTTCTTAGAGCGCTTCCGTCGCAGAAGGCCACCATTGAATCCGGGTGTTTGGGGTCATTACAGTCCGGCTCTCCTCCATCAATGTCGAAAGCGAACCAACTGCTCGATCCGTTGCTGTATTCGATGTTATCCTGAACTTCAAGACCCCAGTCATATAGGAAATTCTGAGCTCCATCGAAGGTGAGGAACTTCTTGAACTTGGCATTGGAGTATCCACGTGTGTGAGTCAAAGCGTCATCAACGTCCGTGAATATCCCAGTGCAACGGCCAACTACAACTGCGTAGTACCAGACTGGATCTTGCTCGTCTCCCGAGGATTCGCTGTCCTGGTTGTAATAGTTGATGAAGTCCTGCGCGTCGCCGTAATACTGGAACTTTTTCATCCGGAAGTTCGGGTAGCCACACACCTGGTCCCCAGCGTCTTGATAGTCGGTGTAGATGCCGACGTGACGCCCCACGCCTACGGCGTAGTACCAAGTGGTGTTGTAATTGCTCATCAACGCTGGAAGCCTTCCGTCAAATGAATAAGGAATCGTTCCAAAAACCTATTATCTATCATGAACCTGGTTCATTACGAGTTACTCATTAAACAGAATAGCACTTTAAACACAAAAAGTAAATACGCCAGACGTAGTTGGCCTAGAAACTCATCGTAAAGCTGCCAAACTCCGAAGAAACGGGCTCTGTCGATTTGGAAAGTCTTATTCATCACTTTTAGGATCCCTTTTTCGTGTTGTTTTGTACGCTTTGTCAGTTCTCAGTCTCGCTCCTCAGAATATCTATCTGCCTCGTAACTATCGAAGTCGACGAGTACTCGAGCTGTCATACTTGGAACCTGGCCCAATGTGGTTACCATCGGCTCAATACCGACTTCACCTAATTGCGCACCGGAGTAT
>NW_008648994.1:1527619-1528909 GCF_000247585.1 Phytophthora nicotianae INRA-310 | reverse complement strand
CCACAAGCTGTACGTCAAGCTTGCCAAGTGTGTCTTCTGTGCCGACGAGATTCCGTGTCTCGGGGACTTCGTAGGACGCAACGGCGTACGGATGGATCCGGACAAGGTACAAACCATCAAGGACTGGCCAGTACCACGAACACAAGAGGAACTTCACAGCTTCCTTGGGTTGACTGGTTACGTCCAACGATTTTGTCCAGACTACGCAGCACTTACTGCAACAATGTTCACTCTCTTGAAGAAGAAGAACAAGAGGAACGCGAAGATCCAATTCAATGATGAGCAGTTGAAGAATTTCAAGGAGCTGAAGAGGCGACTGTGCAATCCTCCAATGTTGCACCTCCCTAACTTCGGCCAGCTCATGCATCTGCGCACTGATGCGAGCAAATTCGCTGTCGGTGGAGTATTATTCCAAGTCGTGGACGGAGTTGAGCGACCCATTGCGTACACAAATCGAAAGATGAAACCCGCGGAGCTCAACTATCCAACACAGCAGCAGGAGCTACTTGCTGTCGTGCACGCGCTAGCAGCTTTTCGAATTTACTGCTTGGACAAACCACCGATCGTCGAGACAGACCACAAAAGTCTCGAAGGGTTGTTCACACAGAAGATGGCTAACCGCCTATTGGCTAGGTGGTACGACATTCTCGCTGAGTACCAACCCACGTTCTCGTATCTTCCTGGTGCGAAGAACGGAATCGCGGATGCATTGAGTCGCAGACCTGACTTGCAACCAGATACGAAGTATTTCCATGACCTGAGTGTGTCCAGCTTCAACGACACTTCCTTCAGTCTTGCTCTTAGTGAAGTGTCTACAGATTCAGAGCTGCTGAAGAGGATCAAGGATGCTTACGCCAAAGATCGAGATGTCCAGACAATCCGGGCAGCAATCCAGCGACGTACAAGCGCCTCAAAGTCGAAAGCAAAACACCAGCACCAGAAGCTATACCGATACTATTCGGAGGCAAACGGCTTGCTGTGGTATCAGTCTCCGGTGGATGACCACCCTCGAATTGTTGTTCCCAACGATGTGAAGTTGAGGCAATCGATAATCAAGGAGAGTCATGACACCAACTACAGAGGACATCCTGGTACTGAGCGAACGTACTTGACGTTAGCACGACGCTGGTACTGGTCCAAGATGCTCAAGTCGATCCAAAAGTTCATTGCTGACTGCGAAGCATGTCGACGAAGCAAGCCAAGGCTGACAAAGCCTCCTGGTTTACTCGAACCATTGAGTATTCCGGATGAACGCTGGAGATCAATCTCCATGGACTTCATCACGGATTT
>NW_008648994.1:1508553-1511870 GCF_000247585.1 Phytophthora nicotianae INRA-310 | reverse complement strand
TTGATGGAGGAGAGCCGGACTGTAATGACCCCAAACACCCGGATTCAATGGTGGCCTTCTGCGACGGAAGCGCTCTAAGAAATGGTCAACGTGACTGTGATGCAGCATACGCTTGTATCTTTCCGCATGACCAGGCGTCGAACGTTGTGAGAACACTTGATGGACCATGGGCGACGAATAACCGCGCTGAGTACATGGCTGCCCTCGCAGCTTTGGAGTGGGCTCGTTCTGAAGATCCGTACGAATATAAAAAGCTGTATATCTACTCGGACAGCAGCATGCTGGTCAATTCTATGACGAATTGGATCTACAAGTGGCAGAGGAATGGATGGATCACTGCGAGTGGCACAGAAGTAAAGAATCGCGATATCTTGGAGGAAATGCTGGACGAGCAAGGCGACCGTCAAGTGGTTTGGCGTCATGTGCATGCTCACAGCGGGGATCAAAACTGGGAGTCTTACTGGAACGATGTGGCTGACAGGAAAGCGCGTCGGGCAGCAAAGAACATGACCAATAGCTACTATTCATACTAAGACTGCCCCCGGCACGGCAGTACGTATGGTTGATGGCGTCAGAATCTACACACTTGGCCTGCCACGTTGCCAAACAAATTTTCCAATTTCCGTCAGGAAGTTTGACCAATACGAAGATATTTGGAAGATTTTTTATGTTTTTATGTCAGAGCATTTATCAGACGATTGGTTTAGTGCTGTAGCATTTACCGAGTATACGAAGCTATGACCATCGTTCAGTTCTTTTTTTTACGAAAGAGAGAAAAACGCGAAATCAAATGGGTTTGGTCTACGGATCTGCCTGACGCTATCGGCGAGATTAAAAAAAAGGAAAGTGGCGAAGAGAGAGCGAACCTGTGCAAGAGGAAGAGTACTGCCCTTGTGCAGCAGTAGGGCACTCTATCGACTTCAACCACGTTTACTTCAGGTGGAAAAGTCGGACAACCTGTATGGAATTTTTTTACGTCAATCACACCATGTTCGGCAAAAAAAAGATATCGTGCTTGATCCATCCAGCGTTTGACAGGCGCTGGATTTGTGTGCCCTCTGTGCTCTTTTGGTAACACACCTGAAAGCTATGACGATACCGCAACCACATCCTTCGGCGAGATAAACTGATTAATACATGCAACGTAACTGGATTTCCCACTGCTTCGACACCTACTTCTTAGTCATCCTCATTGCCATGAGTCACACCGCGGGCCTGGATTCTGGCAATATCATTCCAGAACGCATCCCAATACCGTTTTCCAGAGTTTGCTCGTACCTTACGCCACTGCACTCGTCGATTGCCTTGCGCCTTCATCAACTTCTCCAAAAGATCTTGATTCTGGATATCGAATCCGTCCACCGTTTTCCATCCATTATTACGCCACCGGTAAATCCATTTACTCATGGACTCAATCAATAGTTTACTATCAGAGTAAATGAATAGCACTTTCGTCTTGTCCCTGTCCTCAATATTGGCTCGTTCCATAGCAGCTAACGCTGCCATATACTCAGCTCGATTATTAGTCGCCCACGGCCCCTCAACCGATTCTACCACGTCCCAAGTTCGCTTATGCGGAAAAACACAGGCATATGCTGCGTTACAGTCCTCTTCTCCATTGCGCAGTGCGCTACCTCCACAAAATGCCACAATAGAGTTCGGATGCAGAGGATCTGGGAAGTCCCCGCGGCCTCCGTTCATTGCGTAGCCGAACCAAAGCCTTGAGCCGTCAAAATGCTCGTATTCGTGGTCAACTTGCAGCCCGTATTGGTTTAGGAACTCACGGGCTTCCTCAAAACTAGGGAATTTCTTGAATCTCGAGTTCGAGTACCCCCGCGTGTGTTTGAGAGCGTCCTTTACACTCGTGAAGATTCCTCTGCATCGACCGATCACCACAGCATAGTACCAATCCAAATCTTCCTCCTCGTCAATGTCCTCCATCTGCTCGTTGTCACTGTGTACACTCGAATCCCCGTACGCCATGTCGGTGCTGCTTCCAGAGCAGGAGGAGCTTGAAGACGAGTCGTAGTCCCAGCCCATTCTGAGAAATACACCGAAGTGGGACGAGCTACATATGTACGAAACATCAATCGGCGGTCGCATGAAGTATCGTAGGTTAGCGTAATCTTTAATCGGACCAATCAACAGTCAACAGTCTGCAACGTGGGGCACTACCGAAAACGTAAGCGGAATCGCGTCCCGGCGGTGGATCTGCGCATTCCTAAATCCACCGAGCTCCACACAGGTCAGTTCTCTCCTTCAATGAAACACTCGCTGGTTGTCTATCTACTCGCTGCATTCGTTTGCAGTTCCTCCGCCTCGTCAGTTGCCGAGGTGGAACTGGACGTCGAGGCTCAGTGTGTAGCTAACGGAGACGCCTGTGTATCCCCTCAGAACCCCATCAGCGCCACCCCCGCTCCCTCTAGCAGCTTCACCTTCACCTCCACCTCCGCCAACATGTTCAACACCCGTCGCATTGCCTTCAAGTTCATCGCTCGTGAACAAGGAGAGGGCGTCGGCGCCACGGTGCGACGCTCGCTGGGCTCCCAGCAGCTTCGCAATCTCGACCCGTTCCTTATGTTGGACGAATTCAACGTAGGACTACCCGGAGGATTCCCCGACCACCCGCACAGAGGCTTCGAAACCGTCACGTACATGCTACCAACGTCCAAGGGCCACATGCGTCACGAGGACTTTCTGGGCAACAAGGGCGAGCTCCGACCAGGAGATCTGCAGTGGATGACGCCTGGCAAGGGGATTTTACATGCCGAAATGCCTGCGAATGAGGAGAAAGCGCACGGTTTACAGCTGTGGATCAACTTGCCGAAAGCCAAGAAGATCATGGAGCCTAGATACCAGGAGATCAGTCGAGATACTGTGCCCCACGTGTGGGATGACGCTAAAAAGGTCGAGGCTATTGTGTTCGCTGGTGAAGTATTCGGTCAAAAGGGTCCGATTGAGACCGAAGCGCCCGTGACGTACATTCACTTCCTCATGAAGCAAGGAGCTGAGCTGGATTATAAGATTCCACATGGACACAACACGTTCGTGTACACGCTGACTGGCTCGGGCAAGTGTGCAGGTGAAGACGTCTCGGCTCACCACGCTATTGTCATGGAGCAGGAAGGAGATGGCGTGCATATGACTACGGACGATAAGGAGGGTCTTGAGTTTATCGTGATCAGCGGTCAGCCTTTGAACGAACCGGTGGTGCAGTACGGTCCCTTTGTCATGACCTCGGAGGATGAAATCCGCCAGACTATCCGTGACTACCAGAGTGGAGCCAACGGATTCGAGAACGCACCAAAGTGGACGTC
>NW_008648994.1:1506831-1507808 GCF_000247585.1 Phytophthora nicotianae INRA-310 | reverse complement strand
ATAACGAGATGCAGTGCTCAACTCAACGCCGCAAGATTGACGAGAAGTGGTCCAAGATGAAGCGCGTGATTATTAGCTGTTTTGACCTTAAAACTACCGACACGCAAGGTAATGCAACCATTGCATTTTCATTCGCACCCCGAGTGGAATGTCGAAAATTCCGTTGGGTCAAACGTCTCGACAACCCAAGCGGAACTTATGGTTGTTCTGGATGTGCTGGAATGTGTAGCTCGAGAAGATCTGAGCTTCGAGATGGGTATGACCATGCTTACTAATGATCTTCAGGTTTATGAGAGCCTAGGCAAATGTGGGTTCAAGTCTGGCGCTGGAAACGAAGATCTGCTGGAAAAGATTACCAAGGAAAAGGGGGGCCCGAACATTTCTAGTTTTTGCATGGGAGGTATGCTCTGTTGGGAGTGATCAGTGCAAGCCTCTCGTATTCTTTGTTAGAAGAAACCATCTACCTACGGTGCTGGGCTTAAAAGACCAAGATGAAAAAGAGCACTTCACTACTTACAGAACAAGATCCCAAGCTAAGATAACGTTTTTCAATTTGATTAATTCGGTGTGCCAGAGCATAAGCTCAAAACCAGAACTAAAAGAACGACGCATTACATGTAGAAAGCTAAACGAAACGATATATCTGAAGACGATGTGGGGATTGCAGAAGAACGAAACAGATCACCCCAAACGGAAACGAGAAGATGACAGTGATCAAAATAACGTCGCATAGCGTCCAACTAAGCGTTGCCATATTGAGATGGATATACAATCCATGGAAAAGACACTGCTTGTACTCTACATCGTGCCATGGATGCTCAAGGGTAACGTGGCCATATTGTCGACGCACAGCTTCCCGTCTCATTCTGATTGGGATGTAGTGAAGGTCATGGGTCCAAATACTTCTGTAACCAAAGAAGGACTCGTAGCTGTATTGGATGTGCTGGAGCGCGTAGCTCAAAAAAATTCGGGCTGTG
>NW_008648994.1:1466004-1505543 GCF_000247585.1 Phytophthora nicotianae INRA-310 | reverse complement strand
TCGAGTGAGTCGGCAGTCTCATTGGATGCGGTGGTCTTCTTGGTGGCGGCGGTGGGCTTCTCGGTGACGTTAGTGTACTTTTTAGTGGCAGCGGCGGTCTTCTTAGTAGACACGGCAGGCTTCTTCTTGGTGGTGGCAGTAGCGGAGAGATCTTCATCACCGTCAGGCTCCGTGTCAGCGACACGTTCTTCGTCGTCGCTCCCCTCGCTTACTTGTGCCTGCTCGTCCAACAAACCAGTATCCAACGCGTACGCCACCACAGCCTCCTCCCCAACCAACACCTCTGATCCATCTGCGCTTACATACCTCCCCTTCGTCTCGATCCCCGTCGGCCGTTTATACGTCCACCCCACTGCTCGTAATTGCCTCCAAAAGTGCCCGAAGTCAATGCTCCGTGCCACCGCAGCAACGGCGTCTGCTTTCTTCCGCCTTCCTGGACGGATGCGCGCCATCCAGCAAAATCTGTAATGGGTGATCGCTAGCTGTGGGCCATTGAGTGGCAGCTGGATACTTTCCCGCGCATCCCATCTTTCCTGCTCGTCCCTGATCCCTGGCTTGTTTTTATTTTTTTCACGTTTACCTGCTGGACTTTATCGTTCTAAAGTGACTTGATTAAAGTATTGGATTTCAGTTTCTGAGCCATTTTCTATTGTTAATCCGTCTTTCGTCATAACTTACGCCATAACAAAAGTGGCACGTCATAACTTATGACGTCGGGAATCAAGGGGTTAAGAAAAAAATTGTCACCGCACTGCGTGTCTTTGCAGCATAGTACGTCGTACCATTCTGTCGGGAGTGGTAACCACCCCTACCTCCTCGAGGTAAAATAGTACGAAACCGCAGCTGCCATCGTTTTTGTGTGTGTGTGTTTTAATTCGATCAAAATGGGATTTGAGTTTTCAGGAACCGCCCAGTATATGTTGAATGAATGATTTGCTCTTTCTCTACTGCGAGTCACACGTGTAATCTGATACGTCGAGGCTCAACACATCTTAAGAGGGACTCCCTCTTGAGATGCGTTCTTCTCCCATAATGTTCGATTTCCCTCCTATTTGAAGGCCAACTACCTCTTATGAGATTCATATCGTGAAATTGAACCTCTCTCTCGTCGGACGAGAGAGAGGCGTCCGGCACGAATCGTGTCCATTTACGTTAAGCTTCATTTCTCAAACTCCTCGGACTTACACCGTGACAAAACATTTCGTGCGCATGGCGAAGAAGGATCGATTCTACGCAGTCGCTCGAGGAAAGACGCCGGGAGTGTACACAACATGGAAAGCAGCTGAACGCCAAGTTAAGGGATTCTCGGATGCCTCCTACGAGAAGTTTAATAGCTTCGCCGAGGCTACGAATTTCATGCAAGAAATGAATTGTCGTGAAACCGACATCCAGCTCAGGGATTCTGGCGTAGTTGTTGCTGCACCGAGAGATACCCAGTCCCAGAACATTCTCGATGTTGCTGACGTTCTCAATGACACTGCGTCACTGAATCTCGAGGAGAAGCCAGAAGCAAAAACCGCTGGGGAAGACAATCCGTACCATTTGGTTGCATTTTGCTCTAGTAGTGCAATTCCTAATGAGCTTCCAGGGGGAGTCGCTGCGTACGCAGTTTACTTCCCCCTCGAATGCACTCCTATCCGTGCATTGGATGTCAACGCCCACCCCACGAACAATCATGCGGATTGTCTTGCAGCTCTACAGGCTACAAGCATTGCCGACGAATTGGACCCGAAAAGCCAAAGACCACTTAGTATTCACTCGCGCTACCAAGGTTTGGTGTACGCCATGGCTGCCCACGATGGGAGACAGAGATGGATTGATAATTGGCTGAAAAATGGTTGGATGACGACTGACAAGACACCTATAGAGCACCAGGACATCTACAGAAAACTTCTGGAAGCTGAAAAGCATCGCAAGATTTCTTGGCATTTCCTGGATGAGACAGCGGACCCCGCTTGGATGATGGAGCTTCATCACAAAACTCACATTGAAGCGGAGCGATACGCTCGCCTTAAATTTCACGCCGCGTATAATAATGTGATGAAACGAGACAATGGTGGCGCGAGCAACAATGAAAATAAAAAAAAATGATTTACCCAGCCTACTAGTTGGCTTTTTTCCTCTCATTTCTTTCAAAACACAACAGTATGTAATGGATAAAACGCCACATTCTGGTAATGCTTTGGTCCCAAAGACAGTGACTTACGTGTATCCAATTTCTATACTACGAGAGGAGGGTTCGGATACAATAAGTTTTAGATGGACGAGCATTTATTCTATATCCCACAACTGGAAAGATACGACAAGTTGTTGTTGTTGAAGTCATATATATATAAATCAGAATTAATGTAGTAATGGATTAAGCCATAGAAAATCCGTGGTACCTACGTGTATTGGTGTTCAATTAAGCCTAACCAAAGGACTAACTGTATAAATGCAACATGTAAATAACGTATCATTCGGGTTCATATTCTTGATATCAACAGCGGTGCTGGATGTATACGGAATCTGCACAGTGTACGGCGGTAAACCCATCGAGATTTCAGTGCCGATGTGCGAATCTAGTTGTTTCTAGTCTATCAAATCACTGAAGTCACACTGAGGGAACATTATCTCCAGTTGAGCTCGTAACGCTGGATACTCTCCCATCACAAGCCAGAATCAAGCCGTCCATTTTCAGTAGCGACCTTATTTCCTGGCGAGACAATCTCATGCACAAGTTTCGGTTCACCACTACCTTCATTTTTTCGACTTGGACGGTAGTCGGGGTGACCAGGTATCAGTTGATCTGGATGCTACCCAAAGTCAACTGAAGTGGTTCGGCAAAGATGACCAGATCAACAATGCTCATCTATTCGAGACAGTCATCTCTCTACCAAGTCCTCGACCTGCAGAACCTGATGTGGACATCGCGATTGAGGACGATCTCGAAGATAGTGAAGGTCCTCAAACTCACAGCCGGAATGTGGTTGACAACCAACAAAAGCTTCAGGTGGAGCCTCAACAGCAAGGTGAAGAACGTTTTCCTTCTAGACGAGCGGCTGCTGCGTCCAAGATGGCTGCACTGAAGGCTGCAGTATCGGTGACGGATAATCCAGAGCTTCAGTGGATCCGGTCAAGTACTAATCCGTTCTTTGTTGACTCTTCATTGACGGTCGATTACGACTCGATGGACCCAGAGACGGCTATCGAGCAGACTCCGCTTTACTCGTCCGAGGACCTCATGACCCTCGCAGCGACTGAGATGACGGACTTGCGCTTAGATGACTACACTGCGCTGGGAGATGCTTCTATGCCCGCCCCTCCGCCGTCGACGTCAGGGATGGATTGGGATAGTTCAAGATTGATACCACCGTCTCGGTCACCTCCACTTCGTACTTCGTTGGGGAAAGACTTCCTCAGTCTCTTTGCACAAAACTAATTTGAATTGATAATTGCATTTACACAGACTTTAAACGTTCGTTCTCAATGAATGGCGGTTCGCGTCGCTAGGAGGGCATTCGTTGTTTGAATTCTGACAGGAAAATACTGATTTATTTAATACCTGTGAGAAACGAACGTCGAATTTTTTTAAGGTGTTGAGAAGTTCAGTAATGCACCCCGTTCTCGCAGGGTGGACCATATAGAATTCGCAAACTCAGTAGGTTCAGAGTGGCAAACGGTATATTCGGAATTTTTCCAAAGGTCCGAGGGCGCGAAAATGAGAGATGGTCAAAAAATATTTTCCGATTATTTCCAATATAAAAATAACAAATAATATTTTTATGTTTTTATTTATCTTTTTATGCACATAAAATATTTTTTCGCGATAAATACCGCTATACTGTTTCATATCGAATATTTGCAAAACTGTTTGGAATAGGTGGACTATTCCTATCCCAAAAATGGATGTGGACTGGACAACGCCCAAACAGTGGATCATTTTGAAAACCCAATTTGGTCGTATGTTGCGTCTCTTTCTGACTTGGTTCGGTAAAGGACGCAGCCGCTGGCAATACTTAATCCAACCAAATTTTCGTTTCATCCAATCAACAATGCGTTTTCAAAAACATCTCTACCAATCATCGTCCATGTATCCTATAATTCCATTTCTGATTCTAACCAGTGAGTCGAGAAGCCGCAGAGCCGGAGGACGTCCGCACTCGCCTCCACCATGGCGCTTCCCGCCATAGGAGAGGACGCCAAGATGCAGAGCGAACTCCCCGATAACATGTCATCCCCACGCGCATCTCTGGCCCGAGTGCCGTCGCTTTCTCCGCGCTCCGTGCCGTCCACTTCATCTGAACTCAATGCTTCCCAAAATTCGAGAACTACAAACCCGAAAATTCCATGGAGATATCCCTTACACCCGCAGCAAGACGAAGAGGATTACATACCTATTCGCCGCAGATTTCACAGCTCGGACATCGTTTTACGAAGCAGTGGAGCAGCTTTTTCCAAGCTTAACAGCCTTTACGAACGCGATAATGGTTGGAGAAAAGATGCCAATGGATTCAGCGACAGCAGCGACGAAGAGAAAGAACCAGAGCCGCCTTTAGACCCGAGAAGACGGACATGTTCTGAGAATTTCACGAAAAGTTCGAGAGCTCCATTGTCATTTTTCCGTAAGGAGAACTCATTTCTCGATGTGGAATATAACTATGGAGAACGATCCAGAGAAAAGTTGGTAGTGGAGGAGGAGGAACATAAGACTGATGAAGATGACGTTGATGCCGTGGATCATTTACTAGTGGAACTACACGAAGAACTTGAAGCAGAAATGCAACCGAATGACGATTTCTTTGATGATTCGTGGCCACCACAGGCTTTTCAAACCGGGCGGTATAGTGGGGGATCCGCTCGATCGTCTGGGTCAAATTATTCAGTGGAAAGTGACGGTCAGAATCTTGAAAAATTACGTAACTTGCAAAAATTGTATCAGGAAGGATTCATTACGGTAACAGAATACAAGGACCGTCGTGTGCAACTGGTGGACGAATTGAGCGAAGCCGATCGAAGTATGCAAAATGTATTTCTTATTCCATCGTGTGTTACATTTGTCAGGGTATCTAATCTTTTTATTTAATTTGTCCAGCAATTGCAAAAACGTCGGATTTACTGTCATTGGAGTTGCCCATAGTGTACCGTGAACCTCCTGATTTTTCTCTACTACGTGAGCGCGATGCAATTAAACATGTATTCGACTCGCAGCACCGTAAGGTATAGAGACTTACAGTGTTTTTTTTATAATCTCTTAATTTTTACTAACTTTTTATTGTTACAGTGGACTTCGTCGCGAATCAAAGTGAAAATTGACACTGAACCATTTGCAAAGGGAGGACTCCGTCAAGTGTTCCACCTGCAAGATCTCAGTATGCCTCCTCCTTCTTTAAGATCAGATGACGAGGACAGCGTCATGTCAAAATGCACTAGTTACGTAGCGAAGATCGCCATCGATCCCAATGAAGACCCCGATACGTACTTCAAAGACGTCGAGATGCAAGCAGTAGCGGCCAAGTACGCGAAGTTGTACAATTCGTACAATCCGCCCAGACGCGTTGAGTTTCTCGAAGCTTGGATTCTCCAATTGATTCCGTGCGATGTCAGTGACGCTGGAGACCAAACTATTGAAAGTTTAACGTTGAGTGGCACAATTTGTGGCGTGGAGCCCTTCATCGCCGGGGAATACCACAAACACAATAATAATTTTGGCTACGTCAGCGAACTGGAGCGCAACACACCACAAGCTTTCTCGCACTTTACGTACGAGGCTTCGGGACAACACATTCTCGTGGTTGATATCCAGGGTGTTGGTGATCACTATACAGACCCACAGATCCACACGAGACGTGGTAAAGAGTTTGGCAAGGGCAACTTGGCTCTACGAGGTTTTGAACGATTCTTAGACTCTCACCGCTGCAACCCAATTTGTCGATATCTAAAACTTCCTTTGATCAATCCGAAGGACGAGGGGGGCAGAACAGTGGACCCCAAGGGCACGATACCAGCGCAGACGTACATGAGTCAACCACGTGTTGTGGTAGATCAAGTTGACTCTGTGTTGTGTCATTACTATGGTGACTCGAAGGTTTTCAAGAAATATAAGAAAAAACGGGAGAAGAAACACAAGAAACAACAAAAATATCTTCGGACGCAACATGAGGTAGAAAATTGGGACGAGCGCGTTGAGAGTCAACAACCTGATAGGTTTATCACGGCTCTGGCAGACCATCGATCGTGCTCTTCATTCATCTGCGATGGACTCGCGCAATGTATCGTGTCTTAAAAAAATAGAATATAGTTGGATGGGAATATATTTCTGGAAATGTTGCGGTATACTATGAATATTTACTTTACAGAAATGTTTGGAGTAGATGCGATACAGTCATCAACAGCTTTGATCTTTGCACGAAGCCGGCAAATTCTTTCAGCTACAGGATATTTGCTTAGCTGTCGACGCAGAGGTGTGGAAAAGGTGAGATGACTGGTGCGTTCTGCCTGTCCGACTAGCACCATGGCGTCTTCATCCTCGAGAATGGCGGCGTATGGTGCGCGGCCAATGCTGCGTCCGTATGCTGCTGCGTTCTCTGGCGTGTCAAAGATCATAAGTTCCTTGAGAATAGATTTGACGACTGTATTTCTGAGTGCCTCGTAACCCGGAATCATTGTGACGTGGTCAAAAGCGTACCCCATGAATCCCGGTGCATCCACACGTGACGACGTGAACACTGGCCATAGGGGGTTATCCACTGGCACGAAGGTAATGGGCCCCACGTAACTGGATCGCTTTCGGAAGTTCATGACGTGTGTCGGAGTTGCAGCTAGCACCATACTAAGCGCGCTCTGTCGCTTCCAAGCCACGAACCGAGCAATTCTCGGATCGTGGAACTCGATGATGTCGCAGAACATAGCGACGAAGCCATGCTGATCCGTTGAAGCGCAGTACTGTTCCAATGCCTGATGTGTGGGATGTACAGAGTGGGTGTGTGCCAGCTCTCGGTCTAGTTCGTGACGTAACGAGAAGAGATATGACTTAAACGCCGACGTGGAGGTGATAACAGTGTGGAAAATCCGTCGCTCCTGGACCAAAACTCGATAGAGTGGCTCTAGGTATTGCTGGACGAACGTTCGCCAAGCTTTGTTAACACCTTGGACACGTGACAGTGATTCACCATCCAAGTACGAGACCACCACCATAGCCACTTCGTCGATCGAGAGTACTTGGAGATAACCCTCTGAACTGGATACGATCTTCATCGTTTTTTCACCTTGATGGGCTTCAAGGACTGATCCGTGTACGAATGTTGAGCGGAAACTACATGCTGGCGAGATGGTAACTTGATCACTGGGAATTCCACTGGAAGGGTTAGTCGTTGACAGGAGATTGAGGTGCTGGTTCACAGTGTGCTGAAGGCGAGTTGCTCCACTTTGCATGAGTCCGAAGAGTTCCAAAGCTGATGTAGGAGCCATGGTTACAGGAAGAGTGAGCTGAGCTGTAAGAGGGAATTTGGGGAATGGTGATGCTTGTCAAAAATGGCAACTACAACATCGGATGTAGCCATGTCGCGTAAATACAGCTTGGCATGCTGTGATTGGTAGATTATTTCGGGAGAGTTGGCAGTTTTTGATTGGCGGGTTTGAAGACGAAGTGAGTGATGGTTAACTTCAACTTGCACATACATTCTCACTGTTTTACACCACATCTAACGCTACAGACTACTGCACTTGTAATCTCATGCCCACTTGCCGATGAGGGCCATGAGTCCAGCTCCAAGCCACAGACTGATGTACAGCGTATAGCGTTGCGATGTGGTGCGAGTCAGGAACTTCTGGTTCGTAGTCATTTTGTACGTCAGCAGCTCAACGAGGCCTGTGTAGAGCAGGATGCCACCAGCAACGCAGTCAAAAATCCCTTGCACCCATAGTGCTGTTGTAGACGAGCTTGAGTACGTGCTGTGAATGGCTATGCCAAACGCCTGACCAATTGGGGTAGTAATCGAGAACAGAAAGTTCATCACGAGCAACTTGCTTGGAGATCCGATGGACTCTAGAGCAGCACTGCCAACAGCGACGCCCTCAAAGAACTGGTGGAAGCACAATGCAGTCAGCAATGTCGTGAATTCAGCGCCGGTAGTGACTCCTAGGTCGAGTCCGACAACAAGCGAGTGGAAGATGACGCCTACTTCGAAAATGATGGTGGCAATCGTGCGACGAATGCCGTTGTGTGCCAGTTTCTCGACGTCCTTCTTTTGATAGGGGTTATTGTTGTTATCCGGCGAAGAACTGACACTCCGCGTACTGATTGTCAGCTCGACTACATCACCATGATCGTGGTTGTGACCGTGAAAAGATGAACCTTTACTCCCGAAGAATACAATGCCCTCGCACTCGATGAAGTGCATTAAAAGCATCGTGATGAGAACAATAGCCAAACCGAGACATTCGTATTCTTCCACGATAGATCCAAGACACTCGTCACTCAGCTTGTCAATGCCTTCATTGACCATGTGAATCAAGCCCGTCGCGAGAACCACGCCGAAGGCGAACGAGCTGGTGATCTCCATGACGATCGAGTTGATTTTACACTGAGGAATTATTTTCGAGATGATGGGAACCAACGTTCCTGCTGCAGATGCTGCAAAAGTGATAAGGATAGCAACAACGTGCTCGCCTACGTCGTAGTCCTGTTCGACGGAGACGCATCCACAGCAGCGTTCTTCAGACATCGGGGCTCTCTTGTAGATGACGACAATTGATGCTGGAGCTCAAATTGAAAAGTGACAAAGAGAATTACTGTTACCTTGTGTCGGTTGCTCGCCTGGTTGCCGTAAGTCACCTGCTGGTCGAGATAAGAACATCGTCGTAAGCCATATGCCGTCGCTTAACTTTGCGCCCGTAGAAGCAAAACAGTATTTACGACTCTTGAAGAGTGCGATGAACAAATGTTACAAATGATTCTTGCCGTGTGGCTGCCCGTGATCTTGAAATCAACTGGCGATTGCCCGTAAACGATCTAAGAAAGTGAAAGAGAGAGAACTTTACGTTTCTGCTCTGCGGTGGTACACAAAGCAATAATGTGCGCGACTGGCAATACTACAGCGTTTCCACTTCAAAATGGCAAATTGCTTTGCTTTTTAGACAATGAAAACGAAGATACGTGTTGATCAAATATGGCATGTGATTCGATGGTATTATGCTTTACTTTTTGGTTAGTTTGGCGTATGTACTCCGTCCGTATTGTAGTGCAATCTTGTTCACCCTCCAATACACGCCCGTCAGAAATACCACTGCTTTGAAAGTAGATTTTAACACATTAAACTATCAATTTGCCAGAAGTTAAAAAGGTGTATAAATGATGAAACGTTACCAACCTATCGTCCGGAACCCGACAGGAATCTCGAGGCTCTAGCCGGAAAATCGGAGAGTGAACTGTGACGGTTCAAATCGGTTGCTTATTTGTCCGTGTGCAAGCGTAATCAATAAGCTCAAGCAGGATGGTCCTCAATAGCTGTAATTTACTCTCTAACTACCTGTTCTGATGTTTCTGGTTTACAAGACCTGCGTACATGTATCCACTTCATCCGAAATAGATATTATCAGACAGCATATCTGGAATCAGAAATATTTCTGCCCAATCAGCAGGTAGCTTTCATTCGATCACCGTCTCCACAAGGAGTTCCTCAAGACCTCTTTTCTAGCTGCATTTGCCCACTATTAGGGACTTCTTTCTACCCAAGCATACACCAATGAAGGGAAAAGGTTTTATCTAACATGTACTGTCATCCTCTCGCTCAAAACACTGCAATTCCAGCTCTGGAATCCTCGTCATTGTGATCATCTGTGGTCTCTTTCGTAAACTATTTCATATTTTCCAACAAGCCATGAATTTCAAGACGAATTGACTGGATAATATCCAATGAGGTCATGGCTTTCTTCGTTGAATCTTGACTAACGTTGTCTGTGGGACTTCAGCCGCCGTCGGACAAGCACAAACGGGGAGTTGAGCTGTGGCACACAGTCTCCTAGCAGGAGCTCAATTCGGCTGAAATGAATGGAACGCGCATTTGTCCGACGGCGAGGTTCTGAAACTGACCGGCTCCGTTGCAATTGAGTAATGGAACTCGGGTAAATGGGCACCCTGCACACCCAACAGGAGTCCAAGCAATCAAAACAGTCGCTTGGTGTGGGCAAAAAGGTTGTATTGTACTCATTTGTGAGCGTTGCCGATACCTATTGCAACGACGGATGTCGAACCCATGCCGTTTGCGTGGAGGAAGTTTCAAAGGAACTTCCAAATGCTGCGCTCAAGACAGAGGTTTTTGCTGCAAATGAAGACAGTCGTTACTATCGAGCGTTCGTATTGCGCTAGCGTGCGCCGCTGTGCGATTCAGCCCACCCCCTATTCCATCTCTGGGGTTATTATCTGCGCACATCGCACACGTGTGTGTCTGAAGACGCTAAGATCCTGTTGCTCCACGAGCCAACACTCACTATTCTTTCCACTTATCTGGTAAAATATCTCAAGCTCAAGACCCTAGACTTGTTTTTGCAAGATGGAAGACTTGGAACTCCGTATCGGTGCCATCTTCATCATCCTCGCTGTCTCCGCGGCTGGAACGCTAGTGCCCATTATCTCGCAGAAAATCCCATTCTCCAGTTCGGATCCGATCGCTATGGAGGCGATTCGCGCATTCTCCTTCGGTGTAGTGCTCGCAACGGGATTGATCCATATGATCAACGAAGGAATCGAAAAACTCAGTGACGAAGCACTCGGCTCAATCGTGGAAGACTATGGATGTCTAGGCTTGGCTGTCGTGCTTGCCACATTGGTGCTCTTGCACCTAATTGTGAAAGTGCGGTCTTTTTTGGTAGTCAGGGCTCAGTTCTCCATGGCCACGGACACAGCCAGAATCATGACCATGACGACGAAAACGTTCCTGCCAGTCCTCGTAGCGTCGACTTCCACTCATTTCAGCCTGATAGCCCGACACCAGCGAAAGAAACTCAACAAGACCTCAACACCCACCGTAAAATCGCCACTATTATCTTTGAAGCAGGAGTTATCTTCCACTCCGTCATCGTTGGGATTGATCTCGGTGTCACGACGGGTACCGAATTTAAAACGCTGCTTACTGCTCTCTGTTTTCATCAATTCTTCGAGGGTATCGCTATCAGTAGTGCTGCTCTCGAATCCATCAAGAACCGCACGAAATTGTTTTTAGTTAACTTTGCTTTTGCTATCACCACACCGATTGGGCAGGTTATTGGCATTGGTATTCGCAACTCGTACTCGAGTGAATTGTTGACTGCGTTGTGGGTGCAAGGCGTGTTTGACTGTGTCGCCGGGGGTATTTTACTGTACACGGGTCTTGTGGAGCTGCTGACATACAACATGACTATGAACCAGAAATTTCTGTCTCGAACGTCTTCTCAGCGCTTCGCGTTGTACGTTTGTCTATGGATGGGAGCTGCTTTGATGGCTCTTATCGGTAGGTGGGCTTAAGATAAAGAAATATCTTTTGTGGCGATGAAACAATAGCGATTAGAGTCCACATACGAGTATGATGTAGCAATAATTCTTTAATTCAAGGTAAATTACTGATTATATTAGGGAAGATATGCCAGAAGGATGTTCTTGCCATCGAAAGACTTCTTCTTTAAGAAGTGTTGGCGTCGATTTAGTACGTGAGTAGCATGTGAGGGATCAATCCATTGATACAGTACATTATAAACGTTAAACATGATTCAGCATTAATGGTCTTTTGAGGGGCTTACACAGTTAGCAAGGGTTAATTAGAGACGTCTGCCAGATGTTAGACCTTGCCGGTTTGCAGCAGCGATTCTGTGCACGTAGACACCCACGAGTTTGCCTTGTTCGATCAACCTTAAGCAATAGCGGGCTACAAACTCTAGATTGTGACCTATGCCAAACTGTAAATGTGCCCTACCAACTGTAAAAGCCCTCGACAATTGTGGGTTTTCGCCAACCTACCTGGTAGGTTTCAGCACATGTGATTCGCGGCTAGGCTGCTTGAAACCCACAATTCTCACTTTGTGGGCAAACTCGTGGTAACTGACTTGTCTACTATTAGTTAGCTAACACAGTGCTTTCCATAAGTGTCTAGTCAATTCAACCATGAGGCAAACGCCCTACACTTGAAATAGCCCCACACGACTGCATGAAGTCTTGAATGAGGAAATGGAAAGGTTGGTATTGTAATTTTTAGTGTGAGCCTTTCGTAGCAAAGGAATTGACAGAAAAAATACTTCTTGAAGTATAAACCGATCACGACAACCTGGATTCGTTTGCTGTCGATTTCACCTCGCTCATAATTATCTCTTAGCAAGTCTAGACAAACTGCATTGGCATCTCATCTGCCTTACGTACCAACTGAAGAATAGTGAAAAGATCACGCTTGGGATCAGCTTTGTTGATCACGATGGACCTTCTTGGCCAGCGCAGCTTGACTAGACCCTTCTGGGGCAACTCTAGATCACTTTCATCGCGTAGTAGGATTATACGAGGTTGATGAGGGGAATTCGAGTATGAATTAATATCCCCATATCAAAAACTTTGCTTTCATCCAAAGAGCGGTGCGAAGCGGCGGGGGAGAGTGTGTTCCTCCTAAAATCTAATATGCTCGTGGTGCTATAGATATTGCTGCAGCGTTCATGGCTGTCTACAGTCTGATGGTAACTTTATTAATTTAAAAGAAAAAGAAGAATCTCGCCTTGCTCATCGGTCCACGCTCCTGCTCAGTTTCAAGTTGAAAGCTGTTGAAACTTTCAACAGCCCCGCTTTACGGGCTCGGCTCGGTTTGATTATCGTTATGAATGATTCTTATTTCGTGCTCCAAACCGGTACCGGAACATAAGCCAAGGATTGTACGTACACTGAAAATTGTCTCGATATTGACTACACACAGTCTGAGGGACCTAAGGTTATGGTAATCAAACTGTATACTAAGTAGACAGAGCGCGAACAAACCACCACCCCGAACGAAGTCCATCACAACTGTTCATTAACCAATTCTCCCGACAAAGGCAAAAACAAGCAGAACCACCTCTCTGTGCGCACCTCCACTATGACATTCCTTCGCTACCCTCTCGCTCTTCTCACCTGCACCGCCCTAGTGGTCACCTCTGCTCAAATGAGCGGCGCGTACTCGAAAAAGGAAATCACCCAAGAGGATATGGATGTGCTCCACAAGGCCAAGATCAACGAGAACACGTTCAACTATGACGTCAACGCCCGCATCTGCTACCTGAACGTCGAAAGTCTCGAGACTCAAGTTGTGTCCGGCACCAACTACAAGTTTCTCGTGTCGGGTTGCAACATCAACTCGGAAGAGCTGGGCCCATGCAGCAACGCCAACTGTGAGGCGTCCAAATTCGACATTGTCATCTATTCGCAACCGTCGACCAACACGCTGGAGCTAACTTCGGTTACGCTCGTGAATTAGGCGTCTAAATCTTTGAAGGCTATTGGCACGGCATACGAGAAGTAAAACTCGATGATTCAAAGGAGAATCGAAACCCCTCGATAATCACTCTTCAGTTGTTAATACATGCTAACATGTTGCTCAAGTTCTCTGGTTTTTATTCTGATAGGGGGCTTAAAAGTATGCTACAGTTTATACATTTAATTTAGGCGTACATGTGAGACGCATCGGACAAAGAGAATTTTCATACAATGAGTAAGGTATTGTGAATTCCGTCCAAATTTGCCGACTTGGGTCTGAGGAGCGGGAGAACAATCGCCCACATACAAACCCAAGTCATTAGTAGAACCTACCAAGTCCTTTCTTGTCACTTTATTTCGTACTTAAACGGGTCTGTATACGGAATTGTAAACGCTGAGCGATTGGGGGAGATTCATTCATAGAACCGTCCTGTCCAATATTGAGTAGAACCCACAATACAACTGGGTCAAATATGACTTGCTTTGGGATTGCAAACGCAGTTTACTAGTGGGCCTGGTTTGTTCGTTTATCCTAAACCTTCTCCAGTATATAATACATTATTATATCCTGCAGGTCAGTGGACAAGCAACTCAAGAGCTCAATAGTTTACAAATGTAGATTTGTCTGTTCATCGTTGAAATTTTATGACGCAACTCAAGGGTTCAATAATCTATCTACATTGTTTGGTTCAGTTGGAGATTACTCTACCGTCTAGCCGCGATGCCATCGCGAGAATTTTTACAATGAAGCACTACTCTGGCATCATCAAATTTACGTCCACGTAGTTTATCCGACCGGATGTTCCGCAAGATCGAACGACAACCCACCATACAAGGTGTATGTATGTATTCGAAGCATGCTTCCACTTGGTCAACATGATTCTACTTGTTTAACTTGATCTCTAGCGTAGTACCGAGTCGATTCCATATTGTCGTCATCAACACGCCGAATTCTACCCCATCTTCACTTTTCAATTATCTCTGCTGACGGCAATGCCACCGCAATTTACCACTCAACTCAATGGCACCATGACGTTTTCGGCTAGTTTGAGTGCCTCAGTAAACACTTCGGCTAACGTGACAACTAGCAGAAACTATCGACCACTAATCCCAGAAACCACACAACCGAGTGGCCCTCCACCCCCACTCATCTTATCACTGGAAGAAGCTGATCAGCTCGAACATCTCGCCGATTCAGTTATGAAGCAGACTCTAAGCGACTATCTGCATTTCCGTGATGTCCGTAAGCGTCGACTACATGATGAACAATGGAAAGAAGTTCGTCGTCAAAATAACCTCGTGGCATTCAAAGAGCGAGAGTCGTGGAGACAACAGCATCAGACGTTGTGTTCTCCTGACGGTCGTCTTGAACCAGTTGTGTGTAAGACCTCGGTACCTAGACTATTAGTACTCGGAGCTCTTCAAGGAACACTTGACGACGAGATGTATGGGATGCACATCGACAGTGACAATGGCGCTAAACTTCGATCGTCGTACATCCACGATCAGGTCAACGACTTTCGAGTATTAACGCGCATTCGAAGTGCTACAAAAGACGACCCTTTCCGGTTCTGTGGAGTCACGTGGATGGATTTCAGCAATTCTGGCTACGGTCCGTTCGCTAAGAAGCGCGACTACTGCGTCGTCACTTCCATGGGTGTCACTAATACCATACGAGGTGAACGACTCGGATACTACGTCGTTCACTCAGTTGATGTGAGTTCGAACGACCCGATGGGTAGAAGCACGCAGCTTGGTCTTGGAAGCGACTCATGCAACAGCAAGTATATTCGTGCGAAAGGTTCGATGTGCTGGCTTAAGTGCGAGCTGCCGAATGGTGGCGTTGAGCTCTTCATGCAAGGATTCTTCGCTCCTATGGGTAGCGTACCGGAATTCGCAGTGGTGAACGCAGCTCTCCACGCTGCGTTGGGACTCGCTCAGACCAGCGATACTGCTTACTCCAAGAAGATCCGCTGGATGCTGCACGACTCCGTGCGCTCGACGCGTCGGTGAGTGTTTGGAAATGTTTTAGTGGTCACCATGAGCTAATTTTTGTATGTTGTAGTAGATTGGTGTCGCCGTCGACGGAGGACTGTGTGGGGAGATGTAAAGCGCATTTTGGAGTGCCCAAGAAACGGAAACTCGGATGCTGTATTGTCTGTCGAGCGGTGGGTTGCGTACGACTAGTTTTCGTCACTTCGGATTCGCTAACTTTACTGTTTCGTCGTCTACAGCTCGTGTGCAATTCTTGTCGAACGACGCGGAAAGTGACGGTGGATGTAGCGCCGGACTGCGTCGTACAGCAAACACGATGTTGCATTTGCTTGCTGTGCATGGGGTACGCCAAACAGACCAGTGCTACGGAATTCGCAGCCAGAGAAATGGCGATGGCTCGCGCTCGAAGTAAGCGAGCTCTCAGTACCGAGACGTCCGAGTATATTCTATAAGCGAGGTCAACACGAATGACGAGTAACGAAGATATAGTGGGTACGTCGAGTGGTACGAAGTCAGGTTGGGCACAGGTTGCAGCATAATTTTACGGTTCTCTACTGCTCGGTGTGATTGTGATAACTACTAACTACTTTTCGTCGAGTTGGGTTTTGTGGACATGGAGAATCGCCATCCTAATTGTAGTGGCGGGACATCTGCAGTCGCTCTCGCAGGCTCTCGAGCTGTGCACTTGTGGTTGACGGGCGCGAAGTATTCGTCGCTGCTCCACGGTTAGCACTAAACGCATGGAATGAGGTGAAGCTTCGTCCTCGCGATTCTGCAGATAACATCGTTTCAGCTAGTGACGGTGCCGCCGACGTCGTCCTCGTTGTGCGCGTGGCGATGCCGCTGTCTCGTGGTGGGAACAGGCGTCGTGTGAGACTTTCCTCTGGTGCAGCAGCGACTCCGTTAGCTGCACTGTTGGCACCAAAATGACTCGTAATACGAGGTGGCGCAGCTGAAGCGAGACTGGTGTTGGTGCCATTACTAGTGGTACCGTTCTCTCCGTAACGCAGCGTCGTGGACTCGATGGCATCTTTCTGTTGCTGGCCAATGCCCATCTCTTCGAGAGCTTGACGTACAGGAGAAGTATGAGGTACGTCCTTCATGGACGCCTCAAAAGCACTAGATCTCGTCTTCATCAAGCTCTCAGCCATAATCTTCAGAGCCGAACGCATGTTGTCGTTGGCAATATCCACCATCATGACTTCGGCCCCGGGTAAAGTCGAGAAGAACATGTGCATCTGCATGAGAACGCCAAAAATGTCAATTTCCTCGAACGGCGTGAGCGAGTTGGCTTGAACATTCGACAGTTTGAGCAGGATGCGTCCTACGAGCTGGTCCAGCGAGTCTTCCTTCAATAGATGCTTGAGCGTGTCGTTCTTGTTGTAGTCACCGACATCGTTGTGCATCAAACGCTGCAGCAGATTGATCACTGACGGATAGACATCACCAGGCTTCGCTCGCTCCGTCAACTTCCGCATAGCCTTGTATAGCGCCTTGAACACCATCAGATAGCGCTTCTCTTCTGGAGGGAGCAGCGCTATCTCCGATGCAGGCAAATTCGCCTTCTCTGCGAACTTCTCCATGCGTGGATCCATGATCTTCGAGCACAATTCCAGGAGCACGCGCTCCACAGTGTAGCGCTGCATACTTGTGACAGCGTCGCTGTTAAAGACAACTGTCAGCGTTGTGATGCTGATGGCGAGGATGTACATCTCCGGTCTCTTCTCAGCGTTGCCAGCGTAGAAAGCGCCATGAATGCAGTCACACAGAGCCAGAACGATCTCGTTCACGTACGAGTGCAAGAATTCGACCTCAGCCGGATCCGAAGGGCGGTTGATAATCGCATACAGACCCTTGAGAGCATTCCCGCCTTCCTTGTATGCAGGTGTCCCCGCCGGCACAATCTCCTTCGAGGAGTTGATCAGCATCTCAATCGGACGTAACAGAAGCTCTTCAATGACGGCACTTTGCGACTCTTCTTCGGTAGCTTCATTTTCCGGAGCGCCCATGTCCACATCCTCATCATAAGATTCTGAATTGAATTGCTGGATTGCAACAGGCTCCACAACTGGCTGCACTTCCTCCGGTCTTGACGCGAAGTTGTTTGTTGGAGCAGTTGTCGCAGCAGCAGCAGCTCGTGCGAATCCAAAGCCAAATCCTGTGCGTTGAGGACGCTGTAGCTGAGCAGTTTCCCGCTCTGGCGCTTCCTGTTGCGGAGGTGCAGGGGCTTCACTCTGAAAACTACTAGCAGGCAGGTGTTTTAGCCGAGCGTTTAGCAAGTCAGTCCCCTGCTGTGTAGTAATACCGGCATATCGGAAAAACTTGTCCGGATTTCCACCTTCCGTCCGCATGTAGACAGCCACGAGTGTATTGATGGCACTTTCACGAAGCTCTTTCTCATGAGCGACGACGTACTTGCCCACGTCTTTTATACACTTGCGACCAACGACGTGGTATCCATGCATGCCGACGATGTACTCGACCAGGTCAATGCACTCACATCGGCTCTTCATGTTCTTCGAGCCGTTGAAACATTCCATCAAGTACATAACGTATTTCTCAGGATTGTACACATCAACAACCAGCTTCATCACGTCCCGGAAACGAACTCGGAAGCGAGGTTTCGACTGGCCGCTCTCCTGTAGTAGATAAGGCAGTAGAATCGCAGCCTCAACATCTTCCAGCTGGTATCCGGTGTCTTTGAGCATCTCGAAAAGCTTGACCAACACTTCTAACAACTTGGCCAGAGCCTGAACGTTATTGTCCACGATACGAAGAGTGCACCACTTCAAAACGAGGTCCAGCGACGAGATCACTTCATCAGCTTGATGGATAATACACAGCGTCAGTTCATCCATCGCAGCAAGCATTCCTTTCTCCAGAGATGGAGCAAATAACTTAGCGTGAAACTCCGGTGACAAGTAAGGTTTCCACTCGGCCTCGAGTTCACCTTTACGCGCGTTCATCTCACTAGTGGACGTCGTCTCGAAGATCCACTTGTTGTATTGGCCCTTCGAAATTCTCGCCGGTTTGTTGGTAGTCATCTTCAATAATGGTCCAGCCTTTGCCGAGGTTTCTGAAAGTGAAGAAGACGATGCCGTAGGCGCTCGAAGCGACCCAGGACGCGAAAGTCGCGACTTCACTGGCGTACTACCAGCAGACGCACTAGCTCTTCTCTTGAGTCCACTACGCTCCAATCCACTGGTAGCCGATGGAGCCACAGGAGGCGTCGCGCTTGGTGTAGGGACAGACGCCTTAACCTCGCCTAAGGTAGAGCCTCCACTGGCTTCAACGGCATCGCTCACTTTTTGCAGCAAAGGTTTAAGGGCTCGCATCGCAGCAGGCTTGATGTCACGACATCCTGTCGTAAATACTACGTCCTTGCCAACCGACTTCATCACTTCAGCCAGCACCAGTTGTGCTTTCTCACGCGCCTCGGAAGACTTGTCCATCATACATTGCACAGTCGGAGCCACCAAGCTACTCAAATCGAGCTTCTCACACTTTTGCAGGTGTTCTGCAGCCCATCCAAGCAGCTCTGCTCTTCCGACAGTATTCAACAGACCTTCCGATAGAGGAGACAGCAAACTTTCCATGCACGCTGACGACGTCTCGTTGTTGTGGTTAACCCATTTGTGGAGAGCCTGGATAGCCGCAGCTTGCATCGTCTTCTTGTTGTCGGCCACACCCGCGATCAAACTCGCGCCAAGTATCTTTGACATCTTGGCGATATCGGGTCCAACACTAGTTGCCACGACTCCGATAACGTTCGCAGCTTTAACCTTTAAGTTCGCGTTCGAGTCGTTCAGACGAGCTTTCAGACTGCGAAGAACTTCTTGTACAGGTCGAGTGAACTCAATGGCGCAGCCAGCGCCTTCACAAATGGCTTGAACGCTATCCATTGCCTCCGCACGTTTCTTCCAAGCAACCTTGTCTTTCTCGTTCTTCATATCCTCAAGCAATTCCTTCGTAATTTGGCTACTCACATCAACACGGCCGAACAACGCGCCAGGGTCTGCCGCAGCCGGTGCTGCATCTTGGTCTTTCACCTGGCGCTTTACAGTCGCCTGTGCCTTCGCTGGATCGAAGCCCACTTTCTTGAACTCGTCTTCCACAGTCTTAGCCAAAGCTGGTTTCCAACTCTCCAGATTCAAGATCGGAAGTAATGCTGGTCCAAGTTGCGAGTACATTGTACTGAGCAGTGAGGTCGCAGCGCTGCGAACCTTGGGATTTGAACCTTCCAGTCCTTGAGGGCCCTTCGCGAAGTCAATAAGAGCGCGTGGGTTGCAGATGGAGATACCAAAGTCCTTTACGCACTCGGACAAGACTACAAGAGCTTCAATATGCGCTAGCGGCAAGCGGACCTTCGGCATGTACTCGATCATACATCCAGTCGTATACGCTGGGCTGGTAGCTTCGCAAAACTGCATGATCATGGCTCGCACTGCCTCGTTCGCCTTCCTGTCTCCAATCTTGTCACAGGCACGAGGAGTGACCAGACAGACAACACCGCGTGGGAATTTGCTGGCAGCAGTCTCTGCAAACGTTCCAACTGCTTGGAATGCACTCTTGAGAACGTTGATATTGCTGTCCTTGAAATCCTTTACTTGCTTTGAGAGGTACATCGTAAACGCCTCGATCACTCGCACATTCATCATGCTGGAGTTTGCCCTGGCATACTCCTCCAGTCCTTCAATTGCACCTTTGCGTTCCATCCATTTTGAACTTGCGAAACCTTCCTGGATCGAGCTCCAGTTATCCAGTTGAAGCTCAGCAATAATATCTTCTGCCTCTTCTGCGGTAACCGAGATTGCTATTGGGGTGAAGTCAGTGCTACCACCTCCACCTGTCGACGGACCAGTACTCGATCCAGCAGCAGGAGGTTTTCTTGACGGGGCTGCTTTTGAGGTGCCAGCTGCACCAGGCTTCATACCAAGTCGACTAGGTGGTCCACGCTTCTTCAGAGATGGGCGTCTGGGGCCAGCAGGAGTGGGAGTGCTGTCCATTTCCACATCCCCGTCGGGCTCTGATGTTCTGGATCCACCGAAACTCGAACGACTTGCAGCACTTCCGGCACTGCCGGGACGTGACGGCGGAGCGCTACCAGGCCGGGAAGGCGCACTTCCTGGACGAGAAGATTGAGCACTACCAGGACGAGAAGACGGCGTTGAAGCGGCGCCACCGCCGCCACCAAGACCCTTCTGGATTGTCTTGAATGCCCGAGGATTTTTACGAGAGATCTCATCCATCATATTCTGCAGCCATCCAGCTGTCTGGTCGGTCGCTTGCAAGAGTACAATGAAGCACTTTTGACCCGCATCCCGCACCTTGGGATCGGTATCATCAATGCCCTTCATAAACATTCCTCCAAAAGCCACGATCAGTGCCTTATCGTTCAAATCCACATAGCGGTTTTCCACAGCACGACTCAGGTAACCCATCGTTTGAACCCGTGCAGGAGGAGCCTTGTTCTTCGCAGCATCGCAAGCTAGCTTCAGGTCATCCATCATCATGTCAATCGTCATCGCATGCTGAAGAAACAAGTCCAGCGTCTTGTTTGTCGCGTTCAAAACAACTGATTTCTTGTCTGAAAGTTTCCGAAGCAACTCAGGGAACATCATCCGAGCGTACTGTGTGAAATTCTTACGCAGACCGTCCGCGAGTGCACCAAATACTTCAATCGACTTCGCCACAATGTTCACATTTGAGTCATTCGTGAGTGCTTTCAGTGTCGACACGAGTTCATAATAATCACCATTCGCTAGCTTCGGCACGGGACCAATCAGTTCTAGAACAATCTTTAATGCCTCCACCTTCTCGCTCCATTTAGGCAGCGCCAACTTGGCCTTAAATTCCGTCTTTGGGAGCTTTGCAAGTAAGTCCACGGTCTCTGCAAAATCACGGGGGTCAAATGCTGGAGCGGCAGGCTCCGCCGCTCCTGATGCACCGCTCGATGGTTTACCAGCAGTACCGCCGGCAGCTTTAGCTGGCTTCGCGCCTCTGACAAACTTGGTTGGTGCAGCCTGACCAGGTACAACATCTTTCGTCTGTTCTTCGAACTCAGTCTGCTGTGCCTGTCG
Source organism: Phytophthora nicotianae INRA-310 (assembly GCF_000247585.1). Taxonomy (NCBI): domain Eukaryota; phylum Oomycota; class Peronosporomycetes; order Peronosporales; family Peronosporaceae; genus Phytophthora; species Phytophthora nicotianae. The sequence continues at coordinate 1,484,027 of NW_008648994.1, read as the reverse complement.
AAGATTAGCCACGATATCCTGTACGAGCGCCGGGCCAGTCCACCGGTGGATCTCCACCATAATACTCATCGCAATTGGTCGAACCTTCACAGCACCTTCCATCAGCTTAGGCAGTGCTGTTTTAATCGCTTGCAGCGGCACAACTCGAGGTCCGTACTCCTTCAAAGCGTCGAGTATGCACGTTGCACAAGCCGGTGGCACTTTGGGCTTGCGGTTGTTCGTACCTTCCAGCAGAGCCGTCACTGTCTCCTCTGCTGCACTGGCGGCAATAAAAGCGTCTGTCAGCTCAGTACAGAGCTTCACAATGCCCGGTCGGGCCGAGAATCCTTTATCTGTAACGCGTGCCATCACTCCGCTCACTATTTCCTTGTCGAAAGGCTCCACGTTCAGCGTATACGCAAGCACCGCAGCGATGCCTGCCTCCATGGCGCTAGCATTGGCGTCCTCGCACATCTTTTTAAACAACTCCATGGCAGGTCTCACCTGGTTCGTCTTGACTCCTGGCTGTTCAAACAGCGTCTTGAGCTCCTCAAAGCCCTCTTTCCGTACTTTCCAGTTCTTGTCCGTGAGTTTTGGCAGTACCGCATCGATGGAGACCGCCTCGCCTTGTCCTCCAGCGGCTGCCGGGCTATCGACTTCCATATTGGACAGCGTGGAGGCCACACTCTCCATCTGCGTATCTTTCATGGTCGGAGACGACTCCATGACCACATCCTGAGCTCCAGCACCAGCCATAGAGACATCTTCCATCGGTGTGTCCGCGTGGGCGTTTTGTACTGCTGCTGGTGCCGACGGAGTTCTCTTGACGGCCCGTAGAGGCGGAGAATTAGCCACTACACTCTTCTTCTGGGACGGGGCAGGCGGCGAATTGACCACACCGCCGAATCGAGGCGGCGGAGGGGCCACTTCTTGTGCTGCGTCGCCTTCTTCGTCATCTCCGTACTTGATATTGGACGAAATAGACTTGGAGATGCTCATCAGAGACGCCACGTCGAAGCCCGCGCACATGCTGCACTTGCAGCTGGCGTTGCGGAGGCATTTCTCGGCCATTTTGGCAGATACTTGCGCCGGTGGATACTATAGCTGATAAGGTAGGTGCTGAGCTACGTTCAAGACTGCTCAGAGGCGCGTGGCGGCGCTAACACAACAGCGTCCCGGATGCGGAATCAAGTGCGCGTTCCTTCCGCCCTTCGCGAGTGAAAATTTGTCTGAGCTTGATAAGTTTGAATTTTAAAACACGTATGCGACATGAAGAGCAATACTGGGCTCAGGTGAGAGAAGGAGTGATGGTCATAAAATGAAGGAATTTGCTCCCGCCAAAAAGTTGCAGTAGCATAATGCGCACTGGCGACGCCAAGGCGTCCAGCCTCATGCGCTGGTTGAGCTTCTACGCAGTTAATCCGCAAGAAGAATGCGTCAGCATAGTACTGCGTCTATTAAGGCTCGCGTAGGTGGACAAAATCTTGAAAATCTGATCACATTGAGCTAAAAATGACTTGCTACTAATGTCATTTTTGCTGCTATGGGTTTTATCGCTGCGTGTTCGACGTAGATTCCCTAAAACAGTTGCAGAGTTGAAGCTTTCGGATGGATGGAATGCAGTGGTGATAATACTTGAGGGCTTTTACGAAACAAATCTGGCCGTGGACGTGCAGAAAGTGGGGAGCGAGCTGAATGACACGCTCACGGCACTACTAGAGCTCGTGTTGGGCGCTGTGGTGCAGTGTGAGGCCAAGGAGAGGTTTATCAACGACATTCTGGCCATGGAGGACGCAGTGCAAGCGGATCTAATGGCTATTATTGAGAAAGTGATGGCTCAAGGAGTGTCGATCCCCAATTTTGCAGCAGACGACGAAGAGAAGAGGCAGAAAGTGTCACTGGGTATTGGATCGCCATTATTATATTTGTCCCGAAATGCTACTCTAGATCGGGTCAAGAGGGAAAATGGGGTGCTGAAGGAGGAAAATGTACGTAGAAGAACTGGATTGGAAGGTGAATTTGATGCTGAGCTATAACTGTGTGCAGATTCATCTCGCTCAAGAACTGGAGATGGCGACGAAGAAGTTTGGGGATATTGAGCGTGAAAGGGAGCAGCTGCTGGAGCTGATGCAGGGTCTGAAGGAGCAGGTGGACGCTGACGCATTGAGACGAGAACGAGCGATCCATGCTCAATATAACGAGCGGGTTAGCACTCTTCAGCTTGAGCTCGATTCAACAAAGGCTGAACTCCATAAGAAAGAAGCGCTGGCTAGCAAAGTCCCGGCACTTAGTGACGAGGTGGATCTATTGCGGCCTCTTGGCGAGAAGATGAAGAAGGTGGATTCTACAGTAGCGAAGTATAAAGCGAAGATTGACGAGTTATCTGGAGCAAAAGACATGTTGCGGGTACGTCCATTGGATGCTGCGTTAGTCGCCTTTATGGCGATGGATCCTGACGCCTGTGTATTTTTCTTTCGTATTCAACATAGCAAATCGAAAGTACAAACGCGGAGCTGGTGGAGAGGAATCTCGCGCTTGAAAGTTACGTGGCCAAAGCTGCAGCGTGGCAGCGAAAACTCAAGGAGGCGAAGGAGACGATCACTGTCTTGGTGTGTTAACCTTTTCGCTACATTTTCTTTGAATTGAAAGGACTAAAGCTGATTTTTCGTTGACTAGGAATTCAGAGTAGTAGAATTGGAGACAGTTCTTGCTCGTGAACGAGAGGAATTTAGGATGGCGCGTGCTGAGCTTGAGACCATTCAAGGAGCTTTACAAGAATCTAAGGCTCTTATCGCCGAGCTACAGGAATGCCCAGGCCAACAAGCGACCGACACAGCTGGAAGTATCCACTCCGTTACCACAATTGCTACTGGCATTAGCGAGTTGAATCCAGAGCTCATGCAGAAACTAACGCGATTGAAATACGAAAATGCTGAGCTCAAGAAGCAAGTCGACAGTGAAACAGCGGCACGAATTGATAGTCTGGTGGACGAGATGGGCGATTTGTCTCGATTGAAAAAGTCATTCGAAAAGAAATACTTCGACACGCAGCAGACGCTTCAGTCGACGCAGGCTGAGCTCAAGCAAACGAAGGAACACTGTGCTTCAATAGTAGCAGAACTCCAAGCAAAAATTCGAGAGTTCCGGGAACAGCAATCGTGCCTTGAAGAGAATGTTTCGGCGCAAAATCTGGAAACGAAAACTGTTATTGCAGCGCGAGACCGTCTAGCAGCAGAGCTTTCGGATAGTACTCAACAGAACTACCAGTTGGAACAAGAAATATCAAGACTACACAGTGAAATATCCGAACTACAGGTTGTCAGTGAGGCATTAACACGCCAGAACAAACTGCTATCAGAACAGTGCGCGTCTCTTTCAAGAGCAAAGGAAGACACTGAAGCAAATCTCGCTCGCCAGATTGAGTGTACTATGATGCAGTTCGAGGACATTAACGCGGAGCGGATTCGATTTCAAGAACAGAAATCGCACGAGTTGGAGCAGCTAACGTCGAGAATACACGATGACAAGCTTAAGTATGATGCAGAACGAAAAAGACTGGAAACTACTCTCATTTCGGCGACGAAGGACCTGGAGCGATACCAAGAACAGCATTCAGTCTCCAATGCAGACTGGAGCACAAGGGAAGCTGAACTAAATAATCGAATTGAAGAGCTGGAAAGACTTTGCAATCAGAGCAAACAACAGGAACAAGCGCTAAAGTCGACAATCAGGAGTCAGCTGGAGTCAAATACTTGCTTAGTGGAGAAGAATAAAGCCATGAAAGCCGATGCGGTTGATAAACGAGAGAAGACCACACGACTCGAGACCACAATTACCCGACTGGAATCGAAAGTAGCTCTGCTTGAGAAGGAGCGGAGGCACTTTACTGCCGAAGATGAGCGGAAACGGAGTGCGGTGGACGGGTTATCGTCCTATTCTTCTCAATTGAGCACGCAAGTGAACGTACTGGCGACAGAAATGGAGAAAGTTCTCAAGGAAAACAAGGACCTTCATGCCAAGCAAGAATGGTGTCGCTGTAAGAATAAGGCAGCCTCTACTTCTACCTCAGCGCAGAACTACTATTTATCCCGTATACAGCAGGTGGAGCAGGACAAGCGGCAGGTGGAACGCAAGCGACGTGAACTGCTCCTTGTGAATGCCAAACTCATCCAAGAGCAGAAGCAGCTCCACGTCAAAAACGTGAGTCTAACTGATCGAATTCACGAATTGGAGGAGTCCGTCAACCACTGGCGGCTGTGTGACGAGAGGAGAAGGACACAGGAAGGGCAGCCAAGCTTGTCTGATGCCATGAGCTCGACGTCGGATTCCAACGAACTACCCGATAACAAAAACCAAATGAAATTCCGCCAGGTTGGCAGCAGGAAACGCAAACTCGAGACAGTCTACAAACCTACCGAATCATCAAGTGAGGAGGGGGATTCAACAGCAGACAGCGGCTTCACCGATGCAAAAGCGTTCTTCTCGAAGACTTCTGAACCAGCTCAGTCCAACCCAGAACCTCGCCAACGTCGGTTCTCGCACTTCATCACACGCAATCTGATTCCTGACGAGAGTAACGAAGAGAAGGAGAAACGCGCCGAATGCAAGCAACAATAACAGCGGCAATGAAATGTAAATAAAAACAGCAACAGCTCTGGTTACTGTAAGTTGAGTCATGTAAATTTCAAGCCATCGCCATCCTATTCTCCCACTCTATCCTTACGAATAGTAAGGTTTCTGGCCGCACTCCACTCCTCCTTCTTGGAGGTAGTGGCAGTATTTGTCCTCGGTACACGCAGCCGTACTGTTGCCGCACTTTGCAGCACCGTTAGCGTCGTCCACTGCATCGGGTGGGGCGCATACACAGCTCTCGCCTGCTCCATGGAGACAGAGACACATAAACTCCCTCTTGCAGACCGGCGGATCGCCGATCTTCCTGCTAAGTTCTGCAGCCGGGTCACAGACCCCCCACGGCACCACAGCTGTCTCCTCGATCAGGAACGGGTTGTCCTCCATATTTGTGGGGTCGTAAGCCAGACAGGACGGCGCGTTAGCGAACATCTCCTGGCCAGGCTCCATTCTACAGACGAAGTTCTTGTTGGCGCACATGGGCAATGTGTTGTCAGGGTAGTCGCAGTCATCTCCATCCGCCACCACGTGGACGAAATACTTGACACTGGGGTGGGCCACAGGAGCCTGTCCAGCGGTCACTTCCATTCGTATTTTGCTCTGTAAAGGCTCTGCAGCGGACAGCGAGGCCGCTAGACTGGAGGCTAGTGCTAGGAAGGCAAGGAGCTGCATCGTTCGGTCTCCAAGGTGATACGTTCGGCGTCGGTGTCCGTTGCTGGCTCGAAAACGTTGAGAAATGGTTCTAGAAATAGGGACTTTTGTTTTACGAATAAAGAGATGTTTGACTTGACCAATCAATGGGATTCATTTCATTCATGTAAATAACTCTCTACAGTGGTAGACATTTGAACAGCATAACAGCATTGATATCCCATCCCAAAAAGGTTCGAACACCGAGATAAAATCCAAAACTTATGATGGAGGATAGCGTGCTCTATTAGGAATTAGAGCCCATTCAATAGAGGTTTGCAACTGCAAACGCTCTCATAGCTAAACGTACATTAACTCGGTCGCGAGAAGATCTCTTCTCAGTTGGCACTTCCGTCGTCTCCGTCGTCCTCAACGCAGATGCCGAAGTTGTCATAGTCTTCACAGGTCAGGCCCGAGTCGCACACGCCGTCGTCCGAGCAATCGCTGTAGAGCGACGTGCTGCTCGGAAGGTACGGGGCCGTGGCGCACTCCTGGTACGAGCCCTTGGTGCGGCAGTACTTGCCCTCGTCACAGGAGCCCACCTCTCCACTGGACGTGGTGCAGTTGTCAGCCGTACGACGACCCGTGCGCCAGGCATCGGGCGGTGTACAGTAGCAGTCAACGTTCTCGTAGTCCATGCAGGTGCACTGGAAGTCGAAGAGGCACTTGGAAGGCAGCGATGCGTTTGACTGGCTGCACTGCATCCAAGGCATCGCGGTGCTGCTGTCCACCGAGTCCAGGAACGAGTCGTCGCGCTCGAGGCATTTCTGCGTGCCCGTACCGTCGTCCTGGCACGCGTATGAGGCGCTCTGACACAAGAGCACGTCGCCGCCATTGGGGCACGTGGCGTTGTCCGCGATGACCGTAACCTCGCGGAACTTCATGTGGTGGTGGTGGTGCACCTTGAGTTGCGAAGCCATGGCGGGGGACGCCAGCAGCGCAAGAGCAACGAGGAGCGACGAGTGCATTATTGGTCAGGGCGGGATATCTCACTTGCTCTTGATGAGGCGAATTGAGAAGTGCCTTTGATACGGGACGACAGACACGGATACTCTGGAAAGTGATAAATCAGATTCGTTTGCTTGTGTCCGGATGTAACTGTCGTGTGCTGGATTTGCTGACTAGAATGGAATAAAGGGTGGATTGATAAGCGAGGCAGTAGTTAGGACACTAGTGACTACAGCTGCGATCCTGACGTACCAGCCAAAATGGATTCAACCACCGGTATGCACTCGACGGATCTACAGCAGCACAATGCCTGCACTACTGCAAATGCTGCATCCAGTATGCGAGGCTGTAGATGTAGCGTAGTACTGTTGTAAATATTTGACCCCAGCCACTCTGCCACAGAGTCTGTACGTCCAAATTCCGAATTTTGGAACTCTCAATTGGATGGTGCAGTGGATATTCAACATCGTACAAAACACGCTAGTTTTTTTATTGATTGCAAGTAATTATCGTGCATATCACATGCGATATATTGTTCAAAGAACGAGAGAAGACTTCTCATTTATCACTGTTTGCTTGAAGAAGCATCCAACGAATACTACCACGACATGTAGAACGGAAGACTTGCAGAGCAGTTAAGAGCTTCAAATCTCACAGTCAAAATGTGATATTTTTACTCACATACCCAAGAGAGAGATAGCCGCACGATCACTGTTTCACAATGATAAACCAGCGGACCATTACATTGTTGCCGCCTGGTGTATTTATTTACGACACGGTATGCAGATTCATGTGTTGTCGACGGTACTTGAAAGTATGTCCATGTTGATTCATCACCACCTCAATCCCTCTTTTCGTGAAGGTGACTTTCCTCTTTAAGTTGTAAAATGTATCCAATTGAACTGGAAGGAAAAGTCACAGCCTAACGCAAAAAAAAAAACGTAAGTGTCAGGCTGGAGCAACAAAATAGTAACTACAGTCGTTGCAAACTCGACTTACCAAAGTGTGTAACTCGGTATGTCAAGGTCATCAGTATCCACATCGTCAACATCGATTGGACGAAAAGCATTTGGGTTTCTAATACAAATGCTAGTTGATACAGAGCGTTGACACCGCAATTTCGTTGTGTAATGACTGCTAGCACGACAAAAGATGCGAGTTCCATTGACACGTAAAGGAATATTCGAGAGACGATTCCTCCAACATTTTCACGTGTCACACCAATTAACTCAGTATGATAGTGAACATTGGAAAAATTAACCATTGCGAGAACGAAAACACCATAGACAGCAGGAACGAAAATCTCCAAGTATTCAGAAAGAATGAGGCATTCAGTTGTGAAGAGAACTTGGAGCGTTTCTTGAAGTATGATCGATTGCTTCGCCTGAGTTGCTATTCTACTCGCAACCTTTTTAGTGGGATTAGGAGGAACATCTTTCGTACATGGTGAGTTAGAATACACCGTCGGAGGTGTAACTGCATTTGCTCCACGAAACCAGCGCGTGATCCAGTCCCAAGAGTAAGCCAAGTCGGCTGTATTAATTCTGGAGCTGATCCGTGCAACGTTGTGTGGACACGAGCTCAACGCTGATCTGGTCGCTGAGTTTCTCTCTAGTCTATCAAGTACAGCTCTGCCTTCTTCGGACACCTGGTGATGAATGCACGAACGCACTTGAATATTTTTTGCACTAATTCCGCGCTGATTCAATACGTCAGAGCTGCACAGTTCTCGAATAGCCACAAGTAGATTGATATCCCTAATATTTGTCGAGTTCACAACATGAAGCTGGGATAAAATACGTCGCGTTTGTCTTTGAAGCTCGTGCAGCTCAGTTGCTGTCTGTAGTAAGTCAATTGCCATGATGGCAGCAAGAGCTAAGGATGACATGCTTTGTAGGGAAGTGGCCATGTAAACAGCATCGAAAAAATCGACAGTAAATACAACTTGGGCTGGAATCATGTCCTCTTTGTGGGTCGCAGCAGATGCGAAAACTACTTTTATCACAAGCCGGAATAGCGGGAGAAGGAGGAGAACGGGTATCTCGTAGATTGTATAGTGTGCTTTACTGAAAAGCACTTGATAAGCTGGATACGCCACGTACATGAAACCTTGGAGAGATCCGATTCTGTTCAATCGGCGAAGATTTTCACGTTGTGAACGTACTTGCTGAAATACTCGAGATCCCACGATAATTCTGAAGTATGCCAGAAGAAAAGATGTGGTTATGGTGGCCAGAGTAAACATGAAGAACGGAATCGGAAACACCCACAATTCCGCTGTGACCATACCGACAGCGACGTAAACTGTCCCCATAAAAGCACAATATGAAACAATCTGCTTCAGAGAAAATGGCGGTGCATCGAGCCAAAACCCAATCTGGATTGCTGCGGCGTATCCTATTCCAGCACCGAGTATTCCTGCTCTAATCCAAAATCCATAGTTGGCTTTCCACCCATCGCCCGGATCTTGAAGCGGGATACTTTCTTGGCAGAGCATTAAAGCAATGATTACTAGCGGAGCGCCGATTGTAACTAGTAGGACGCGGCCTATCGTTGTGTTCCGAGTATATTCCTCAAACGCCAGCATCCGTTCAATCGAGTATTTTCCTCCGAAATGTGGGAGTTGCAGGGCAAACCACGCGTTGATAAACCTCTTAATCCGCGTCTTTACAACAGTGTCGATCGAGTGTGTAGGATGAACTACTGCCGTGGGCATAATTCTCGATCGTGCCGAATGAATCGAAGACATCTTGCATACTTTGCGTTGTGCAATGGCTAATGGGAGTTCAATCACCATCGTCAGAAGTTTTACAGCGGATGTGTATTTATAGGTCACCTGTACTTTTTAGCGTTATTTTTTTCTTTCACTATACATTCAACGCATCAGGACTTCAAAATGTACCAGCAATTATTAATATATTCGGGAGTTATTTTGTTGATCATGTGCTGAGTTTAATCCACTCGAACCGGAACGTGAAGTCACAACCTAATCAAAGCAAAATAACGTAAGACAAATGTAACATAACCACGAGTTACGACATGAAACGTACCAAAGTGCACCACGCGATATGTCAAGGTCAACAGTATCCACATCATCAGTGTCGACTGGACAAATAGCGTTTGCGTTTCCAATACAAAAGCCAGTTGATAGAGTGCTTTAATCCCACAAGTTTTCCTCTTGAGTACCGCGAGAATAATAAAGGACCCGAACTCCATCAACGCGTACGCGAATATCCGTGAAACGACGCTTATGACATTATCACAATTCACTCCAGTCAATTCTGTGTGGTATTGGGCGCTAGGAAGGCGTATCATAACCAGCACAAAAATTCCGTAAACAGTGGGGACAATGACCTCCATGTACTCGGACAGAACTAAGCATTCGGAAGTAAATAACACCTCGAGCGCTTCTTGTAAAACAATCGAAGTATTCACCGCTGATTGTTTTCGACTGGCGCTTTTCTGCATCTCCGACATTGTGTCCTCAATCCTCGGAGATGAAATTAAAGGTGGCTTCGAGAAGACTGGCTCAACAGCTGCTTTCCCGCGAAAGCAACACTTTATCCATTTTGCTTTCGAAGTTTGATTGTTCGGAACAACATCATTAACATTGAACGCCACTCTTGAAAGCGTTTTAAGGTTATGCTGGTACAAATTACTGGAAGATTTGGTGCACAAATACCTCTCAAGTTTGTCCAGTAATCCCCTACCTTCATCCGACAGTTGATGATAAATACACGAACGCACTTGAGTCGTTTTTGTAAATTGGATACCAAGGATGTCAACTCTGTTGCACATTTCCTTAACCGCGTCAAGAAGATCATCGTTTTGTTGCTCCATAGTAGGCAGTCGACTGATCCGGGATAGAATTCTCTGTGCTCGTTGGCGCAACTCGTGGATCTCGCTTGCTGTCTGCAATAGATCGATAGCCATCACACTAGCTAATGCCAATGGTGACAGCGATTGAATAAACGAGGCAAAATAAAATGCGTCGAAAAAGTCAACCGTGAACACGACTTGAACTGGAATCATATCCTCTTTATGTGCAGCTGCACGCGTGAACATCAGCTTTAACACCAGTCGGACGATCGGAAGTATCATGAGTACTGGAATCTCGTACAATGTGCGGCTTGCTCTAGTGAAAAGCATTTGATAAGCTGGGTACACACAGAACATGATTGCCTGCACCGCTCCCACTCTACGTAATCGGTGAAGCTGCTCTCGACGGGACATAATTTGTCGAAAGCATTGAGCACCGACCACAAGTCTAATGTAAGCGAAAATGACAGTTGTCGTCACCATGCAAAGGCTAAACATGAAGAATGGGATCGGAAATACCCAAAACTTTGCGAAAGTCATTCCTGCTACGATATATCCGGTCGCCATTAGAGTACAGTACCCCAAGATTTGATTCAATGTGAGTGGAGGTACATCTAACCAAAATCCGATCTGAATTGAAGCTGCATTGCCGATTCCAACTCCTGCTAGCCCAGCACGAACCCAAAAACCGTAATTTGCTTCCCACCCATCAGCTGGATCTTGTAGTGGAACGCTTTCTTGACACAAAACCAGAGCGATCACAAATAGTGGCACCCCAATAGTCACCAGAATTACTCGAGCGAAGGATGTATTTCGGGTGTACTCTTCGAGCGCCAGCATTCTCTCTACTGAATATTTCCCACCGAAATGTTCAACATGAACCGCAAACCAAGTACCAACAGCTCTCGCAAATTGAGCTCTAAGTGAGTGATACAGGCGATGCGTTTCCGTTGGCACAGGAAGAGCTGGCAGCAATACAACAGATTTAAATGCTGGTGACTCAAGTCCGGCGACCATATTCACCGTCGTCTTGTAAGTTTGTTATGTGGCCAAAGTTAGCTTTGAGTGAAGAATATTTTTAGCGCGGTTATTCGTGTGGACTTTACGTCGTCGATGACAACGTAAAGTCCCTCACTTCCGGTTTCATTCTTGCCTTCTTATTCCAATTGGCATGTTTGTAGGACATCACACATTCACACTTAAAAAAAATTATTAGAGTCATGCAGCTAACTCGATTGGCGTATTACTGCAGCCTATGTAGATTTATATCTTGCGGGGTGCATAGTATATGTCGTGGATTAGTACAGTTGAGGAGTACAATTCACAGATTATTGAGCTGAGACGTATACTGAAGCTTGGTGCAATTGCTACGAACATATTGGAGATAACGAGGATGTGCGAGGCGGGTACTATTAATTCGTCTCGTAGAACGGTCGTTCGGTGCTTGGTGTGAGCATAACTTCACGCTCAGTGCTGCTGGTGATCGACATCCGTCCGGCATCAACGCTTTTCCACCTTTTTGAACGCAAATCACGCTGCGCAAACGCCACCGCGCTCATGGCCTTGGCTCGATGCATACACAGGATGCAGACGCTGCACTTAGTGAAGTTGACAACGCCATCCGTGACATCAACCGGAATCTTGCGCACGACTTGACACGAATTACACACCGCTTTACGGCACACAAGACATCGTCGAAAGTTGGTGTTGCTCTTTGGTCCCCCGAATGCGCTTTTACATCGTCCAACACATTCGATCATCGGTGGCAGCGGTGAGTGGTGTCCAGATTGGCCGGCGTCATGAATCATCCAAGCCAATTTCTTCGAGTACGCTGCGTCACTGGTCATCCCTGCACCCAGCACGCAGCTCACCAATACCGGGAAGGCTGCAAACTCGGGGACAATCCCCATCGGTGCAGCGAACCCTTTCATGTACAGTTCGACCTTACCGTTCGGGAGTTCAGTCTTCAGCCAGCACAAGGAGCACTTGGCTCGGATGTAGCTGTTTTTGTTCGTCGGTTCAGCTAGGTCCACCGAGTGCAAGACGTAGTATCCCATACGCTCTCCGTGCTGGTTCGTCGTCATCCCCATGGAAATGACCAGACAAGCACCACGAGTTTTGGCCAAAGGGAACGACATCCCCAACGTACAACGCGCCACACCGCAGAATCGGAACGGATCTTCCAGACTCGGTTCGGCTATTGTAGCCAACCAATGGAAGTTCTCCATGGCGTCATCTACGACCGCCGTTCGCATCTTGACGGCGTCGTTACTGTCGACGAAGCAGCCGTACATTTCGTCATCCAGCGTTCCCTGCAGCATCCCGACGATCTTAACGGACGGTGCAGATTTGCATGGAACGAGCTGTAAACTGCCGTCCATTGCCCGAATTGACGGGTACGTTGGACGGGGACCCGATCGTTCACGGTAGACGATGAGGTTGTCGCGGTGGCCGACATCTTTCCAAGCGTTCGGGTCCACGACCCGCTTTTCATTAAACCGGAATCTGTCGTAGTACTCGGTGGTGTCGACCACTACTTGGTCGGCTAGATTTTCAAGACGATGTGCTTCTTCTTGAGAGAGATACAGACGTTCCTGTACCGAGTGCGTTGACCTGGTTGCCCGTTCCGACGATGTCGTGCTGCTCATAGTTTTTCTCCGATTCCGAAATTGGGTTGAGGTGGACTCGGTGAATAGGAAAGTGATTGCCATTGCCATCGGAACTATTTAACAAAAAGACGACATGTCGTGGTTGTACGTGCCTAAGGGTAGTTGCTGCACTTAACTTCCGACCAGGAATTTAACCTCCATTGCTAGCGGCTACTTTGCTTTCGGAAGGTGTGCATCTCGATCCGAACCGATTCTCAGCCTTTCTTCACAATACTCATGGTCAACAGGGGGTGCATTCAGAGAGTGCTCCCTTCGGACAAGAAAGGCGACTGTTTTCACTTCGGCCTTAGGCAGGTACAGCCTGTACCTGCCTGTACCGTACAGCGACAACGTTGAACAGGTACCGCAACTTGGACTGCTAAACTTGATTATTTCAGCAATAAAACTTATTTTAATGGTGTACAATTTCCCCGAAATTTGATTTTTCACAATTAAGCAATGTTTGCATTTTTACTAAACTATCAACTTAAACAGGTAATAAGAAAAACGAATTATGTATGGCCAGCTCACCTCCGAACCGAAACCAAAACACTGTGCTCGAGTTGATTGTATTCTGCTACGTTTTGATCGATTGCTTTGTTGCAATGAGAGCGTCGCCACCAAAAAGTGGCCATGAACTCGTTACCTTCGCTTCTGTCGATTGTCGTTATGCCGACAAATCCAGGGGTGGGACCCCTGTTTGAGGCCTTGTCTCCTCGAGCCCCAAGCTCCGTGGGTGTGCTGCTTTGTGGTCTTTGGCGAAATTTCGTTGCATTACATTCTCTAATCGTGCGTCGGTTGCAAAACTTCATCGAGTCACCGAAATACTGCAAATGCATCGTGAGCTGATAGATAACGTAATTAAATGATTCGCAGCGCCATGTGTGCACGAACGATGCTTTTCAACACTTGATTTCGAAGCTAGATCACTTCTACGTCCTCTTTAACGTACTATCCCCATAGATCAAGCATGGCTCGTCACTTCGTTCGTGTCGACCTCGCTTATAGAATATACTCGGACGTCTCGGTACTGAGAGCTCGCTTACTTCGAGCGCGAGCCATCGCCATTTCTCTGGCTGCGAATTCCGTAGCACTGGTCTGTTTGGCGTACCCCATGCACAGCAAGCAAATGCAACATCGTGTTTGCTGTACGACGCTGTCCGGCGCTACATCCACCGTCACTTTCCGCGTCGTTCGACAAGAATTGCACACGAGCTGTAGACGACGAAACAGTAAAGTTAGCGAATCTGAAGTGACGAAAACTAGTCGTACGCAACCCACCGCTCGACAGACAATACAGCATCCGAGTTTCCGTTTCTTGGGCACTCCAAAATGCGCTTTACATCTCCCCACACAGTCCTCCGTCGACGGCGACACCAGTCTACTTCAGCATACAAAAATTAGCTCATGGTGACCACTAAAACATTTCCAAACACTCACCGACGTGTCGAGCGCACGGAGTCGTGCAGCATCCAGCGGATCTTCTTGGAGTAAGCAGTATCGCTGGTCTGAGCGAGTCCCAACGCAGCGTGGAGAGCTGCGTTCACCACTGCGAATTCCGGTACGCTACCCATAGGAGCGAAGAATCCTTGCATGAAGAGCTCAACGCCACCATTCGGCAGCTCGCACTTAAGCCAGCACATCGAACCTTTCGCACGAATATACTTGCTGTTGCATGAGTCGCTTCCAAGACCAAGCTGCGTGCTTCTACCCATCGGGTCGTTCGAACTCACATCAACTGAGTGAACGACGTAGTATCCGAGTCGTTCACCTCGTATGGTATTAGTGACACCCATGGAAGTGACGACGCAGTAGTCGCGCTTCTTAGCGAACGGACCGTAGCCAGAATTGCTGAAATCCATCCACGTGACTCCACAGAACCGGAAAGGGTTGTCTTTTGTAGCACTTCGAATGCGCGTTAATACTCGAAAGTCGTTGACCTGATCGTGGATGTACGACGATCGAAGTTTAGCGCCATTGTCACTGTCGATGTGCATCCCATACATCTCGTCGTCAAGTGTTCCTTGAAGAGCTCCGAGTACTAATAGTGTAGGTACCGAGGTCTTACACACAACTGGTTCAAGACGACCGTCAGGAGAACACAACGTCTGATGCTGTTGTCTCCACGACTCTCGCTCTTTGAATGCCACGAGGTTATTTTGACGACGAACTTCTTTCCATTGTTCATCGTGTAGTCGACGCTTACGGACATCACGGAAATGCAGATAGTCGCTTAGAGTCTGCTTCATAACTGAATCGGCGAGATGTTCGAGCTGATCAGCTTCTTCCAGTGATAAGATGAGTGGGGGTGGAGGGCCACTCGGTTGTGTGGTGGGTGTTTCTGGGATTAGTGGTCGATAGTTTCTGCTAGTTGTCACGTTAGCCGAAGTGTTTACTGAGGCACTCAAACTAGCCGAAAATGTCATGGTGCCATTGAGTTGAGTGGTAAATTGCGGTGGCATTGCCGTCAGCAGAGATAATTGAAAAGTGAAGATGGGGTAGAATTCGGCGTGTTGATGACGACAATATGGAATCGACTCGGTACTACGCTAGAGATCAAGTTAAACAAGTAGAATCATGTTGACCAAGTGGAAGCATGCTTCGAATACATACATCCACCTTGTATGGTGGGTTGTCGTTCGATCTTGCGGAACATCCGGTCGGATAAACTACGTGGACGTAAATTTGATGATGCCAGAGTAGTGCTTGATTGTAAAAATTCTCGTGATGGCATCGCGGCTAGACGGTAGAGTATTCTCCAATTGAGCCAAACAATGTAGATAGATTATTGAACTGTTAAATTGCTTCATATATTTTCAACGATGAGCAGACAAATCTATATCGGTAGATTGAATTCTTGGCTTATCACATATTCTCAATTATGGACAGGCAGATCTGCTATTTTTTGTTATTCGAAGTGTGGAGAATTTAGTCGTTGATGTACTAACTACACGGTACATAATAGTATGTGAAAACATAATATGATGTGATTTACAAAAACTGTATCTTTCCGCGTCGGTTAAAGATCTATAGAAAGATATGCATTGCTTGTCATTCGCTGGGTGTGCCATTTGTGAAAAAGCGCTTCTCTCCTGGTCCACGATGAAGATTTTGTATAGTGTTGCATCACTGCTGCTGCTCGTTCGTGTTCATCCCGTATTGGCATTTTCGATCGATGCCAGTGCCGAAGTCGCCGCTGCGAGACCCGAAGTTGAAGTGGAATTCGATCTGGACGCTGAGTCCAAAGCGCAATGGGGCGGATACGCTGGATCACGCTCTGATCGGCCAGTTCTCGAAGGTCGGTCAGGGTCGATGGGGATGAAAATCCGACCACTGGGAGGTACTAAGATCAAGTCAGCAGCTCCAATGTCGACGGTACTGACACCCGAAGGTTTCAACTTTGGCCGCGGTACAGCGTACGTGACAACACAGGACGTGGAAATAGGAGATGAACTACTGTCATTGCCAATGAGCCAGGTGATGAGTGTGGGATCGGCTTCAAGAGGGAGAGTGGGGCTACTATTGGAGGCGAATCCAGACCTTCCACCTGCGATCGCGTTGGGGCTACATTTACTGGAAGAACGAGCTCTTGGTGCGGCTTCCAACTTTTCCGAGTTTGTGTCTGCACTGCCGACAGCAGACTCGATCAACAGCACCTTATTCTACTCGGAAGAGGAGTTAAAGGAGATGGAAGGATCGCAATTACAGCGATTCACGCTCGGAAGAGCTCAAGCTGTTGAGACCTTCTACGACGCCCTGGCACAGCCGGTGACATCGCGTGAAGCTGTGGACCCTCCGATCTTCAAGAAGGAAGAGTTTACACTGGATAAATTCCGCTGGGCGATGGGAGTTGTGTGGTCTTCTACCTTCCAATATGGACAAACGGAGGACGAGGTTGTGCTAGCTCCTGTTCTAGACACGATCGGCATCTGCACTGAACTGGACGAAGAAGATAACGAAGCGTGTCCTGAGACGAGAATCAAGATGGATACAAGCACACAGAGACTAGTTGTGTACGCTTCGGTGTCCTATTTAAAGGGTCAAGAAGTGCGTCTCTCAATGCCACGCAAGTCGTCGACTCACCTTATGCTCAACAATGGTTTCGCGAGAGCTCGAGCTTCCAAGCTTGACAAAGTGGACCTCACTGTAACATTGGACCCAAGCGATACCTTAGCTCCTTTGAAGAATTACTTGCTCCAGACACAATTGAATGAGACCGTCAATGCGACGTATGGCTTCTTCTACGGCAGCTCCAAGATCGATGATGCCATCTCCACTTCTCTTAAGATGAAGCTCTTGTCTGGTGCCGAACTCTCACGCTACAAAGAGCTGCTTACTCCAACAGAGGACGAAGAAGAGCGACGTATCGTGAGTCTTCGGAATGAATTCGTCTTCACGCGTGCTGTCATCTCCACGTGCACGACCCTGCTCAAACAATATCCGACAACCATTGAACAAGACCAAAAAACCCTCGCTGGATTATCCTATAAAGATGACGTTAGGAGTATTCGTAAGGCACATGTCCAACGCGTTTTGATCATGGAGAAACAGATTCTGAACGAGACGATGGGACTTGCTCTGGAACAGTGGAAAGGCCTCGTGTTCTCGTCAAACCCAAATCTACAAGAAGTCTAGATTTCTATACTCTTGAGGTAACAGAATGCGGTCCAAAATACCACATTAATAGTACCACCTTTATCTTTGCAAACTGTGTTCATCTGCCCGGATCGTAAGCTTCGTACCCCAGGTACTGGCCAAAGACAGCACTCCACTATGTAGCATGAAATGTTAACGAGCATTTCGACTCACGAACCCAACGGCGGACAACCTGTCTCCTATACAACCATACCCAATACAATGCTATTGTATTGTGAGACTTTGCGTGCACAATATTCATTTTCCTACCACTTCATCTACTAACAAAGAACAACAATAGAATAGGCTCTCAATTTAACCAGCAATGTCGCACCGGACTAGTTATTATCATTATCTTCTGACACGGTTCTTAAAAACTATCATCAAACCACGGTGTAGCTTGACGGGATTCCATACCCAGAAACAACGCTGAGTATCAACGGTGGCCGTAGAGCAACTGAAATGCGACACTACACTCAGTCTCACACTGAAGCCCATACAGCCGCTGGAACAAAGATAGACTATTTCCTGGGTCGTATACAGATCTGTTCGTGAGTTTGGTCGCGTCATTTTGACGACCCAAACATCAGATCCGATCAGCAATAGGTTGATCACAAAGTGTCCTGCAATCTAAACTTTGAGGTGGACGTGTTACCACTTTTGAATGTTTTATTA